>NC_090834.1:11148106-11451136 GCF_028021215.1 Eschrichtius robustus
TACAGGAAAAGTTTGCTGATCCCCTAATCTAACCAAAAGCTCTTTGGCAAATGAAGAGAAGTGGATTTAAGGGCTTGAATGTCTCAGGCATGTTGTTGCCCTTCACCCCCCTTCTCAGACCCTCGATGGACTGCTCCCGCACCTGCACTTCATTAGGAGATGGGGGTGGGGAGGAAAGAAATCTCCAAGCCGGTAGTTTGTTGAATTTCTTGGGTGGAGGAAGAAGGTGGAAGGACGCCCGCTGGTGAGGGTGAAGGTGAGGCTTTCTTTTCAGTCCTGAATTACAGCCAGATGAGTTTATCCCTTTTCTGGCTGTGGAATGATAACTTTTAATGCGCTTAGTAAGCGCGGGTGCTCAGCAGTCGGGGAGGAGAGGCCGTAGCCAAGTCGCATCACAGGTGTCTTCTCCCGAGGGCCAGGCCGGGAGCGGAAAAGCCGCCTGCTTAGACGCGTTCCAAGTGTCTACCTGCTCTTCGCTGGGGAATGCTAATGCCTCTTGGGCTTTTGCACAGGGCTGGGAGCCAGTTCACCTGGGTTCCATGTTGAGATTTCTCAGCAGATCTCCAGCGTGGTAGCACCAAGTGGATTCCTTTCTTTCTGCCTTGTTTAACATAATTAAACTGAAGTCAGCTGTTTATCAGATTCTCCAGTGTGTGTATGCATCCAGCCTGTAAGATAACCAGTAAACAAGAGGGTGATAACGGCAGGGATATGCCTGCTTGTTTTCTTTTTTTTTTACATTTTCTAAAATTGTGGTAAAATATATATAACATAACATTTACCATTTTAAACATGTTTAAGGGAACAGTTCTGTGACATTAAGTACATTCACAATGTTGTGCAGCCATCACCACCATCCATCTCCAGAACTGTTTCATCTTCCCCAACTGGAACTCTGCTGCCACTGAACAATAACTCCCCATTTTCCCTCCCTCCAGAGACCAACAACTACCTCTTTCTGCCTCTATGAATTAGATTTCTCCAGGTATCTCAGGTAAGTGGAAACATACAGTACTTTTCCTTTTGCGTCTGGCTTATTTCACTTAGAATGATGTCTGTAACGTTCATCCATGTTGTAGCATATGTCAGAATTTCCTTCCTTTTTAAGGCTGAATAATATTTGATTTATGTAATTTTGTTTATCCATTCACCTGTTGATGGACATGAGTTTTTTTCTACCTTGTGGCTGTTGTGAATAATGCTGCTATGAACATGGGCATACAAATATCTGTTCAAGTCTCTGATTTCACTTCTTTTGGATATATATCGCAAAGTGGAATTTTTGGGTCACGTGATAACTCTGTTTTTAAGTTTTGGAGGAACAACCATACTGTGTTTCATAGTGCCTGGACCATTTTGCATTCCCACCAGCAGTGCATAATGGTTCCAATTCCCCACATCCTTGCCAATACTTGTTATTTTCTCTTGTGTTTTTTGTGTTTGTTTGTTTAGTAGTAACCATTCTGATGGATGTGAAGTGGTATCTCATTGTGGTTTTGATTTGTTTTCCTAGTGATGTTAAGCATCTTTTCATGTGCTTATTGGCTAATTGGTGTCTTCTTCAGAGAAATGTCTGCTCAGGTCATTGCCCATTTTTGATTTGGATTGTTTGTTTTTGGTGGTTGTTGAGTTGTAGGTGTCCTTTCTATATTCTAGATATTAACCCTTTATCAGATATATGATTTGCAAATATTTTTTCCTATTCCATGGGTTGCCTTTTCACTCTGTTGATAGTGTCCTTTGATGCACAAAATGTTTTGATTTTGATGTAGTTGCTGTTATCTATTTTTCTTTTTGCTGTTGCCTGTGTTTTTGGTGTCATATCCAAGATATTGTTGCCAAATCCAATGTCGGGAAGAGTTTCTCCTATGTTTACTTTAAGAGTTTTATAGTTTTAGCTTTTACATTTAGGTCTTTATTTCATTTTGGATTAATTTTTATATATGGTATAAGGTAAGTGTTCGACTTCATTCTTTTGCACATGGATATCCAGTTTTCCCAACATCATTTGTTGAAAAGACTGTCCTTTCCCCACTGAATAGTCTTGGCACCCTTATCAAAAATCTTTGACCATATATGTAAGGGTTTATTTCTGAGTTGGCTTGAGTTTTGATATTAGCAGATATGCCTCTCAAATCAAGACCCAAGTTGTATAAACTTTCCATAGACGATCTAAGAGCCAATGCATTCATGCTATTAGAACATCGGTGATAGCCCATCTCAAGCTAGAGTTTCAAATGCATGAATCTGTATCACCACTAGTTTGTGAGTTCCCAGAGAGCAGGAACTCTCTTACAACTCAAATTTAAACTTAATCTATATGTTTTGTTCATCCATTATGCATCCAGCATCATGATAGCAGTAAGGATGCAGACACTTATATTTAAGAGCTTGCAAATTAGCAGAGAGATAAACATGCAAACATATGAATGTCTTTTTGTGAGAAGGATACTCCAGAAGGTAAAGTAGGGGTACAAAGATGGAAGTGGTGACATCTAGTTGGAGAGGAGAGAGAACTTTCTCAGAAGTGGTCAAACTTCTGCTGAGTTTTGAAGGATGATTAAGAGTTTGCCTAACAAACAAAAAAGGCAGAGGTCATCAGGACATTCACAACGGAGGAACCACACCTGCAGACTTAGAGGGGGGCTGCAGGATGGTCGTTGGAGGACTAGCACATATATTTCAAGGCCAGGAGGAGTGGGAGAAGAGCCTAGAGGGGTAGGCAGGAGACAGGTCCCAGAACTTGAACTTTATTTTGAGTGTGATTGGAAGGAATTACATGTCTAACCCTTAGACTAGTCCTTAGCACTTATCATTGTTTATTGAACTGGTTTTAGTCCAGTACAACAATGATATATGTTTCTTTTCCTTCTCAAACATTATCTCTTCCTCTTTTTTCCTTATTTTTCTTTTCCCTCTTTCTAATATGATTTTGATGGCTTTGCTACTTTTCCTAGGCTCAATATCTCAACTACCAAAGGACATAAACTACACTGGGGCATGAATTTAGACAAAAACAACAACAAAAAATGTGAACTCATAAGAGAAAACATTGAAACTACCTAGGTTAGGCTCAGTTGAACTTCCAAATGTGTTTTAAATTAGGTCGTCTCAACCATGACTACAAGTTCAAAACATTCAAAGCAACCTTATTGGAATTGGAACAAGGCATATTTGGTTTCCTCTAAAGGATTTTAAAGAAGTAGAGTTAAGAGCAGAGATCCCAAATGTAAAAATACATGAAAAGAAAGCCCATAAGCAAATTGTCTTCATAACAAATGGCATTAAAACTTCCAAACTATCAAAAGTTGTGATCTCTTAGGAACATCTCACTTAGAGGAACAATGCCTATGCCACACCCTTATTTATCTGGGCAGGGCCAATCAGATGCAAGTGAGCGGAGGAAGCATTTGGAACCATCAAAACAGATGTGAAGGGTCCAGAAACTCAGATACGTTTTGCTCTTATTTTATACAGCATACAAGCAAACTTGGTTGCCTAGTTTCTTAAGAGGACAGAATATGAGCAGTAAGGTATAAGGTCACCAAAAGAGAGGTGTCTAGAAACATGCCCAAGGATTCTTTTGAGAAAAAAAAATACTGTTGGTTTGACAAGGAGAAGACAGAAAAAAATTTGAAAGTAAAAATCTACAAACTCTAAAAAGAAAACCCACATACAACACATAAAGCATCCTTGGATTATTTAATAAGGAAATAGAGGCCTACCCCCCCCCCCTCAGTAGCCTCCAATGCATCTCCAAAGGAAGGAACAGAATCAAAGCTAATGTTCAAAATGATTCCTTCGTTCCGTATAGTTATATTGATACTTCAAACATTTAGGCCTGCAAAGTAGTACAGATGAGCTATTCTGGAAAATTTACTTCTGCAGAAATAACTGTATCTCATCCTGCGATGATGCTAGTTAAATAAAGCATCAGACCACCTCACCTAATGTTAGCATAATTTCCTACTTAAATAGCAAACCTTTATCGTTAGAGAGCTTATATAATTTTCCCATATACTAAATATGATCTTAGTCAAGACCGTCTCCTTATCTGTGAAATGATAATAATAATACTAAGTATATCAGAGATCTGTTTTGAGGGCAAAAAGAGATAATGTATGGTATCTAACATTTTACATAGTCAATACTTCATAAATGTTAAATACTGCTACTACTACTACTACAACTAATGTTGATCTTATAACAGGACTGTACCTGGGTTCCTATCCTAACTCCACCATTTATGAGCTATAAGATCTTGGGAGAGGTACTCTACTTCTTTCTGCTTCAATTGTTTCATCTGGAAAATGAAAACAAGGCTATATCATATCTACCTCAGGGGGTTGCTACAAGGATTAAATGAGATACTATATGAAAAACACTTCAGTTAGGGCCAGGCACGGAGTTAGGATTTAAGTACTATTAGCTGTAATTATTACTGCTGTTGTTATCTTCCATTTTGCATTTTCCATTTTGCATATTTTCCATTTTGTAAGGACGGTAGTTCTCAAAGAGTGGTTTGGGGACCCCTGGTGGTCCCTTTTGCAGGCAGCCCAAGCGGTCCAAACTGTTGTGTGTCTTTTTCACTCCTTGAATGTACAGTGGAGTTTACCCAAGACGACATGAAGTGTGATATCACCATAGGTTGAATGCAGTTGCACATTTGAGACTCTAGCTGTCTTCTATTAAATAATAAAGAGATTTGCAAAACTGTAAAACAATCTTATTCTCTGTCTATTTTTTTGTAAAATAGTTATTCTTCCAAAGTTATGTTTTATGGTAGCCTATGATGGGTTTATTGCTGTTATTTTAAAATGAATCAATTTTAATGCTTAATTTTAATTTCTAATATGGTTAAATATCAAAATATATAATCCACATAAAGAAAAATTCTTTGGGGCTCTCAATAATTTTAAGACTGTAAAGGGGTCCTGATACAGAAAAGTTTGAGAACCACTATCTTAGTACATAAAGCTTCGGAGTTGTTGACATCCTTCAAGGTCACTTTCTTGAGATTTGAGTAGAGGTAGAGTCAAGTCTCAACCAAAGTTTACTGATAATGAAACCTGTTGATCATTATAATACATCACACTCCAAGGGTCATGGAGCTCCTACATGGGGAGAGGGCCAATGGTCATTACAATGCTTTTATAGTTGAGTATGGTTGCAGGGTTCTGTGTGGTCAACTTAGCAAGACTCTACTCTAGACATGGCATTCAAGGCTAATATATGTTTCCCAGCATCTTAAATTTTATTCACGTGGCCAACCACTGCAGCACTGAATTCACATACAGTTCTCGCCTGGTGATTAAGAGGAGGCACCTAGTGTTAATACTCTTGAGTTGTAGCTTTAGAGTCCAAACTGATTCCCATCACGAGTTTTCAATCTCAGATGTCAGGCAAGAATTCTCACCCGTTTGTAAGCCACTTTAAATACGCTTCTCAGGAGTTCAAGAACTAATCCCTGAAGAAACTGGGTCAAGTTCTTCCCAGTCCCGTCCCCATACCACAGATAGCTAAGCTTCAGTCTTAAGGAAATACTTTGGGACACCAGGGCATACTTAAAGGAGGGAAAATAAACAGGACAGACTTCCAGAGAAAAGACATATGTGGTCTCTCTTCCAATAAGCATTTGATACTTGCTTGTTCCAGTGTATTTCGCTGGAACAAGTTGGTTTAAGTATGTACTATTCTGACTTAGGGTTTCCATCATTGTCTTGATGCAAAGTTGACACCTGCTATATTGTTTAAGACCTTTGTCTCAGAGGCTTCAGATTTTTACACGCATATACACACGCACATACAATGCATTTGGTTGGGTTGGATGGAAATCTTCAGTAGTAATTCAAAGAGTTTGGCTTCTGGGGTAATGTCACAGGTTTGCATGCATTATGCAGAATTTTCTGCTAAGTGCAATAGGCCCTTGGAAATTGAATTGGTTGATTTCAATCCAATGCTTATTTGACATAAATGTCACATTTATGCTGAAGAGTCATATCATTCTTCTATTTCTGCTCCAATAATGTTAATTCTTAAAGTGTTACCCTACATAGGCTATGACTACACGATGCCAAATATCCATCTGGAGGTAAGAAACCTTTATTTTATTATCCCAATGTTCCTAAATCTAATATTTGATAGGATGGAGTTAAATTACCTGGATGTTTAACTATTTTCATTTATGGCTAGATGCTGCAGTGTTGTAGAAAAAGAGAAATAAGTAATATGAAATGAAAACCATTTTGATCAAACTATATGGCACCACAGAAATAAACAACCCTCCTCCAATATTTTGCTCAATTGAATAATCTCAACCAAATGTTATCAGATCAGTTTGTGTGTGGAACACAATGTGCCAAACAAAATAAATTGACTATTTTACTGTTGAAATAATGTGAAAGGAGCATGGGGCTCAGGGAAACAAGCACGAGATATACTGGGCAAGGCAAAGGAGGTTCAATTCTCTCCTCCTCCTCCAAGGAGGGTCTGACCAGAGCTGGCTCTCTCCAGCAACAGAACAGGGACACTGGTACTCTTATCTTTGACTCTACAGAGGACGCTTCTCTTGTGATGCCTTCAACCCAGCCAGGCCTGTGGTTTTGGAAGAGAGGCATACAAGGTAGTTCTAACTACTGACTTATAGGGAAGGTTTCTCCCTCCCTCAGTTTTCCAGCCAGTGTCTCAGCACATACTGGAAACACTCCAGGCTTTAGGGATGACCCACTCATTGACTCTTCATCACTACCTTAACCTAAGACTTGGAAATTCAGGCAGCAGACCACCACACCATCCACAGTCTACTACTGCTGGGTGCTGGTTTATCTTGTCCTAGAGAAGTACCTAATTGAGATATTTCCTGAGACACAAGACTACACAGCACAGGCTGACCAGTAGGCGAATAATCCTGTAAAAGCTGTCCAGACTCGAGATAACACCATCAAAGTGGTTGAGGCATTTAAATATTCTGAGATTTTCATTTAATTCCATTTTTGGCCTGCTTAGAGTTTGACTTCATATTCCCCTTCTCTAATCAGATCTACAGTATTCAAATGGACATTCAAGGTTAGCCATTTTCTGATAAATCTGGGGGAAAAACGTGAAGCCATATTATGTTTCCAAGCTCTACTCTTTTCTCCGCTAGCCGGGCCAAGTGAGCCACAAAGTGGGTTTGGCTTAATGACCCCATTAAATAATTTATGTCTGGGTAGTCTTGGTCTTTGTCTCAAATGGGTGAAAGTAGAAATATAGATGGAGCTTTTCAGATAAACAGTTCTGGTACATTTGCCAAAAAGAAACATACTTATTCAGACTTCCCTAATGAAATTGAAAGACGGACGTGTTATACACTTATGCAATTTAGTTAAACAAATAAACCATTTAACCCGTATTTCTTGGGTGCCCACTGTGTGTTAATTTTTGAAAACTAGAATTAAGTAAAAAACGTATCTTAAGGCACTCACAGTCTAAGTAAAAGACACAAAAGTAAACATAATTTCCTATCCGTGTAGTTTATACCTGAGATACAGGTATGTGCAGCATGCTTTGGGAACACCGAGGGCGATGATAATTTCCTCATTATGATTACCATTAACAAGCACCATATATATATTGTACCCAGCAGAAATACACTAAGAATTCCAGGAGCTGCCTTGTTCCGTCCTAATTCTCCATTGCCAAGGCTGCAATGATTAATCTTTAGAAAAGCTACAGTTTAACACCTGTTGAATGATATTAGAGAAAATCATCTGTGTTGCAAATAAAGAATATGTTAGGGAGGCTGGACTCAAATGGATCCAGGTTTTGATATCTTTCTCCTTCTGTTTTAGCAGACAAATAATCTGTTGCAACTTTGCTGCTTCTCTTCCCTAGCTTGGCTCTGTTCCCATGCACCATTTTGTTCTAGGGGGATGCCTAAACTGATTCTGCAGCGTTAGCCAAAACAAATGAGGAGCTTGGCTCTGGGTCTGGTCACAGCAGCTGCTGTGATTGAAGTTCTCTGCACCTAAGACAGTGGGGCAGCTTTCCGTTTGACAGATGAACACATTTTCATTACTAGAGAAACAGGAAGCATGGCATACTGGGCAGAAAGGAAAAAAAAAAAAAAAAAAGGGAAAAAGAAAGAAAGAAATATTTGGGAAGTCGCTTTGTTCTTTCTTATATCAATCATGGTTATTGTTCAGCTGAAATGTTGGTGAGGAGGTTGACCGAGTGGGAGCCTCATACCCAAGCCTCAGGCTTCTCTTCCCCCCAGACCGTAACTGTGAGCTGACAGCTGCGTCGTTTCCTGACCTCAGGTTGCCTCAGCCAGAAAATTCCTTTGCAGATCTGCTCTGAGAGGCTGTTTCTGTTCACGCATGCAGCACAGGGCAGGGAGAGGCCAGGAGGTCTAGGGGGACCCACATGTAAAGGAAAGGAAAAGAAACATTTGGCTGTTTCCATTAATTCAGTCATACAATGGAGCTGAACTGTCAAGTGGGTTTTTGAAGGCCTTCAAAATAGCTACTCGAGACTTCCATGGTGATCTGGAAGCTTGTGAGTGACTCAGCTGCAGGGGGACTGGGTACAGGTTCTTGAGAGAATAGAGCACATTTCTAGTAGGGCAACCTTGTGACAGCCTTTCCTTTATCATTTCATACTCAGACTCCTTTTATCAAAATGGGAGCCTTGGGAGGCAGCCTTGATCCCCAGGTTTTATGTGTTGAGTCTCTAGGTAAAGGTTAGTACCATCCAGTGATATAGAAATCCAAAAAGCAGGGGAAAAGTATGGGAAGGAGAGCAGAAGAAGATGATAAGGAAAAACATAAATCTAAGGGGTGAAGTTGCACATGAAATGGCAAAAAATTAAGTATTAGGGGATGTCTTCAGGAATGAGAGGAGTCTAGAGTCCTCACAGACACATGATTGCTGAACCCTCATTTACAATGATCACTAGACCAAGAACATCCTGGCTACCGTGGAATCTGTTGAAGAAGTTGGATGTCAGTCAAGGCAGCTAACATATGTTGATCAACTACTATTTGTCAGACACTGTGCTTGGTGCTTTATACAATAACGTGCCTACAATAGCACATAATGTAGGCATTTGATACTTTGTTATATACATTAAAGAAGCTGAGACTTGGGCTGTCCTAGGTCACATGGTTAAGTGACGAAGCAAGACTTCCAACCCAGTTCTGTGTACCTTCAAAGCCATCTTGGAGTTTGAAAGGTTCTTCTACCCACATACCCAAGCCCTGTTTCTCCTACAGCCTTGATAGCCTGCAGTATTCTTTCCTGCTTGGCCTGGACAAAGTCACCAATCTCTCTACACATGACACCAGGCTGCTGGCAATTGATGGGAACTGGCACACAAGATGAATCCTATTTGCAGCCCTTGTGCCTTTACCAATGGGCCGGGGCAGGAGGAGGGGAACCGATTCTGCTCTCGTATTTATTTACCAAAGATTTCCAGTATAGCAGGCCATGCATTGGACTTCTGTGTTCATGACCTTAGTTAGTGGGTTCCTTAAGGACTCACGAGGACTCTTACTTTTGCATCCTTGTCACATGACATGCATAACGCTTTGTCTCTGGTCTTCAAGCTAAGGACTCACACTTGCTCATCTAAAATATCAAATCCCTTCCTATTTATCATTCCATGTTCATAAAAGCATTTGCTGAAGGCCTATTAGTGGTGGTGCCTCTGATGCCAGAAAGTTAGGGAACTTAGTCAAAGGTTCTGCAGGAAGTTACAAAACCAAGCAAAAACTCCAACTTTTCTCTTCCCCAATGAACTGCTTCTTACAGATCAAGATTTTAAAAGTCACATCTCGTAGAGCTGTAAATCTCAGTTAAAGCTTCCTACGATTCCTTAGGTTTTTTTCCCCCAAGCCAATCAAAGTTTAATTGTTCTTATAATAGTACTATATCTAAAATAAGCTTCTGATAGGCTTTTTTTTCCTTCTTATTTTAGTTTCTTTCTTCTTGTCTCTAAATTACCCTTTTATCTTTGCTCTTGCAAATGAATTTGTTCCCAAGTGCAACCAAGGGCATTTTGTGAGGAAAGATATGTGCAAATGTTGCTTCCTATAAGCAGAAAGGTTATATGTATGAATTACTAAGCTTCTCAGATTTAGTTTCCTCATTAGTGGTATGAGATATCAGTGCCCACCTCTTAGGGTTGTTGTGGGAATTAAACTAATTATTTTATATAAAGCATCTAACAACATGCCAAACACATAGTAGGCGTTTAGCAAATATTAGTCTCTATTATTGTTAATATTGACATGAACTGTGTAAGGAACGACATAAAAAGGATAAAGAAAAGTACTACCACCATAACTTCTAAACCTCACTACATTATTATTTTTGTACCTATGATTTCCTTTTACTATAGATTATTGATTACAGGCTAGGTTTGATTTGATATCTATCTGAAATCCACATATCTGTCTATCATTGGGTGAGTCAGGGTCAACTATTGTGCCTGCCATGCCCACAGCCTTTTCTCAGGGAGACCACAGCACTTCCTGAAGGACCTAAGGAGCACCCTGGACAGCCATATTCTCAACCCAGTGGTCTTGTGTCCAGGTTCACCAAGTCCGATTAACTGACTTGAGGGTAAGCAATGCATAGGCCAGCAAGTGGCCTGTGAAATCTCTCTCTACTCAGGAGTAAGCTAAGCTAATAAGATCCTCTCAACTCTGCAGTTAGTCTTGGGAGTTGTGGAGAAGATTAAGCTTTTAACAGTAAGAGCTGAATTCTGAAAGGAGACACAGAGAGAGCTCATGAAGTAGAGTGAAGCCATACCCTGGAGTCGTGAGCAAACGGAAACTAAAATTTAGCAGAAGCACTTGCTACTTATGACGACTGACAACCGTCTCTCCATGGCCTCCAGTTAAAAATTCTGTGCACCTGTGTCCCCCTGGTCCCAACAGTGAGGCTCCTCTTGGGTGGCTTTGAATTCCCAGCCGCTTTTCTCATGCCATGTCTTGTTTGGAGGGACTCAAGAGCTATTCTCAGATCCACCTGTTGATTTGCTTCAGTGGTCACTGCTCTATCACTCAAATGCCATGTTGGACCTAGAATTTCTCTACGAAGTGTGCAGTCACCCAGACTGCATAGGGCAAATTAGAAAATGATGCCTTCTGTTTTGGAATCAGAACAGCTTGTCTGCATGTCTGGTATTTCTGTCAGGGATTCTGTTATTCCTGTTATTTCTGACCACAGCTGGGACATGGGCTACTTCTCAGGGACTGAAGAGCATGCCTGTTAATCCACCCTTTCTTCCTTCTTTGATCAAACTGTTCTCAGATAATGAGTCCTAGTGTCTTCACATAGTCTTCCTTACTCTCTGGCTTACAGTATTTATAACTGTGGGGTTTTGTTTGTTTGTTTGTTAGTGGTTGCCTTCAAGTTTACAATGTGCATCTATAACTAATGCAAATCTACTTTCAAATAATACTGTACTCCTTCATGGGTAGTGCAAGTACCTTATAACAGAGTATTCTTAATTCTTTCCTCCTGTCCCTTATAGTATTGCTGTCATTTATTTCACTTATAGGTAAACTATAATCTCCAAACACATTGACACTATCATTATTTTGAACAAACTGTTATCTGTTAGATCAATTAAGAATAAGAAAAATAAAAGATTTTATTTTACCTTCATTTATTCTTTCCCTAATATTTTCCCTAATATCTCTTCTTTACATAGGTCCAAGTTTCTGACCTCTATCCTTTTTCCTCTCTCTGAAGGATTTCTTTTAACATATCTTACAAGGCAGACCTACTGGCAACAAATTTCCTAAATTTTGGTTTGTCTGAGAAAGTCTTTATTTCTCCTTTACTTCTGGATAATTTTACTAGACACAGAATTCTTGTTGGTGGGCTTTTTTCTTTTAACACTTTAAATATCTCACTTTACTTGCTTCTTGCTTGTTTGATTTGTGAAGAGAAGTCTCATGTACTTCTTATCCACTTTTCTTCTATAAGTGAGGTGAAGTTTTTTCCTCTCTGATTCTTTTTATTATTTTCCCTCCCTCCCCCAACCCTCCCCTCAATCCCACCCATCCAGATCATCACAGAGCACCGAGCTGAGCTCCCTGTGCTATACAGCAGGTTCCCACTAGCTATCTGTTTTACACATGGTAGTGTAATTATGTCAAAACTAACCTCCCAATTCATGCCACCCTCCCCTTCCCCCCACCCCATGTCCATACGTCTGTTCTCTACATCTGTGTTTCTATTCCTGCCCTGCAAATAGGTTCATCTGTACCATTTTTCTAGATTCCACATATTTGTGTTAATATACGATATTTATCTTTCTCATTGTGACTTACTTCACTCTGTATGACAGACTCTGGGTCCAGCCACATCTCTATAAATGACCCAATTTCATTTCTTTTTATGGCTAATTGTCCACTGTATATATGTACCACATCTTCTTTAACCATTCATCTGTCAGTGGACATTTAGGTTGTTTCCATGTCCTGGCAATTGTAAATAGTGCTGCGATGAACATTGGGGTACATGTGTCTTTTTGAATTATGGTTTTCTCAGGGTATATGCCCAGTGGTAAGATTGCTGGGTTATATGCTAGTTCTATTTTTAGTTTTTTGAGGAACCTCCATACTGTTCTCCATAGTGGCTGTGTCAATTTACATTCCCACCAACAATGCAAGAGGGTTCCCTTTTCTCCACACCCTCTCCAACATTTATTGTTTGTAGATTTTTTTGATGATGGCCATTCTGACTGGTGTGAGGTGATACCTCATTGTAGTTTTGATTTGCATTTCTCTAATAATTAGTGGTGTAGAGCATCTTTTCATGTGCCTCTTGGCCATCTGTGTGTCTTCTTTG
This sequence comes from Eschrichtius robustus, assembly GCF_028021215.1. NCBI lineage: Eukaryota > Metazoa > Chordata > Mammalia > Artiodactyla > Eschrichtiidae > Eschrichtius > Eschrichtius robustus. The sequence continues at coordinate 11,160,950 of NC_090834.1, forward strand.
GTGAGATGTCTATTTAGGTCTTCCACCCATTTTTGGATTGGGTTTTTCTTTTTCATATTGAGCTGCATGAGCTGTTTGTATATTTTGGAGATTAACCCTTTGTCCATTGCTCCATTAGCAAATATTTTCTCCCATTCTGTGGGTCGTCTTTTCGTCTTGTTTATGGTTTCCTTTGCTGTGCAAAAACTTTAAGTTTAATTAGGTCCCATTTGCTTTTATTTTCATTACTCTAAGAGGTGGGTCATAAAAGACCTTGCCATGGGGACTTCCCTGGTGGTGCAGTGGTTAAGAATCCGCCTGCCAATGCAGGAGACACGGGTTTGAGCCCTGGTCTGGGAAGATCCCACATGCCGAGGAGCAGCTAAGCCCGTGCACCACAACTACTGAGCTTGCGCTCTGGAGCCCACAAGCCACAACTACTGAGCCTGTGCACCACAACTACTAAAGCCCGTGCTCCTGGAGTCCGTGCTCCACAAAAGGAGAAGCCCGTGCAATGAGAAGAAGAGTAGCCCCCACTCGCCGCAACTAGAGAAAGCTTGCGTGCAGCAACAAAGACCCAATGCGACCATAAATAAATAAATAAATTTATTTTTTTAAAAAAATGATCTTGCTGTGATTTATGTCAAAGGGCGTTTTTCCTATGTTTTCCTCTAAGAGTTTTATAATGTCTGGTCTTACGTTTAGGTCTTTAGTCCATTTGGAGTTTATTTTTGTGTATGGTGTTAAGTAGTGTTCTAATTTCATTCTTTTGCATGTAGCTGTCCAGTTTTCACAGCACCATTTATTGAAGAGGCTGTCTTTTCTCCATTATATATTCTTGCCTCCTTTGGCATAGATTAGGTGACCATAGGTTTTCTATCCTGTACTATTGATCTATATTTCTGTTTTTGTGCCAGTACCATACTGCCTTAATTACTGTAGCTTTGTAGTATAGTCTGAAGCCAAGGAGCCTGATTCCTCGAACTCCATTTTTCTTTCTCAAGATTGCTTTGGCTATTCAGGGTCTTTTGTGTTTCCATACAAATTGTAAAACTTTTCGTTCTAATTCAGTGAAAAAAGCCATTGGTAATTTGATAGGGATTGCATTGAACGTGTAGATTGCTTTGGGTAGTATAGGCATTTTCACAACGTTGTTTCTTCCAATCCAGGAGCATGGTATATCTCTCCATCTGTTTGTGTCACTTTTTATTTCTTTCATCAGTGTTTTATAGTTTTCTGAGTACAGGTCTTTTGCCTCCTTAGGTAGGTTTATTCCTAGGTATTTTATTCTTTTTGTCACGATGGTAAATGGGATTATTTCCTTAATTTCTCTTTCTGGTCTCTTGTTGTTAATGTATAGGGATGTGAGAGATTTCTGTGCATTAATTTTGTATCCTGCAACCTTACCAAATTCACTGACTAGTTCTAGTAGTTTTCTGGTGGCATCTTTAGGATTTTCTATGTATAGTATCATGTCATCTTCAAACAGTGACAGTTTTATTTCTTGTTTTCCAATTTGTATTCCTTTTATTTCTTTTTCTTCTCTGACTGCTGTGGCTAAGACTTCCAATACTACGTAGAATAATAGTGGCAAGAATGGACATCCTTGTCTTGTTCCTGATCTTAGGGGAAATGCTTTCAGTTTTTCACTATTGAGAATGATGTTGGCTGTGGGTTTGTTGTATATGGTCTTTATTACGTTGAGGTAGGTTCCCTCTATGCCCACTACCTGGAGAGTTTTTATCATAAGTGTGTGCTGAATTTTGTCAAAAGCTTTTTCTGCATCTATTGAGATGATCATATGGTTTTATTCTTTAATTTGTTAATATGGTGTATCACATTGATTTGCGTATATTGAAGAATCCTTGCATCCCTGGGATAAATCCCACATGATCATGATGTACGATCTTTTTAATGTGTTGTTGGATTCTCTTTGCTAGTATTTTGTTGAGGATTTTTGCATCTATGTTCATCAGTGATATTGTGATATCTTTGTTTGATTTTGGTATCAGGGTGATGGTGGCCTCATAGAATGAATTTGGGAGTGTTCCTCCCTCTGCAATTTTTTGGAGAGTTTGAGAAGGATAGGTGTTAGCTCTTCTCTAAATGTTTGATAGAATTTGTCCGTGAAGCCATCTAGTCCTGGACTTTTGTTTGTTGGAAGATTTTTAATTACAGTTTCAATTTCATTACTTGTGATTGGTCTGTTTATATTTTCTGATTCTTCCTGGTTCCATCTTGGAAGGTTACCATTCCAAAAATTTGTCTGTTTCTGCCAGGTCATCCATTTTATTGGCATATAGTTGCTTGTAGTAGTCTCTTATGATCCTTTGTATTTCTGCGGTGTCAGTTGTAATTTCTCCTTTTTCATTTCTAATTTTATTGATTTGAGTCCTCTCCCTTTTTTTCTTGATGAGTCTAGCTAAAGGTTTATCAATTTTGTTTATTGTCTCAAAGAGCCAACTTTTAGTTTTATTGCTCTTTGTTATTGTTTTCTTCATTTCTATTTCGTTTCTTTCTGCTCTGACCTTTATGATTTCTTCCCTTCTACTAACTTTGTGTTTCCTCTGTTCTTCTTATCCTAGTTGCTTTTGGTGTAAGGTTAGATTGTTTATTTGAGATTTTTCTTGTTTCTTGAGGTGAGCTTTAATTGCTATAAAATTCTCTCTTAGAACTGCTTTTGTTGCATCCCATAGGTTTAGGATTGTTGTGTTTTTGTTGTCATTTGTTTCTAGGTATTTTTAAATTTTTCTTTGATTTCTTCAGTGGCCTCTTGGTTATCTAGCAGTGCACTGTTAGCCTCCATTTGTTTTTTTTTTTTACAGTTTTTTTTTCCTGTAATTGATTTCTCTTCTCATAGCATTGTGGTCGGAAAAGATGCTTGATACAATTTCAGTTTTCTTAAATTTTCCAGGGCTTGAATTGTGACCCAGAATGTGATCTTTCCTGGGGAATGTTCCATGTGCACTTGAGAAGAAAGTGTATTCTGCCGCTTTCAGGTGGAATGTTCTATAAATATCAAGTGAATCTACGTGGTTTATTGTGTCATTTAAGGCTTGTGTTTCCTTATTTATTTTCTGTTTGGATATCTATCCATTGGTGTAAGTGGGGTGTTAAAGTCCCCCACTATTATTGTGTTACTGTCAATTTCCCCATTTATGGCTGTTAGCATTTGCCTTATGTATTGAGGTGCTCCTATGCTGAGTGCATAAATATTTGTAATTGTTATGTTTTCTTCTTGGATTGATCCCTTGATCATTATGTAGTGTCCTTTCTTGTCTCTTGTAATAGTCTTTATTTTAAAGTCTATTTGATATGAGTATTGCTACTCCAGCTTTCTTCTGATTTCCATTTGCATGGAATATCTTTTTCCATCCCCTCACTTTCAGTCTGTATGTGTCCCTTGGTCTGAAGTGGCTCTCTTGTAGACAGCATAGATATGGGTCTTGTGTTTGTATCCATTCAGCCAGTCTGTGTCGTTTGGTTGGAGCATTTAATCCATTTACATTCAAGGTGATTATCGATATGTATGTTTCTGTTACCATTTTCTTAATTGATTTGGGTTTGTTTTCGTGGGTCTTTTTCTTCTCTTGTGTTTCCCGCCTAGAGAAGTTCCTTTAGCATTTGTTGTAGAGCTGGTTTGGTGGTGCTGAATTCTCTTAGCTTTAGCTTGTCTGTAAAGGTTTTCATTTCTCTGTTGTATCTGAATGAGATCCTTGCTGGGTAGAGTAATCTTGGTTGTAGGTTTTTCCCTTTCATCACTTTAAATGTATCCTGCCACTCCCTTCTGGCCTGCAGAGTTTCTGCTGAAAAATCAGCTGATAACCTTGTGGGGATTCCCTTGTATGTTATTTGTTGCTCTTCCCTTGCTGCTTTTAATATTTTTTCTTTGAATTTAATTTTTGTTAGTTTGGTTAATATGTGTCTTGCTGTGTTTCTCCTAGGGTTTATCTCTGCACTTCCTGGACTTGGGTGGCTATTTCCTTTCCCATGTTAGGGAAGTTTTTGACTATAATCTCTTCAAATATTTTCTCAGGCCCTTTCTCTTTCTCTTCTTCTTCTGGGACCCCTATAATTTGAATGTTGGTGCATTTAATGTTGTCCCAGAGTCTCTGAGACTGTCCTCAATTCTTTTCATTCTTTTTTCTTTATTCTGCTCCTCAGCAGTTATTTCCACCATTCTATCTTCCAGCTCACTTATTCGCTCTTCTGCATCAGTTATTCTACTATTGATTCCTTGTAGTGTATTTTTCATTTCAGTTATTGTATTGTTCATTACTGTTTGTTCTTTAGTTCTTCTAGGTCTTGTTAAACATTGCTTGTATTTTCTTGATCCGTGCCTCCATTTTATTTCTGAGATTTTGGATCACCTTTACTGTCATTACTCTGAATTCTTTTTCAGGTAGGTTGCCTATCTCTTCTTCATTTATTTGGTATTGTAGGTTTTTACCTTGCTCATTCATCTGTAACATTTTTTTTGTTATATCATTTTTTTTGATGGGTGGGGCTGTATTCCTGTCTTAGTGGTCGTTTGGCCTGAGGTGTCCAGCACTGGAGTGTGCAGGCAGTTAGGTAGAGCTGGGTCTTGGTGCTGAGATGAGGACCTCCAGGAGACCTCACTCTGATTAATATTCCCTGGGGTCTGAGGCTCTCTGTTAGTCCAGCAGTTTGGACTCATCGCTCCCACCACAGGAGCTCAGGCCTGACCCCTGGCCTGGCCACCAAGATCCTGCAAGCCACGCAGTGCAGCAAAAGAAAAGAAAAAGCAAGTAGCAGTACAATAACAATGAATAAAAAATAAAATAAAATTAGAAAAATAGAAAATGTATTAGGAAAAATTAAAATATAAGTGAAATAACTGAAACTGCAACAAGGTAAAATACAACCACAACAGAAAAAACAAAAAAACAAACAAACAAAAAAAAAACAGGGTGGGGAACAAGCCAAAAGGAGCAGAATAATAACAAAGTATAAAGAATAAAATAAAATTAGAAAAATAAAAAATTTATTAGAAAAAATAAAAATATAAATGAGTCAACAGCAACAAGGTAAAACAAAACCACAACCTGGTCACTTGGGGGTTCCTTCCATCCCCTTAGGTGTCCGTGGTCCCCCACCAGTGCCTGGTAAATGCCCTAGTTGTGCGGAGACGTGAACTCCATGTCCTCCTAGTCTGCCATCTTGACTCTGCCCCTCCCCTCTGATTCTTTCAATATTTTCTTTGTCTTTGAGTTTTTTGCGTTTTGAATGTGATATGCCTAGGTGTAGATTTTTGGTGTCATTGTTGTATTTATCATGGTTGGTGTTGTCTGAGCTTCCTGGACCTGTGTTGTTTATTTTGAAAAATTGTTGGCCAGTGTTACTTCAAATATTTTTTCTTTCTTTCTCCCTCCCTCCCTTCCTTCCACCCTCCCTCCCTCCCTTCCTTCCTTCCTTCCTTCCTTCCTTCCTTCCTTCCTTCCTTCCTTCCTTCCTTCTCCCTCTGGTATTCTCATTATACTTATGACACATTTTGTAATTGTCCCACAATTCTTGGATATTCTTTTCCATTTTTTTCTTTTTTTTTCTCTTCCATTTTAATTTTTGAAGTTTGAAGTACTGACATATCTTCGGGTTCGCTGATTCTTTCCTCGGCCATGCTGATGAGACTATAAAGGCATTCTTCATTTCTACTACAGTGTTTTTAATTTCTACTATTTCCCTTTGAGTTCATTAGAGTTCCCATCACTCTCTGCTTACATTACCCATCTGTTCTTGCTATACTGTGTTTTGAATCTTCTAGGCCTTGCCTCTTCCACATTTAAAGCCAAGGAAGTTAAACAATTCTTCTTCTTACAATAAAAATCATGGTTCTTGCAATAAAAATCGTGGCTTTCAAAACTTTTTCCTACTTTAGATCTACCCAAATTTACATAAGAGCTCCAAAGTGAGGAATTTAACTCTTTCTTGGCTATCAGCTCTACCTAAAGGCAGCATTATAGCAAGTTCTTGATGATGCTTGAATCATTAAAGGATGGTGAAGATAACAGACTTCAATTTTAAAATATCCTCCTACTATGTTTTGCTTCTTAAGGGGTTTGTAAAACCTGGAACACAGAACTCACACTGCACTGACCCAGCTGAGAAGCAAGATAGCCCTGACCAATGCTGGGAAGATGAGACAGAAGGAGCACCTCCACTCCAATCCTGGGCATTACTTACAGCTCATTTACCCATTTGCTTGGCCAATCGATTTACACACTGGTGGTCATAATACATAAAAGGGAACCCAGACATAACCCACTTCACTCCAAAAAAAAACCCAGAAAAACAAAAAACAGAGAAATTTGTTATTGTACTTGGGATTGAGGAAAACTAATTGATTTGACAGCTAAGCTAAAATTCCTAAGGGAAAAATCAGTATAGAACAAAATAATCTCGTCTGTAATCTTGTATGCTGTTCCCCCTAGTATGTCGATTGGATATCAATGTCATCTATTTTAGATGGGAATGTTACCAACTCTAATGCTTCTGTTGATATTTCAAAAAGATTCTAATCTCACTGCAGTAATAGCTTCTGTCATTCCTAGCAACATATATGCCATAACATTCTCGGTTGCATTGACAGAAATATTAACGTGCTCAGATTTTATATTATTCAGACCACTGTATGTCTCTTTCTTAGTGTTCAATTGCTTTTGCTTTATATACAGTGTTAGAGCCTGACTGCCCAATCCCAGTGCATTAGGTGTTATTCATGAGGAGCATCAGTCTTCTCATCTCTGTGTGATTTGTGTCTTCTCTAGCAGAAAACCTTTCTACGATTCTATGGATTTCCTCTTTAAACATTATACTTTCCCGTGTTCTGTAGCTCAAATGAACTTGCTATATACCTTGATCCTCATCTTCATTTTATTCCCTTAGAGTTATTGCCTCTCAGGTTGGAATCGATTTATGGTCCACGCATCAGTCTGATGTTTGAAACTTTCATACACCTTCTCTGCCAAATTCCTACTCTGTCCTTAAACTCATTGCCTTCCAGTTCTGTCTTCCAGTTCTATCTTTGCTAATACTATTACATAGACCTTACATGAGCAGATATATTTCAATGTAGTTTTTACTTTTTACTCTAGTTTCAGTTTTTAGTGTCACTTAGAACAATCCAAATCTTTCTTCTACTCCATAACCCTTCAGATATTTAAAATAGCTACCAGGAACATTTACTTCTCTGGGCTAAATATCCCTAGTTCCTTCTATCATTAATTATAGAATATAGTTTTGACTTGCCTTATCATTCTAGTTGGTGACTCATTATGCATTTGAGTTATACACCTACAACATTTTGGAAGGGATATTAGGAAATTTCTCCACTTTGGCATCAGAATCCAGACTGGAATGATTAAGAGTATATGGCTATCTCTAACATTTTTAAATTTAAATGGAGCTTTAGAAAAGTAAAAAAATAATAAGATTAAAAAAGATAGGGGTTCAATGGGATCCACTAATACATACAGTAGAATAAAATCTCATACAATTTGCTATAAATTTGATAATGAACATGCTTAGATGTCATTTGTTGTGAGGATCAAACCCAGTCAGTCTGGAACCCAGTCAATACCGTGGGAGTGCTGTTGGAGGCTTGGAGAATTATCTAGGAGGTTCCATAGTGGTTTCAGAATGTCCTTAGTGGAGATTGGGTCGAGGGTGGTGGGGGAGGGCAATAAGGTTAGAAAGAGAAACTAGAGGATTTGTCTTGAAACTCTGCATAGTTTATTATATTTTTACCTACATTGTATATGACAGAATAGTTAATGTAATAAGGTTCTCTAAAGATACTTTTGGTCACACTTCACCTAAGATTAAGAAATTACCCATTGTCCATATCAAAGATTATTATTTTTATTTAGGGTAGCTTTAGAAAGTGATGGAGATTCTGGGAAGGTAAAAGCTAATCTCCCACCAAGACATTGGAGCCACCATTACTCTGATTCCTCATATTGTTACTTTTGTCTTAGGCAATTCTGCATTGGGTGTACACTGATTATAAAAAATATGCAAAATGCCATCAATCCCTCTGAAGCAGTTGCTTAACATTTACTTGAAATAGCAAGACCTACAGTGGGTGTAGAGAAATACTTCTGATACGCCCTGTGAAGTGTCTGCTACCAATTACTTTTTATTCTGGAAATGATTTGTTCTCCCTAAGTGCTTCTGCATTTTACTGTCTCTGTGTCTCTCGGTCTCTTCCTCAGATGCCTCTATGTTCTATCTGTATTGTGTTTCCAGAAGGAAAGAATATTCTGTTCATTTTAGTTCACAATTGGTCATTTCCAGGCCAAAAAAAAAAAGTGCTCCCATCAGAGTAACATTTATCCCAAAACACTTTTAAACATTCTTCCTGGCTACAGCTGTTCATGATTTTACTCTCTAATCCTTCCAGGCCCATTAATCCTAAGACTGCACATGTGATGCTTTTAAAGTACGGTATCTAGAACAAAATCCAATATCACAGGTGAGGTCTGATCCTAGCTTTCTCTTAGCTTGAAAGTCATGTAAATTACAGTTGGGGAGCTATTTTGGACTTGAGACACTGATGACAGATTGCTTTTATTAAACACCCTCTGTAAATAGAACATTATGTTCAGCCTTGGAGCATCAACAAACTTATAGACAGCCTTGGAGAAAGCAGAGAATCTTCCCTTAAGAACTGCCATGTACAACAAAGCTGAAAACCAAGCTGCCACTTGCTGCTAATCATAAAGCCATCATCAAGTGAAATTCCACTTACTGGTATTTGCGCAGCCATTGAACCATGAGAGATGTAGGCTCATAATGACAAGATTTAGGCTGCAATACTTATTGGATGCATTTCAGGTAGACACCTCTTTGGGGACAGTTTAGAAGTACAAATATTTTCTTAGGGCCTTCAATGTGTCAGCACTACCTCACTGAATTTTCAGAATGATTCTCTAAATTTGGATTGTTGTTCCTGTTTTATAAATAAGGAAACTGAGTCTCAAAGAAAGGTCAAGCAGCATGCATTTGAATAACTGGCAGAGCCAGGATTAAAACTCAGATATTTTACTCCAAAGCCCAAGCTCTTTCACTAAAACATGCTTCCCAGGAGGTTGCCTGTGGGCAAAGTGAAAATTATGTTCTAGATATTTAGCATTAGCAGACATATGAAAGGACAAAAAGACATAATACGAGTAACCGACAGTGGAAACTGTTCATAATTCTTAATTGTTGCAACGATTCTAAACTGAAATGCATTAGATTTTACCATATGATTACTCAACAGATATTAGCCACTTATTTTAGGTATATATCGCCCTGTGGTCTTTGGTACACTCTCGTCCGTGTATCTTATATAAACTGTTGGTGACTTCACAGGCAGTGCTGCATCATTAATGCATGTAAATTCAGTAGGCGTTTTTTCCACCATTCATTCTGCCCTAGAAATTCTTATTTCTTGTACCATAGTGGAGGATCCCTTTGCCCTTTTCAGTGTTGACAGGTTGCTGAGGCAGAGTCTTTACCCTAATAGATTTTTCAAGCAGATAGAAAGCTTTGATGCAAAGATATCTATAAATGTGCAAGGAATCATAGACATTAGAGCCAGAAGGGACTTTTAATGTTTTCTACTCAAGCATCCCATTTTTATCAATAAGGGAACTAAGACTCAGAGAGGCCTATAAATAGAATGTTCTAATAACACCTACCCTATGTAGGATGACTGTGTTGTTCATTTTCCAAATATGACACTCTGAAGAGTAAAAGGAGTGCTCACCGAATGGGATGCTGGCAAGTGGGCCCTGCCCTAGGCAAGCCAGGATCTATAGTTACTCTAACCTCTTTGAACTTTTTAAATCATGAAATAAGATGGCATATGTGAAAACACTTGGATTAATACCTGGCACATACATGGAAAGTGCAAATAAATTTTGCACTGAATCTGAAGTCCAGTTGCCTAGGAAATCAGTGGAAGAGCTGGGAGTTAGGCATATGTTTTCTAACTTCTAAAGTCAATATAGTACCAAGTGAACCAAATGAAAACATAAAGTGACAACTAATCATCAGGTTTTGTTTCTGTTTAGCTTAATTTTTGTTTCTGTTTTGTATCTAACATAGCAAAACTTCCTGTCATCTTTTCCCCATTTTATAGTTTGACCACATTATCCAGTGGCTTCAAGATAGAAACACATTAGTAAACAGCTGTGCAGACTAATAAATCCTGCCGGAAGGAAGGAAAAGATAAAGGAAGGCACGGTGGGGAGGAGGGATGAGGAAGAGGGATGGTGAGAGCAGTTGTTTCTGAAGAGATTAGATTCTGTGGAATCTGTACCCAGATAAGATGCTACACATTTTATACAGAACTTCTTAAAAATGAAACTAGATTGAGTACAGATTTTTAGCTTAAAAGCAACAGATTTACAACTGCCCCATTCTACTGCCGTTTCACTGTGTAAAAGTTGTTACTACATCTTTGTTTCATTTCAATATTTATTTAGTACAGTCGGCTTTCAGAGCCCTTGAATTCATTCCTTCTCCACTTTTGCCATAAGAATAACTGCAGTTCATTCCTCAATTTATGGCAGACCACAAAGTGAGTGATCTAGTACTGCTTTCTCCAGTGTTAAGTTATGAGTGCCCAAGAGTAGTTAAAAGGTAGTACCTATATAAACTGATTTTTCTAGGTTATGTCATTTGGAAGTTCCATGTTTTATCCTCTCTCTAAAGGGGCGTAGAAACATTCACTTCTCTGCTTCCAAATCCAAGATATTGGCTCCCTCCAAGATATTTCTGGTTACAATCTTGTCCCTGGAAAGGCAGAACATGAACCACCATTTGTCCAATTACCATTTGTCCAATGGCAATGAGGAGGTGAAACTTCAAATGTTTTCCAGGCTGTACAGTCTGGCCCTTCTCTTTTGACCTTTTCATTATTCCTTGTTCTGACTGACTGGTCATTGCCAGCCCCTTCTGCAGGTTGGTTGTGTTCTAAGGACTGGAAGAGAAGAATAGCCACCTAGTCAATGTACCAACTATTGAAAAGGGCAAAACAGCTGCTCTTCCCTACAGCCACCTCCAGTGTACACACGTCAACTTACACAGACACTGGCCCCACTTTACAAACATCCTGTTCTAGTTTTGGTGCAATTAAAAAAAATAAGGAATTTGAATAATACTGATTATTTCACTCTAGCAAAGTAAAGTGGAAAAAACTACCCTCTGCCACATCATGAGATTATAAAGTTCGTGAACGGTTCTGACTATGTCTAATTTATAATCAACTCTGGATTCTTTTTCAAGTATAACTCTAGGAATTTTTTCCAGTAAGAATTTTCAAATAAGATTTCCCCCTAATGACTGATTTTTCCTACCTTCAGTTTGAGAATTTTATTCCTAAATTGAGTTTTCTTTTTCTTCTGTCTTGAATTATATCTTCAGTTTTACATTTTCTCCCAAGTACAAGCAAGAATAATGCTAGAAAGTAAGCAGTTAAAGTGAAAATGTCTTTTATTTTCACAGTGCCGTACATTTTGCAAAACATATTGTTTTAGTCAGCATAGGATAGTTTAAGTAGTAGTAACAAATTAATCCCCAAATCTCAGTTCTTAACGCACTAAAGCTTTATTTCTTGTCACATGATATATCCAATGTGGGTTAGCTGGGCGCTGGGTTCTACATTAGCTCACAGATCACAGGCTGATGAAAACACCGTCATCTTAACACATGCCTTTGGAGTTTGCTGTGACAGCCTTAGAGGACATTTATTCTTCTGTGTTTTGACCTAAATTGAAAATGCATCATTTCTGCTCCTAGCACCTTGGCCAGAATCTGTCACATCACCCACCTGGGGTGAAAATACGGGTGATCACCTGGATATTCCATAAGCAAAAGATGTCTCTGCCACACACTTTTATGTCAATGTCTTCACTTAAGCCTAATAACCTTGGAAGGTTGATACTCTAGCTACTACCAACAATCTGGCAACTATGTACCATTTCCCAGTTGTGTGTTAGGAATGAACTCTTGCAGCAACATCTTCCTCATCTGGAAACCGAGGCTCAGAGACGGTAGCATGTCAGTTCGGGTCATCGCAGAGTTATATGCCATGGTGGAGGTAGAAGCAGATGAGATTTAAGGGGGTAGTTTCCGTGAAACATAAAGGGAAGAGGGAGCATGCACAGGAAGCCTCCAGACCACAGTGGAGGTCTGACACCTGTGAGAGGACAAAGGGTGGGAAGAGCCAGCCTCAGACTGCGGAGCAGCTCTGACGATCTCAGCCAGCCCCGAGGCAGCTCCGAAGGAAAGATCGACAGGAGAGGAATCTCGCAGTGGGCAGAAATGGCCAGGCCCTAGTACCCATGCCGCGCTTAGTCATCAGCTGGGAACCCGTGTTCTTGGCGCTAACGCGGAGGCGGACCCCCAAAGGCACTGCCGCTGGAGGTTGTCAGCTGACTGCATTCCTCACAGCAGGTTTTCTGTTGACGGGCTGCCACAGATAGCTATTCTGAGAGCAACAGGTGAGCTGGGGGACATACTCGGGGTTCCTGGTGCCAAGGCTCCCTGGCGTTCTAGCACGCACTGATAGCTACAGCAGAACTTTGAGTACAATTATTCTATTATTAACTGGATAAAGAACCTTCAGAAAAAAGAATAGACTAGTAATGGGGGCGGATATTAAGGTCAAGAAGTCAGGAGATTACTGTTCTAGCTTCACTTCTGTCATTAACTACCTGTGTGACCTCCAGCTCTGTCACTGAACTCACTGTGCCTTTATTCTCTTGTCGAAGTTAGACGATTGGACTAGATCAGTGGTTCTTAAACATTACTGTGTTTCACAGTCACCCAGAGGGCTCGTAAAAACACAGATCTCTGCTCCCACACCCAGAGTTAATGTTCTGAGAAATCTTGAGTGAGGCTGGAGATTGGCCTTTCTAACGAGTTCCCAGGCACTGCTGCTGGTTGGGAGCCCATACTTTGAGGAACGCTGGACTAGATGCTCTCCGACGTCATTTCAAACTCATAAACACTTGTGATTTAGCTACATGACTTTAAAATGATCACTGCTGCAGTTATTTATATCCATCTCTCCATGCTCCATTATAAACTAATATAAATGTTGCCTTTATTACTATCTGTATAATACCTGTATAGATAATGTATCATTAAATAAAGATAGCTAATGACTTCTTACCATGTGGTGGATATAGTGCTAAATACGAAGAAAATATCCTTTACATTTGAGTTCAAATACTAATAGAAGAACCATCATCATCATCATCGATAACATGTATTGAATACACACAATGTCCTAGACTCTGTGCTAGCTCCCTAGGTCTGTTACCTCATTAATATGAGTACATGATTAAACACGATGTTAGGAGAGTTATAAGGAAAGAGCAACAACTTCCCAGCACAGAGATAGAGCACAATAGGCTTTGGTGCATATAGATGAGGTGGGGGAGGAAGAAGCAGGGCAAGGAGTAATGTGAGCAATCTGGCAGCCATGTGTAGATGGCATATACCATCTGGGGAGTGGAGAGTGTTTGAAGTCCTAGCCTAGACTGAAGGTGTTTTGGGGGTCAGGAGGGAATGCTGTTTGTGTGAGTGGGGGAAAGGAGTAGAATAAATTCAGACATGCATTTCAATTCTGTGAATCCCACGTATTTGACAACCATAGCTTAGAGCAGTCTCCTACACCGCCTGGTAGGTAAGTAAACACTGGTAGACAATTTTAGTGGAGGGAAGAGAAGAGAGAAGTGAAGAATGGAGGACCTGTCTCAGTTCTGCTAAAGTGTCAGCTGTGTAGCCTTGAACAGGTCACTGAGCTCCCTCAGCATCCCGTTCTCATCTCTACACGAATGTAGTGCTCACCGTGCCTATCTTAAAGGATAGTGAGTATAAAGTGAGAGCACACTGTTCATCACAAAGCTCTGTGCATCAGTGTGACATTATAAGCAAGCATCATTATTAATAAGCAAGCTGTCTTGTATTTTTAGATTTTTCAAAACATTTCCAGCTTTCTGGTTTGGCAACAAGTTTCACTCTCTCCCCCAAAGACCAGAACTCCTATGGAGAATGGTCTGGCATTTATCCAGTTGTCTGTGGGATGTCGTGCACACCTGGCAGCTTTAGGAATGTGGAAAGGGAATCCTCTGTCTCATGACCTGACATCCTAGGAGCTCTCCCATCTACATGAGGTAGGTTGTCCTCTACTGGCTAAAAGCAAATAGGAGACTCCCGGAGAGTTGATCCATGTGATGTTCTGTGGTGTAGGACAATAAAAAGGTGACACGAACGGAATGGAAAATCAAGACATGGCTGGCCAAAACATGTTGTAATTAATATATCCCAGGAGCTCAATTGTTTTCTTTCTCTGGTTGGAGCCGAAAGGAACAAAGGAAGGAAGGGGAGAATCCAATCCAATTAAAGAAAATGCAGCTCAGGTTAAGGTCAAGGCTGTTGCTCTAGGGATCTTTCATTAACCACTTGAAGGCAGGTTCAGAATGGGTTAATATAAGCCTTGACCTCTGGCGTTAGGGATATATTGTCAAGGGCAAATCAGATTCTTAGCCAGAGAAAAGGCAGGAAACTTTGTCTACACTTCAACTTACAGATGCATATAGAGTTGATATTTGGAAAATTGAGTGTGTCCATGAGGAAAATGCTGTAGAAGCTGGTTATATTGGGATACTTTGCTTTCATGGGTTATCGTTCCCTTTAAGCAGATGGAGAAATTAAATTTGAAGGCATCCGAAGACTGGATTATAGGAAATAATTCAAAATTCAGAGGGGCCTATTCTCAAAGAGTAGATAATATCAAATATTTATACTTGGCTTTAGAGTTTTATCCTAACTCATTTTCAGCATATCTGCCTATGCATTAGTATTTTTGTTGGGATGAATATTAAAACAGACCAACATCCTCTGTGTTCTCAACACCTAGAGTGGAGCAAAGGTGGTTGAGAATTCTGTTTTGGACACAGAAAGTGTGAGATGACTAATAGACATCCAAGGGGAAGTGTGGATTATATGAAAAACCTTAAAAGCCATCCCTTCAGCACTCAATCGTCTCCTGAGCTAGAGTCCTACAGTCTTAACCATGAAAGGTCTAGACATTTCCACATCTCTCCTTGGACGTTCCATCATCACAGCCAACCCAGTGTATCTGAAACAAAACTCATTTTCCTCCTCATCATGTTGACTTTATTTTTGCCATTCCTGTTTCTGCTATGGATTGCATCATTTTCCAAGTCACCAAGCTTCTAAACCTCACACGTAGTCTCGGTTCCTCCCTCTCCCTTTCTACCCAGATCAACCATAAAGTTCCATCAATCATAGCTTTGTAACAACCATCCTATAATCCCTTCTCTTTCCACTTCATCTGTTATTACTCTGGTTTAGTCCAACATCCCCAGGATTCCTTTACATCTAGAAACCAGCCATCTTGACTACAGACTCTCTCAGCCTTCAATTTCATTCTTTGTATTGCTTCCATATTGAGCTTTCAAAAATAATCCTTTGCAGGTGTCATCTTTCAACTCAAAACTATTTCTTGACTCACAATTTGTGGTAGAGACTGTTAGATGACTCCCAGTGTCCACCAATCCATTCATTATTTCTTAGAAACAAAACCCTAGACAATGTGCTCAGCTCAGAAACCCACCTTTCCCAGGATCCCTTGCAGTTACATTCCATCGTGTGACCAAGTTCTGCCTCATGAGATGTAAACAGCAGGTTGTGGATCTTTCGAGTTGTTTCCTTCAAAAGGAGCAACTTCTTCATCCTCCTTTCCGATGCTGGAATGTGACCATATTGCTGGAACTCCAGCAAGTGTCCTGAATCTTACGATAATCTTCCAGGGTGGAAGTTAGCTCTGAAGGTGGCTAAACAGAAAGTTAGAAGGAGACTGAGTCTCTGATGACTTCGTGGAGCTGTCATACCAACCCTGGACTGTCTAATTCTGTACGTTTTTATTTACATGGACAAATAAACGTTTATATATTTAACCCACTATCCTGAGGGTATGTTACTTACAGGTGAATGCAAATCTGGACCAAGATACCATTACCTCCAGGATACAGGGAGTTCTTAACTTAATATTCACTACAGAAACTCGGCCTGCCTCTAAGCCGTTTATACAACACTTCTCCTACCAGAAATATTCCTTGTGATCAAGTTATTGTATTCCAAATGTGCTATGCATTCTCCTGTTTCTGAAATTTACCATAATACTTCAGGGACCCTGACTTTCATTTAGCCCCGTAGCACCTAGCAAATACTTTGCATTGAGATGCAAATAAATGTCAAAATGGAAGGGATTTAAAATTTCTCTAATTCAAAACTTTGTATACAGTGAAGGAAAATTCTCTATTTCCTTGGTGCTCATAGTATATTCGGTGACTGGCAGCATTTTACAAGACTCCAGGTGATTCAAAGGCACCTTCGAGTTTGAGAAGCATCTCATCTGTAGCATCTCTAATCACATGTCATTCAACTGCTCCTTAAGTTGCTCACAAATACACAAAGCACCTTAGCCTGTGCTTGGACAGCTGTAATTGCTAGTAAGCCATTCTGCGTGGTAAGCTGCGCATTGCTTCCCTGGAACTTTCACTTATGACTTCCCTATTTCTGGTCTCTGGAATAATGATAAATAACACTGATCCACCACAGTTATTTAAAGATAGTCCTCATCGGGTTAAGCCTTCTCTTTTCAAAGGTGAACAACTCATTTGGATTGGCATTCTTCACATAACCTGATTTTTAGACACTTCACCTGCTTTAATCTGTTCATCTGTTAGTGACCTAATTAAAATACAAAACTGGAGTTCAATATTATTCCCTGAGTATGTGGAACTAAATGCCACAAGAAACAGTGAACTCTAATTCCCTAAATCTGCAACCTATTACATGCAAAGTTTAGTTCATCACTATAGTTTTGATGGTGTTCTGGTGATTAACACATATTTTATTTATATGAATATTATAAAAAATCATCTTTTGAGTTAAAGTATGCTGAAAATGTCAGAAATCACATCTTGTTTGTCATTTGTTTTAATCAGGAAAATCTATGTGCGAGTCAAGATACTGTGTTTTTTTTTTTTTTTTTCTTTCTAGAGTTTCCTCTGCTACCACCAAAAATTAATACACACACACACACACACACACACACACACACACACACACACACACACACACACACACACACACACACACACACACACACACACACACACTGAGCTCTCTCATGTCTTAGTTTCTACCTTCCTGCAGGACACTTTCTCTTGAGTAACTTGTCTGCACCTCTGACTCAACAGCCTTACCACTCATCTTTCTGTCCTTTTTATAGTTATGAATATGTGCCTTACTACCCTTTTAAAGAGAGGTCTCCTTGACAGATGGAATTCATATTTCCCATACCACTGAGCACAATGAACAACTCACACTAGACACTAAAGAAATATTTTTAAATGAATCAGTCACTGTTTATTCACTGGAACATAGGACATTACGAGATTAGACTTCAGTAGGATGAGTTGGGATAGACAAATGAGTAAAATACCAGAACTGCTCTTGCTATCTTTAGGTGAAATGTATAGCTCCCTCTGGGATTGTCCCAACAAAGGAGCTGACCTAGTTTAATAGGGTATAAATATAGTGTGTTCCCAAAAAGTCCCCAAACACTAGATACACAAAAGTGTGTCTTCAGTGTTTCAAGTGGTGCAACGAATACAGATTGACCCACTTAAAATGAGCCTTTTTACACAAAGTGGTTTCTATTCAGACTAGGACCATCCAGCAAAATTCTTGCATCTATGGTTCAAGGCGATTCCCCTCCTTTCCTCTGAACGGCTTTTAAAGAATTTGTTTACCCAAATTAAAAATCAAACCCAGCAGACAAACAACAAACAGACAAACAGCAACAAATTTTACCCAAATCCTGTAGTTCTTAAAAAGAAATGGAAGTAAATGTAGATGAAGAAAAACATCTAACTTTAGCATTTTCCATCATTTTTGTAGTCTTAGTTTTTGCACAGCCTCACTCAGAACACTATTTATATCTTCTAGATATTTTGTCTGAGGTTAGTAAGCTGTCAGTGGGCAAGTATTTTTGCCCTGATTATGGTTTCGTGGACTATTCGTCAACATTAGTACCTGGGGAAAAATAACCATCATACATTTCCTCCCAGTTGTATAATTTTTAGGAAAAAATGGACCACTTTACTGAAATAGACAAGCATAAATCTTAAGCAGTATGAGTCATATCTTGCCCTAATTAAAAGATAATCAAGATTTTAAAAAGTAAGTATTGGTGGAACATCCTAGATCTAGGGCAAGTTCACACCCTACTCTCTATTCTCCCCTCAACTTAACACAGTAAAGAAAAGTTCTTGTATAATAACTGGTAGAAGGTGGAGTTCTTTTGCATTGCTCCCTCTTCAGACCATGCCTCTCATGACGCTGATGTTCTCAAGCCGGCTTGAGGCCATCTCCCACTTGGGAGGGCTCTGCTACCTTGGAAGGGCACGTAGGGCTGGAGGGCAGTCCAGGGCAATGAGGGATGGAGTAGATGACTAAGGCCAGCTCATCTCTAGCCTTAGGAGCAGGGCCTCGCTTTTTTTTTTTTCCACTTTGAAGTTGTAAAAGCAAGCTAAATGAAAAATCATTCTCCTATTGATGGAAGACTTGGGTTGCTTCCAATCTGTTGCTATTACTAACAATGCTGCAATAGATATTCGTGTATATCATTTTGCATGTGTCCTAGTATAACTCTAGCATACATTCCCAGAAGTGGAATAGCTGGGTCAAAGGGTATATGCATTTGTGATTTTAATAGATATTACTAGCTTGCTCTCCCCTGGGGTTGCAACAATTTACATTCCCACCAGCAATATATGAAAGTGACTCTTTTCCTACCGCCTCACCAAGAGATTGCATCACACTTTTGGATTTTTGACAATCTGATAAGTGAAAAATAGTATCTCAGTGTAGTCTTAAAACTGCATTTCACTTATACTCATAAGTAGTTTCATGTATTTAAAAGTAATTTATATTTCCTTTTATATTCTTTACCCGTTTTCTTATTGGCTCAAAATGTAGGAGCTCTTTATACACTTGGGAGATAAGCTCCTTTTTTGGTATTTGTTGCAAATATTTTAACTCAGTTTTAACATTTATATTTTCTTTGTTTAATGGTATGTCTTCACACTGAAATTTTCTTTTAGTATTATGTAGTCGAATATAACAATTTAAAAAATTTTTGGATTTTGATTTATATTTAGATTGCCTTTTCCCTACCCAGGCCTAGGATGGAATCCTTCCATGTTTTCTTTCAGTATTTTTATGGTTTCATGCTTTATATTTAAATCTTGATCCATTTGGAATTTATCCTTGTTTGAAATGTGATATGTAAATCCAATTGTTCCAGGAACTTTTATTGAATACCCTATGTTTTCCCCTCTGGTTTGAGTTGCCACTTTTGTTATATAATCTCTCTCTCTCGCTCTATTTCTGAACTTTCTCTATTTTTTTCCATGACTATGTCAGTCTCTTCATGCATTAGTGTCATGGATTTATAATATGTTTGAAATCAAATAGATCATTTCTCTTCCTTGTTTTTCCACTTCAAAAATTCTCTAAATATTGTTTTTTTACATGAATTTAAAAAATTATCTAGCTTTTTAAAAATATTGGCAATTTTACTGGGATTACATTATTTTTAATTAGGTTAGATAAAATTGACATCTTTTTGATGTTTGTTTTCCCTATGTAAAATATGTATGTCTTTCCATTTGTTAAATTTTACTATCTTTAGTTAATTTTATGAAGTTTCCTTAATATGTCTTATGTTAATTTTCTTCTTGGTCATTTTGTCTTTTTGAGTTGCTATTATAAATGGGATTTTTTTTTCTTCTATCAGATGTTCCAACTGGCTGTTGTTTACATCGATGAAAATCATTGATTAATTCATATTAATTGTATATCCCCCCTAATTTGTTTTCTTGAGTTTATACTTTCATTCAGTTTATTCTCTTGTGTTTTCCAGGTTACCATTAAACACCTTCAAATACTGATTGTATGTCTTCTTCCTTGTTTCCAGTTTTGTACTGCTAACTTTTTTCTCTGTTTCAATTGTGTTGGCTGGTACCTCCTGCACAATGTTTAATAATAGTGATGATTCTGGGCATCCTCTTTATGTCTTTAATGCGAATTTCTCTGTTTTTGCAATTAAGAATGCTTGATTGGGGCTAAGAAGGAAATATCTCATTATATTAAGAAGGTATCTACCCCTATTTATTGAGGTTTTTTTAAAATCAAGAATAAATGATGAATTTTTTAAAAATCAGATTTATTGAAGTATAATTTTCATACAGTAAAATTTAGATTTTTAGGTGTAGAGCTCAGAGAATTTTGACAAGTGTATACAGTTTACTAATTACGAACACATTAAAGATATGGAATATTTTCAACACTACAAAAAGTTCCCTTTTGACACTTTATAGTCCATTTCCCCAACATCCTCACCCCTGGCAACTCTGATCTGATATTTTTACCCATGGTTTTGCTTTATCCAGAATAAATGGAATTATATAAAACTTTTTTGTATATTCTTTAGCATAATTCTTTTGAAATACATTCATATTATTGTATCTATGAATAGTTCTTTTTTATCGTTTAGGAGTCTATTGTATGGATGTACCACAGTTTGTTTATCCATTCACCAGTTGACAAACTTTGGAATGTTTCCAGATTTCAGCTTGTTATAAATAATCTAAAGATCTTTGTGTAAAGTGAAAAATATGAGTTGTATGGTAAATGTATGTTTAACTATCAGAAATTTCCAAACTGTTTTCCCAGGTGGTTATATCATTTTGCATTCACACCAACAATGTATGAAAATTACAGTTGCTCTGTATTCCTGCCAACCCTTTCTTTTATCTTTTTTTTTTGGCGGAGGGGTAGGGTTGGGGGAGTCATTTTGTAGGTGTCTAGCAGTATCTCATTGTGACTTTAATTTGCACTTCCTTAATGATTAATGATGTTGAACATCTTTTCATGTGCTTATTTGCCATCTGTATCTATTCTTTGGTGAAGTATCTGTTCAAATATTTCATCCATCTTTTAACTGAGCCTTTTGTCTTCTTCTAATTATTTTAACAGCTTAATGAAGTGTAATAAAAAAAACAGTAAACCGCATGTATTAAAAGTATACAACTTGGTAAGTTTTGACAGATGTATATAACCATAACCAAAATCAAGATAATGAATATATCTATTACCACTAAAAGCATCCTCTTGACGCATTATAATTCTTCTCTTCCACACCTCCCATCTCTGGCCCTCATCCCCAGGCAACCAATGACATGATCTCTCTCCCTAGAGATTAGATTGCATTTTCTAGAATTTTATATAAATGGAATCATAGAGTATGTACTCTTTTTTTTTTAAGGTGGCTTCTTTCACTGGCATAATTATTTTGAGATAAGTCTGTGTTGTTCCATGGATTAATAGTTCATTCCTCTTTGTTGCTGAGTAGCATTTCGAGTACAGATGAACCATAATTTGTTTATCCATTCATCTGTTGGTAGATCTTTTGGCTTGTTTCCACATTTTAAAATTTATGTCCAAATTCTTGCGTGAACATGTTCTCAGTTGCCACGCATATATACCTATGAGTGGAATTGCTGTATCATACGGTTACTTTATGTTTAACTTTTTGAGAAACTGTCCAAAAGTTTTCCACAGCAGCTGCACGATTTTATATTCCCACCAGCAATGTACAGGGTTCCAAGTTTCCGTGTCCTTGCCACATTTATTTTCCTTTTTTAAAAAAATTATGGACATGAAGTGGTATCTCATTGTGATTTTTAAAAATTTATTTTATTTTATTTTATTTATTTTTGGCTGTTTTGGGTCTTTGTTGCTGTGCGTGGACTTCTCTAGTTGCGTCGAGCGGGGGGTTACTCTTCGTTGCAGTGCACAGGCTTCTCATTGCGGTGGCTTCTCTTGTTGTGGAGCATGGGCTCTAGGTGCGCGGGCTTCAGCAGTTGTGGCTCGCAGGCTCTAGAGCGCAGGCTCAGTAGTTGTGGCGCACAGGCTTAGTTGCTCCGCGGCATGTGGGATCTTCCCGGACCAGGGCTCGGACCCATGTCCCCTGCATTGGCAGGCGGATTCTTAACCACTGCGCCACCAGGGAAGCCCTCTCATTGTGATTTTGATTTGCATTTACTAATGATTAATTATACTGAGCATCTTCTCATGTGCTTACTGGCCATTTGTCTATCTTCTCTGGAGGAATATCTACTCAAAGCTTTTGCCCATTTTTAAATGGGGCTGTTCGTCTCTTTATTCTTGAATTGTAAGTGTTCTTAATACATTCTGGATATTAACCCTTTTCAGATATGCAATTTGCAAATATTTTTACTTATTCTCTGTATTGTCTTTTCAATTTGTGGATAGTATCCTTTGATTCACAAACATTTTTACTTTTTATGAAGCCTAATTTATCTGTTACCTCATTGGGTGTTTGTGCTTTAGGTGACATGTTTAATAAACCATTACCTAATCCAAAGTCATGGAAATTTACATCTATGTGTTCTTCTAAGAGTTTTATGGTTTTAACTCTATGTGTAGGTCTGATGTATTTGGATTAATTTTTGTAAATGGTGTGAGGTAGGGGTTCAATTTCAGTCTTTTTCATGTGGGTATCCAGTTGTTCCAGCACCATTTGTTCTCCCATTCAATTACTTAACACCCTGGTCGAAAATCAGCTGATGATGGATATGTGGATTTATTTCTTATTTGTAGTTTATTGAGCTACATGTCTATTTTTATGCCAGTGCTACACTGTCTTGATTGGTATAGCTGTGCTTTAGTAAGTTTTGAAATCAGGGAGTGTGACTCCTCCAGTGTTATTTTTCTTTTTCAGATTGTTTTGGATATTCTGGTTCCTTCGCATTTTCATGTAAATTTTTATCTAAAATGACATTGGAATTTTGATAGAGATTACCTCTGATCTGTAGATCAATTTGGAGAGTATTACTAAACAGTATTATGTATTAGTAAACAGTATTATGTATTCCAATCCTTGAAACATGAGGTATCTATTTAGGTGTTCTTTAATTTCTTTCAACAAAGTTTTGTGGATTTTAGTGTACAATTATCAAACTTCTTTTGCCAAATTTATTCCTAAGGATTTTATTGTTATGCTATTTTAAAATTGTTTTCTTAATTTTCAGATTGTTCACTACAAATGCATAAAAATACAACTAATTTTTGTATATTGATCATGTATCCTGTAACCTCACTGAATTTATTAAGTCTAATAGATCTTAGGGCTTTCTGTATATAAGATCATGTCATCTGCAAATAAAAATAGTTTACTTTTTCCTTTTCAATCTGAATGCCTTATATTATTTTCTTGCCTAATTTGGTTAGAAGCTTCAGGAAGTGTTGAATAGAGGTGGTAAGAGTAGAGGTTCTTGTCTTGTTCCTGATCTTAGGGATGAAAGTTTTCAGTTTTTCACCATTAAATATTATGTTAGCTGCATGTTTTTCATAGATGCACTCTATCAGTTCGAGGAAATTCCCTTGTATTTCTAGTTTGTTTAAGGTTTTCATCATGAAAAAATTGTTCAGGTTTTTTCAAATATCTTTTCTGCATGTATTGAAATTATCATGCTTATTCTACTGATATAATATTGATCGACTTTCATAGGTTGAACCAACCTGCATACTAGGGATAAGTTCCATTTGGTCATGGTGTGTAATCCTTTTTATAGACTATTGGGATCAGTTTGCTAGTGTGTTATTGAGCAATTTGTGTCTCTATATTTATAAGGGATATTGGTCTATATATATATTTTTTTTTTTCTGGCAATGTCTTTTTCTGCTTTTGGTATCTGAATAATATTGGACTCAGGATGAGTTGGAAAGTGTTCCCTTCTCTTCTATTTTTGGAGGAATTTAAGAAATATTAATGCTAAGTTTTCTTTAAATGTTTGGTAGAATTCACCAGTAGAGACATCTAGGCCTGGGCTTTTCTTTGGGGGAAATTTTTTTCATTACTAATTCATTCTCTTCACTTGTTATAGGTCTATAGATTAGATTTTTATTTCTTCTTAAGTCAGTATTGGTAGTTAGTGTATTTCTAAGATTTTTTCTATTTCATATAGGCTGCTTAGGTTTTTATCTATGTTGATTATTCATATTATTCTCTTTTAATCCTTTTTATTTCTAAAAGATTAGTAGTGATATCTGCACCAATTTTAGTAATTTCAATTTTCTCACTTTTTTCCTTGGTTAGTCTATCTAATTTTCTTGATCTTTTCAAAGACCATACTTTGGGGTTTCATTAATTTTTTTCTATTGTATTTCTATATTCTGTTTCATTAATTTCTGCTCTAATTTTATTATTTTTCTTCTTTCTGCTTTGTTTGGATTTAATTTGATTTTCTTTCTTTATGGCTTAAAAACACACTCATTTATTACTTCACAGTTTCTATGGATCAGGATTTTTGGCATAGGCTAGCTGGGTTCTCTGCTCAGGGTCTCAGACAGCTGCAAGCAAAGTGTTTACAGGGGCTACAAAGTCATCTGAGGCACATTTAAAATCCTTTTCCAAACTCATTAGTTGTTGGAAATGTGAATTTCCTTGTAGTTGTATGACTGAGATATCCATTTTCTTGTTAGCTATAGATCAGAACCACTCTCAGTTCCTAAAGGATCATGTCTGATCCTTGACATGTCGAGTTTGTCTCTCAAAACATGGCAAAATTTGCTTTTCTTCTTCTAGTTTTTCTAAAGTGGAAGTTTAGGTTATTGGTTTGAGATCGTTCTTCTTTTATAATGTAGATTTTTACAGCTGCAAATTTTCCTTTAAGAACAGCTTTAGCTGCAGCCTGTAAGTTATGGTATGGTTGTGCTTTCGCTTCTATTCATCTCAAAGTATTTTCTAACTTCATTTATGATATCTTCTTTGACACATTGGTTATTTAGGTGTATGTAATTTAATTGTCACATATTCGTGAATTTACAAGTATATATCTGTTGCTGATTTCTAATTTCTATTGTGGTTAGAGAATGATGTCACTCCTTTTTAATTTTTTGAGACTTGTTTTGTGTTCTAACATCTGGCTATCCTGGAGAATGTTTCATGTGCTTAGAGAAGAATATATGTTCTGCTATTTTTAAGAGGAGTGTTCTGTACATATCTGTTAGGTCTAGTCAGTTTATAGTGCTGTTCAGGTCATCTCGTTTTTGCTAATACTCTGTCTAGTTGT
Source organism: Eschrichtius robustus (assembly GCF_028021215.1). Lineage (NCBI taxonomy): Eukaryota > Metazoa > Chordata > Mammalia > Artiodactyla > Eschrichtiidae > Eschrichtius > Eschrichtius robustus. The sequence continues at coordinate 11,186,200 of NC_090834.1, forward strand.
CCTAATCATCAATTAAATTGGGGTATGGAAGTTGCCAATTATTATCATTGAATTGTCTTTTTCTCCCTAAATTATTCTAGTCTTTGCACTATTGTTAGGTGTATATATGTTTATAATTGTTATATCTTCTTGATGGATGGACATTTTTATCATTATAAATACCCTTCTTTGTCTCTAGTTACAGTTTTTGTCTTAAAGTCTACTTTTTTCTGATATTAGTGTACTCACTCAAGCTCTGTTTTGGTTACTATGTGCATGGAATATGTATTTTCCAATCTTTTATTTTTTTATTTTTTATTATTATTTTTAATATCTTTATTGGAGTATAATTGCTTTACAATATTGTGTTAGTTTCTGTTGTACAACAAAGTGAATCAGCTATATGTATACATATATTCCCATATACCCTCCCTCTTGAGCCTCCCTCCCACCCTCCCTATCCCACCCTCTAGGTGGTCACAAAGCACCGAGCTGATCTCCCTGTGCTATGCGGCTGCTTCCCAGCTATCTATTTTACATCTGGTAGTGTATATATGTCCACGCCACTCTCTCACTTCATCCCAGCTTACCGGTCCCTGTGTCCTCAAGTCCATTCTCTACGTCTGCATCTTTATTCCTGTACTTCCCCTAGGTTCATCAGAACCATTTTTTTTTTAGATTCCATATATATATGTGTTAGCATACACTATTTGTTTTTCTTTCTGACTTCTTCACTCTGTATGACAGATTCTAGGTCCACCCACCTCACTACAAATAACTCAATTTTGTTTCTTTTTATGGCTGAGTAATATTCCATTGTATATATGTGCCATGTCTTCTTTATCCATTCATCTGTCGATGGACACTTAGGTTGCTTCCATGTTCTGGCTATTGTAAATAGTGCTGCAGTGAGCATTGTGGTACATGACTCTTTTTGAATTATGGTCTTCTCAGGGTATATGCCCAGGAGTGGGATTGCTGGGTCATATGGTAGTTCTATTTTTAGTTTTCTAAGGAACCTCCATACTGTTCTCCATAGTGGCTATATCAATTTACATTCCCACCAACAGTGCAAGAGGGTTCCCTTTTCTCCACACCTTCTCCAGCATTTATTGTTTGTAGATTTTTTGATGATGGCCATCCTGACCAGTGTGAGGTGATACCTCATTGTAGTTTTGATTTGCATTTCTCTAATGATTAGTGATATTGAGCATCCTTTCATGTATTTGTTGGCAATGTGTATATCTTCTTTGGAGATAGTGCCTTGATTACTGCAGCTTTGTACTATAGTCTGAAGTCAGGGAGCCTAATTCCTCCAGCTCTGTTTTTCTTTCTCAAGATTGCTTTGGCTATTCGGGGGTTTTTGTGTTTCCATACAAATTGTAAATATTTTTGATCTAATTCTGTGGAAAATGCCATTGGTAATTTGATAGGGATTGCACTGAATCTGTAGATTGCTTTGGGTGTTATAGTCAATTTCACAATATTGATTCTTTCAATCCAAGAACATGATATATCTCTCCATCTGTTTGTGTCATCTTTGGTTTCTTTCATCAGTGTCTTATAGTTTTCTGAGTACAGGTCTTTTGCCTCCTTAGGTAGGTTTACTCCTAGGTATTTTATACTTTTTGTTTTAAAGGTAAATGGGAGTGTTTCCTTAATATCCCTTTCTGATCTTATGTTGTTAGTGTACAGGAATGCAAGAGATTTCTGTGCATTAATTTTGTATCCTACTACTTTACCAAATTCATTGCTTAGCTCTAGTAGTTTTCTGATGGCATCTTGAGGATTTTCTATGTATAGTATCTTGTTATCTGCAAACAGTGACAGTTTTACTTCTTCCTTTCCAATTTGGATCCCTTTTATTTCTTTTTCTTCTCTGATTGCCATGACTAAAACTTCCAAAACTATGTTGAATAATATTGGTGAGAGTGGGCACCCTTGTCTTGTTCCTGATCTTAGAGGAAATGCTTTCAGTTTTTCACCATTCAGAATGATGTTGGATGTGGGTTTGTCATATATGGCTTTTATTATGTTGAGGTAGGTTCCCTTTATGCCCACTTTCTGGAGAGTTTTCATCATAAATGGGTGTTGAATTGTGTCAAAAGCTTTTTTTGCATCTATTGAAATTATCATATGGTTTTTATCCATCAATTTGTTACTATGGTTTATCACATAGATTGATTTGCATATATTGACGAATCCTTGCATTCCTGGGATAAACCCCACTTGATCATGGTGTATGATCCTTTTAATGTGATGTTGGATTCTCTTTGCTAGTATTTTGTTGAGGATTTTTGCATCTATGTTCATCAGTGATATTGGCCTGTAATTTTTTTTTGTGACATCTTTGTCTGGTTTTGGGATCAGGGTGATGGTGGCCTCATAGAATGAGTTTGGGAGTGTTCCTCCCTCTGGTATATTTTGGAAGAGTTTGAGAAGGATGGGTGTTAGCTCTTCTCTAATGTTTGATAGAATTCGCCTGTGAAACCATCTTGTCCTGGGCTTTTGTTTGTTGGAAGATTTTTAATCCCAGTTTCAGTTTCAGTGTTGTGATTTGTCTGTTCATATCTTCTATTTCTTCCTGGTTCAGTCTTGGAAGGTTATACCTTTCTAAGAATGTGTCCATTTCTTCCAGGTTGTCCATTTTATTGGCATAAAGTTGCTTGTAGTAGTCTCTCATGATCCTTTGTATTTCTGCATTGTCAGTTGTAATTTTTCCTTTTTCATTTCTAATTCTATTGATTTGAGTCTTCCCCCTTTTCTTCCTGATGAGTCTGGCTAATGGTTTATCAATTTTGTTTATCTTCTCAAAGAACCAGGTTTTATTTATTTTTCTTTTTTTTTTTAGCATCTTTATTGGAGTATAATTGCTTTACAGTGGTGTGTTAGTTTCTGCTTTATAACAAAGTGAATCAGTTACACATATACGTATGTTCCCATATCTCTTCCCTCTTGCATCTCCCTCCCTCTCACCCTCCCTATCCCACCCCTCTAGGTGGTCACAAAGCACCGAGCTGATCTCCCTGTGCTATGCGGCTGCTTCTCACTAGCTATCTATTTTACATTTGGTAGTGTATATATATCCATGCCACTCTCTCACTTTGTCCCAGCTTACCCTTCCCCCTCCCCATATCCTCAAGTCCATTCTCTAGTAGGTCTGTGTCTTTGTTCCCGTCTTGCCCCTAGGTTCTTCATGACCATTTTTTTTTTCTTAGATTCCATATATATGTGTTAGCATACGGTATTTGATTTTCTCTTTCTGGCTTACTTTACTCTGTATGACAGATTCTAGGTCCATCCACTGCACTACAAATAACTCAATTTCGTTTCTTTTTATGGCTGAGTAATATTCCATTGTATATATGTGCCACATCTTCTTTATCCATTCATCTGTTGATGGACACTTAGGTTGCTTCCATGTCCTGGCTATTGTAAATAGAGCTGCAATGAACATTTTGGTACATGACTCTTTTTGAATTATGAGAACCAGCTTTTAGTTTTATTGATCTTTGCTCTTGTTTTCTTCATTTCTCTTTCATTTATTTCTGCTCTGATCTTTATGATTTCTTTCCTTCTGCTAACTTTGGGGCTCTTTTGTTGTTCTTCTTCTTCTTTCTCTAATTGCTTTAGGTGTAAGGTTAGGTTGTTTATTTGAGATTCTTCTTGTTTCTTGAGGTATGATAGTATAGCTATAAACTTCCCTCTTGGGACTGCTTTTGCTGCATCCCATAAGAGTGGGTCGTCATGTTTTCAGTTTTATTTGTTGCTAGGCATTTTTTGATTTCTTCAGTGATCTCTTGGTTGTTTAGTAGTGTATTGGTTAGCCTCATGTGTTTGTATTTTTTACCGTTTTCGTCCTGTTGTTGATATCTAGTCTCATAGCATTGTAGTTGGAAAAGATGCTTGATATGATTTCAATTTTCTTAAATTTACTGAATCTTGATTTGTGACCCAAGATGTGATCTATCCTGGAGAATGTTCCGGGTGACCTTGAGAAGAGTGTATTCTGTTGTTTTTGGATGGATTGTCCTAGAAATGTCAATTTGGTCCATCTAGTCTAATGTGTCATTTAAAGCTTGTGTTTCCTTATATATTTTGTGTTCAGATGATCTGTCCATTGGTGTAAGTGGGGTGTTAAAGTCACCTACTATTACTGTGTTACTCTTGATTTCTCCTTTTATGGTTGTTAGCATTTGCCTTATGTATTGAGGTGTTCCTATGTTGGGTGCATAGATATTTACAATTGTTGTATCTTCTTCTTGGATTGATCCCTTCATCATTATGTAGTGTCCTTCCTTGTCTCTTGTAACAGTCTTTATTTTAAAGTCTATTTTGTCTGATATGAGTATTGTGACTCTAGCTTTCTTTTGATTTCTATTTGCATGGAATATCTTTTTCCATCCCCTCACTTTCAGTCTGTATGTGTCCCTAGGTCTAAAGAGGATCTCTTGTAGACAGCATAGCTATGGGTCTTGTTTTTGTATCCATTCAGCCAGTCTGTGTCTTTTTGTTGGATCATTTAATCCATTTACATTCAAAGTTATTATCAATATATATGTTCCTATTACCATTTTCTTAATTGTTTTGGGTTTGTTTTTGTAGGTCTTTTCCTCCTCTTGTGTTTCCCTCCAAGAGAAGTTCCTTTAGCATTTGTTGTAAAACTGGTTTGGTGGTTTGGTGTTGATGAATTCTCTTAACTTCTGCTTGTCTGTAAAACTTTTAATTTCTCTGTCAAATATGAATGAGATCCGTGCTGGGTAGAGTAATCTTGGTTGTATACTTTCCCCTTTCATCACTTTAAATATATCTTGCCACTCCCTCTGGCCTGTAGAGTTTCTGCTGAAAGATCAGCTGTTAACCTTATGGGGTTCCCCTTGTATGTTATTTGATTCTTTTCCCTTGCTGCTTTTAATATTTTTTCTTTGTGTTTAATTTTTGTTAGTGTAATTAATACGTGTCTCAGCATGTTTCTCTTTGTATTTATCCTGTATGGTACTCTCTGCGCTTCCTGGACTTGGGTGGCTATTTCCTTTCCCGTGTTGGGGAAGTTTTCAACGATAATGTCTTCAAATATTTTCTCAGACCCTTTCTTTTTCTCTTCTTCTTCTGGGACCCCTATAATTCGAATGTTGGTGCACTTAATGTTGTCCCAGAGTTCTCTGAGACTGTCCTCCATTCTTTCCATTCTTTTTTCTTTATTCTTCTCCTTGGCAGTTATTTCCACCAGTTTATCTTCCAGTTCACTTATCCATTCTTCTGCCTCAGTTATTCTGCTATTGATTCCTTCTAGAGTATTTTTAATTTCAGTTATTCTGTTATTCTTTACTGTTTGTTTGCTCTTTAGTTCTTCTGGGTCCTTGTTGAACATTTCTTGTGTTTATTCTATTTTTGAAATTTTGGATCATCTTTACTATCATTACTCTGAATTCTTTCTCAGGTAGTTTGCCTATTTCCTCTTCATTTATTTGGTCTTGTGGGTTTTTATCTTGCTCCTTTGCATGCATGGTATTTCTCTGTCTTCTCATTTTGTATCATTTACAGTATTTGAGGTCTCTTTTCCCCAGGCTGCTGGATTGTAGTTCCTCTGGCTTCTGTTCTCTGCCCCCAATGGTGAGGTTGGTACAGTGGCTTGTGTATGCTTCCTGAATCACGGAGGGGCTGGTGCCTGTATTCTGGTGGGTGGTGCTGAGTCTTTTCCCTCTGATGAGCAGGGCCGTGTCAGGTGGTGTGTTTTGGGGTGTCTTTGAGCTTAGTATGACTTTAGGTAGTCTGTGTGTTAATGGGTGGGTTTGTGTTCCTGTCTTGTTTGGTGTGAGGAGTCCAGCGCTGGGAGCTTCTGGCCGTTGAGTGGAGCCAGGTCTTGCATTCAGATAGAGGCCTCCATGAGAGCTCTCAGCGATTAATCTTCCCTGGAGCTGGGAATTCTCTAGTGGCCCAGTGTCATGGACTTGGTACTCCCACCCCAGAGCCTCAGGCCCAACTTCCGGTAGAGGAAGCAAGACGTCACAAGTCACTCATCCTGGCAATAAAGGGGATTAAAAAAAAAAAAAAAAAACTAACAAAACCCCAGACAAATGGTAAAAAGTAAAATCAAACAAACAAAAATAGAAACAAGGAAACACACACACACAAAAGAAACGAAAACAGAACCAAATAAGTCAAAAAGTAAGAGAACAACCAGACAAACAAAAGAACCCAAGAATGAAATGAAACAATTAAAAAGAGAACTGACAAAACACAAAAACAAAAAACAAAACCAAAGCAGAGTGCCAACTGAAGAATGAAGCAAAGAAACAAAACAAACTGACAGAAATGATTAAAAAGAAAAGAAAAAGAGTAAGGGGAAAGAAGACAGAACAGAAAAGCAACGTAGAAATAGAAATATAAAAAAAAAAATAGAAAACATATTAAAGGAAATAAAAAAGACAAACAAAACCCCAGAGAAATGGTAAAAAAAAAAAAAAATCAAACAAACAAAAACAGAAACAAGGAAACACACACATGTAAAAGAAACAAAACAGAACCAGATAAAACAGAAAGCATGAGAACAACCAGACAAATAGAACTCAAAAACGAAATCAGACAATTAGGATTAAAACTAACAAAAACACATAACCTAAAAACAAAACCAAAGCAGTGTGCCAACTGAAGAATAAAGCAAGGAAACAGAACAAACCGATAAAAATGATTAAAGAGAAAATTAGTAAGATAAAATAAAAAGGAAAAAAACACAGCACAACAAGAGAGCAAAGTAGAAATGGAAATATAAAAAAATATTTAAAATATATTAAAGCAAAAGAAGAAAAAAGGGAAAGAACACAGTACAACAGAAAAGCAAAGTAAAAATAGAAATATATTTAAAAAATAAAAATAAAAAATATGTTACAAAACATGGAGATCCCAAAAGACTAAATAAAAAAATTACTAAAACAACACAAAAAAATTAAAAAAGAAAGACCAAAAAAAAAAAAAAAGCCAGAACCAATGACAGAATGAATCAAAACATAATAAAATTAATAGTAATAACTGTGTTTCCCTGGGGTCTCTGCTATAAGTGTCCTTGAACACGCCATGATCCACAGCCCACCTCTGCCTCCCCAAGAGGCTCTCCTCTGTCTCTGGGCTGGTCTCTGGACCTGATGTGGGCACTGTGGGGACACCTCAGACTCTGATCTGGCCCAATTCCTGCATGTGCTGCTCCCAAAGTCCACAGCTGCCAGAACTAGACCATTCTCATTTGTGGGAACACTCATTGCCTACTCAAATATTCCATAGATGCAGGGTCTACCTAGCTGATCATGGGGATTTAATCTGCAGCTTGTACGGCTGTTGGAAAGAGTTTCAGGAATCTCTCATCTGCTTCAGCTTCCCTGCCCTGGGGTGTAGGTCCTGTCCCGCTTTCTCACCTCCTCCTTCTCCATTCTTTTTTCCATCCTACCCAGTTATGCAGGGATCTTTATAGCCCTTTCCGGTGTCCAAGGTCTTCTCCTAGTTTTCAGCCAGTGTTCTGTGAGAATTGTTGCATCTATAGATGTATTCCTGATGTGTCCATGGAGAGAGATGAACTCCACGTCCTCCTACTCCTCTGCCATTTGAATCTCTCAAATATTTATTTTTGAAAAAGATATTTTAGTTCTTCTACTCCCATTTGTCCTGTACTTCATTTGTGTGGGGAGGTGGAGGGGGGTGAGTGGATGTGATATACGTGTGTATATCTAAACTTTAAAGATTCTGGGCTTCCCTGGTGGCACAGTGGTTAAGAATCCACCTACCAATGCAGGGGACATGGTTCGAGCCCTGGTCCGGGAAGATCCCACATGCTGCAGAGCAACTAAGCCTGTGTGCCACAACTACTGAACCTGTGCTCTAGAGCCCGCATGCCACAACTACTGAAGCCTGTGTGCCTAGAGCCCGTGCTCCTCAACAAGAGAAGCCACCACAATGAGAAGCCCGTGCATCACAATGAAGAGTAGCCCCTGCACACTGCAACTAGAGAAAGCCCACATGCAGCAATGAAGACCCAACACAACCAAAAATAAATAAATTAAATAAATAAATTTATTTTAAAAAAAAACTTTAAAGATTCTATTCCACTCTCTTCTGAAAATCCTGGGTTGTCAGTGGATGTGTAATATAAGGATGGGATAAGTAACACTGAACAGTTTTAAGATACAGAAACTAGTAATAACTGAAACAATAAATTAGTCTTTGTAAGTAATATATTTAGAAATTATTTAGGTGCTTGGAGGAAACTTGGCTTATTTGTTCATTTTTAGGTACAGCTAGAAAGTAAATCCCAACCTTTTACTTTCAACTAATTTGTATTTCTGAACCTAAAGTGTGTCTTTTGTGGATAGCATATAGATTGATCATTTTTTTTAGGATGGGCCCAGGGGATAAAGAATGCAGTTTTATTGTATCTTTCAATATATGTTATATACATGCATACAGACATACATACATGGCAGGATAGATAAGAGATAATACAACTGAATGAGAACTAATTGTAACAGTGACCTAGGATAAGAGAATTTCTTTGAGTGGATGCTAGATGTAGTTCTAATCTTTTTTCCAGTCGTGGTAAAAAGGGCAACTAGAGGATTATAGAGTTTTCAATGTGTAACTGAAGGACTGGAGAGATCAAAAATTCATTCTGGATGGAAAGCAGAACATGCTTGGGAAAGGAGAATTGCCTCTGGACCATAAGCTCAGCAAATTCCAGGCTTAGTTTGATCATTTTTAAATACATTCTGCCAATCTATGCTTTTTAATTGAAGAGTTTAATCTAGTTACATTAAATCAGATTATTGATAAGGCAGGACTTATGTTTGCATTCTATTATTTGTTTTCTCTATGTCTAATAAATTTTATTGTTCCTCATTCCTCCATAATGCCATCTTTTATGTTAAAAATATTTTTTGTAGAATACTATTTTAATTCCTTTGTCTCTTCTACTATTCTGAGCTATTTTCTTAGGGGTTGCCATAGGGATTAACATTCTCATTTAAACAGTCTAGTTCAGATTTACAGTAACTTAATTTCAATAGTATATGTTATGAACTGAATGAATTGTATCTCCCCAAAATTCATATTTTGAAGGCCTAACCTCCAATGTAACTGTATTTGGATAAAGGGCCTTTAAGGAGGTAATTAAGGTTAAGTAAGTTCATAGGAGTCAGTTCCTAATTTGATAGGACTGGTATCCTTATAAAAAGAGGAAAAGACACCAGAGGGCTTTCTCCCTGTGTATACAGAGTAAATGATATGTGAGGACACAGTGAGATGGTAGCTGTCTACAAGGCAGGAAGAGAAGCTTCACCAGAAACCAATTCTGATGCCGCCGTGATCTTGTACTTCTAGCCTTTAGGAGTGTGAGAAAATAGATTTCTGTTGTTTAGCCACCTAGTACAGTCTGTTATGGCAACCTAAGCAGACCTAATACAATTTACAAAAACTTGGCTCCTGTATGGCTCCATTCCTATCGCCTCTTTATGCTCCTATTTTTACAACTTACACATCTTTACATTGTATGCCTATAAACACAGATTTATAATTATTGGTCTATGCAGTTGTCTTTTCAATCAGATAGGAGAAAAGTGGAGTTACAAACAATAATACATTTATATTGTCTTTTTTTTCCTCATGTGAATTTGCATTATGTCTAGTATTCTTTCATTTCAGCCTGAAAGATTTCAATTAATATTTCTTGTATGGAAGATCTAGCAACAAATTCTCTCAGTTTTTTATTATCTGGGAATCTCTTAATTTCTCCCTCTTTTATGAGGAATAATTTTTCTGGCTATAGATTCCTGGTTATCAGGTTTTTCTATTTGTGTTTCTTTCAGCACCTTGAATATGTTATTCCACTGCCTTCTGGCCACCATGATTTCTGATGAGAAATCAACTGCTAATCTTATTGAGGCTCCCTTGTAAGCAATGAATCACTTCTCTCTTGCTGCTTTTAAGATATTTCTTTTTCTTTCTCTCTTTCTTTCTTTCTTTCTTTCTTTCTTTCTTTCTTTCTTTCTTTCTTTCTTTCTTTCTTTCTTTCTTTCTTTCTTTCTTTCTTTCTTTCTCCCTTCCTTCCTTCCTTCCTTCCTTCCTTCCTTCCTTCCTTCCTTCCTTCCTTCCTTTCTTCTTTCAACAATATGATAATGATATGTCTAGGTATGGTTCTTTTTGACTTCATCCTACTAGAAGTTTGTAGAAGTTCTTGGATGTGTAGATTAATGGTTTTCATCCAATTTGGGAAGTTTTCAACCATATTTCTTTAAATATTATCCTCTGTTCCTTTCCTCTTTCTTCCTTCTTCTGCAACTCCCATTATTCACGTTATTGTTGATGATGTCCTAGATGACTGTAAGACTCTGTATTTTTTTTTTATTCTTTCCCCACCCCATTTCCTCAGATTGGATAATTTCAATTTATTTACCTTCAAGTTCACTGATTGTTCTACTGGTGCAAATCTGTTGAGTGCTTCTATCAAATTTTATTTTCAGCTATTGTATTTTTCTTTTTTTTTAATAGATCTTTATTGGAGTATAATTGCTTCACAATACTGTGTTAGTTTCTGTTGTACAACAAAGTGAATCAGCCATATGCATACATATATCTCCATACCCCCCCCCCCCCGCTTGAGCCTCCCTCCCACCCTCCCTATCCCACCCACTAGGTCATCTCAAAGCACTGAGCTGATCTCCCTGTGCTATGTGGCTGCTTCCCACTAGCTATTTTACATTTGGTAGTGTACATATGTCGATGCTACTCTCACTTCACCCCAGCTTCCCCCTCGCACCCCGTGTGCTCAAGTCCATTCTCTATGTCTACCCCTTTATTCCTGTCCTGCCCCTAGGTTCTTCAGAACAATTTTTTTTTTTAGATTCCATATATATGTGTTAGCATACGGTATTTGTTTTTCTCTTTCCGACTTACTTCACTCTGTATGACAGACTCTAGGCCCATCCAGCTCACTACAAATAACTCAGTTTCATTTCTTTTTAAGGCTGAGTAATATTCCATTGTATATATGTACCACGTCTTCTTTATCTATTCATCTGTCAGTGGACATTTAGGTTGCTTCCATGTCCTGGCTATTGTAAATAGTGCTGCAGTGAACACTGTGGTACACGTCTCTTTTTGAATTATGGTTTTCTCAGGGTATATGCCCAATAGTGGGATTATTGGGTCATATGGTAGTTCTATTTTTAGGTTTTTAAGGAACCTCCATACTGTTCTCCATAGTGGTTGTATCAATTTACATTCCCACCAACAATGCAGGAGGGTTCCCTTTTCACCACACCATTTCCAGCATTTATTGTTTGTAGATTTTTTTGATAATGCCATTCTGACCCGTGCCAGGTGATATCTCATTGTAGTTTTGATTTGCATTTCTCTAATAATTAGTGATGTTGAGCATCTTTTCATGTGCCTCTTGGCCATCTGTATGTCTTCTTTGGTGAAATGTCTATTTAGGTCTTCCACCCATTTTTGGATTGGGTTGTTTGTTTTTATGATACTGAGCTCCATGAGCTGTTTGTATATTTTAGAGATTAATCCTTTGTCCATTGTTTCATTTGCAAATATTTTCTCCCATTCTGAGGGTTGTCTTTTCATCTTGCTATGGTTTCCTTTGCTGTGGAAAAGCGTTTAAGTTTCATTAGGTCCCATTTGTTTATTTTTGTTTTTATTTTCATTACTGCAGGAGGTGGATCAAAAAGATCTTGTTGTGGTTTATGTCAAAGAGTGTTTTTCCTATGTTTTCCTCTAAGAGTTTTATAGTGCCAGGTCTTACATTTAGATCACTAATCCATTTTGAGCTTATTTATGTGTATGGTGTTAGGTAGTGTTCTACTTTCATTCTTTTACACGTAGCTGTCCAGTTTTCCCAGCACCACTTATTGAAGCAGCTGTCATTTCTCCACTGTATGTTCTTGTCTCCTTTGTCGTAAATTAGGTGACCATATGTGCGTGGGTTTATCTCTGGGCTTTCTATCCTGTACCATTGATTTCTATTTCTGTTTTTGTGCCAGTATAATACTGTCTTGACTTACTGTAGCTTTGTAGTATAGTTTGAAGTCTGGGAACCTGATTCTTCCAGCTCCGTTTTTCTTTTTCAAGATTGTTTTGGCTATTTGGGGTCTTTTGTGTTTCCATACGAATTGTTAAATTTTTGTTCTCATTCTGTGAAGAATGCCATTGGTAGTTTGATAGGGATTGCATTGAATCTGTACATTTCTTTGGGTAGTATAGTCATTTTCACAATATTGATTCTCCCAATCCAAGAATATGGTATATTTCTCCATCTGTTTATGTCACCTTTGATTTCTTTCATCGGTGTTTTATAGTTTTCTGAGTACTAGTCTTTCGGCTCCTTAGGTAGGTTTATTCCTAGGTATTTTATTCTTTTTGTTGTGATGGTAAATGGGATTGTTTCTTTAATTTCTTTCTGGTCTTTTGTTGTTAGTGTATAGGAATACCAGAGATTTCTGTGCATTAATTTTGTATCATGAAACCTTACCAAATTCATTGATTAGTTCTAGTAGTTTTCTGGTGGCATCTTCAGAATTTTCTATGTATAGTATCATGTCATCTGCAAATAGTGACAGTTATACTTCTTCTTTTCCAATTTGTATTCATTTTATTTCTTTTTCTTCTCTGATAACCATGGCTAGGACTTCCAAAACTATGTTGAATAAGAGTGGCAAGAGTGGATATCCTTGTCTTGTTCTTGATCTTAGTGGAAATTCTTTCAGTTTTTCACCATTGAGAATGATGTTTGCTGTGGGTTTGTCATATATGGCCTTTATTATGTTGAGGTAGGTTCCCTCTATGCTCACTTTCTGGAGAGTTTTATCTTAAGTGGGTGTTGAATTTTCTCAAAAGGTTTTTTTGCATCTATTGAGATGATCATGAAGTCACCTGTGAAGCCGTCTGGTCCTGGACTTTTATTTTTTGGAAGATTTTTAACTACAGTTTCAATTTCATTATTTGTGATAGGTCTGTTTGTATTTTCTGATTCTTCCTGGTTCAGTCTTGGGAAATTGTACCTTTCTGAGAATTTGTCCATTTCTTCGTGGTTGTCCATTTTATTGGCATATAGTTGTTTGTAGTAGTCTCTTATAATCCTCTGTATTTCTGTGGTTTCAGTTGTGATATCTCCTCTTTCATATCTAATTTTACTGATTTGCATCCTCTACCTTTTTTTCGTGATGAGTCTGGCTAAGGGTTTATCAATTTTGTTGATCTTCTCAAAGAACCAGCTTTTAGTTTTATTGTTCTTTGATATTGTTTTCTTCATTTCTATTTCATTTATTTCTGCTCTGATCTTTAAAATTTCTTTCCTTCTACTGCCTTGGGTTTTCTTTCTTCTTCTTTCTCTAGTTGTTTTAGGTGTAGAGTTAGATTGTTTATTTGAGATTTTTCTCGTTTCTTGAGGTGAGATTGAATTGCTATAAACTTCCCTCTTAGAACTGCTTTTGCTGCATCCCATAGGTTTTGGGTTGTCATGTTTTCATTGTCATTAATTTCTATGTATTTTTAAAATTTCTTCTTTGATTTCTTCAGTGATCTCTCGGTTATTTAGTAGCACACTGTTTAGCCTCCATGTATTTGTGTGTTTTATAGTTTATTTTCCTGTAATTGATTTCCAGTCTCATAGCATTGTGGTCAGAAAAGATGCTTGATGTGATTTCAATTTTCATAAATTTTCCAAGGCTTGATTTGTGACCCAAGATGTGAACTGTCCTGGGGAATGTTCCATGTGCACTTGAGAAGAGAGTGTATTCTGCCACTTTCAGGTGGAATGTTCTATAAATATCAAGTAAATCTGTGTGGTTTATTGTGTCATTTAAGGCTTGTGTTTCCTTATTTATTTTCCGCTTGGATATCTGTCCATTGGTGTAAGTGGGGTGTTAAAGTCCCCTACTATTATTGTGTTCCTGTCAATTTCCCCTTTCATGGTTGTTACCATTTGCCTTATGTATTGAGATGCTCCTATGTTGGGTGCATAAACATTTATAATTGTTATATATTCTTCTTGGATTGATCCCTTCATGATTATGTAGTGTCCTTCCTTATCTCTTATAACAGTCTTTATTTTAAAGTCTATTTTATCTGATATGAGTATTGCTACTCCAGCTTTCTTTTGATTTCTATTTGCATGGAATATCTTTTTCCATCCCTTCACTTTCTCTCTGTATGAGTCCCTAGGTCTGAAGTGGGTCTCTTGTAGGCAGCATAGACATGGGTCTTGCTTTTGTATCCACTCAGCCAGTCTGTGTCTTTTGGTTGGAGCATTTAATCCATTTACATTCAAGATGATTATCGATATGTATGTTCATATTACCATTTTCTTAATTGTTTTGGGTTTGTTTTTGTGTGTCTTTTTCTTCTCTTGTGTTTCCTACCTAGAGAGGTTCCTTTAGCATTTGTTGTAAAGCTGGCTTTGTGGTGCTGAATTCTCTTAGCTTTTGCTTGTCTGAAAAGCTTTTGATTTCTCTGTTGAATCTGAATGAGATACTTGCCGGGTAGACTAATCTTGGTTGTAGTTTCTTCCCTTTCATCACTTTAAATATATCGTGCCACTCCCTTTTGGCTTGCAGAGTTTCTGCTGAAAAATCAGCTGATGACCTTATGGGGATTCCCTTGTATGTTTTTCCCTTGCTGCTTTTAATGTTTTTTCTTTGAATTTAATTTTTGTTAGTTTGATTAATATGTGTCTTGGTGTGTTTCTCCTAGGGTTTATCCTGTATGGGATTCTCTGTCCTTCCTGGACTTGAGTGACTATTTCCTTTCCCATTGTTAGGGAAGTTTTCCACTATAATCTCTTCAAATATTTTCTCAGACCCTTTCTCTTTTTCTTTTTCTTCTGGGACCCCTATAATTCGAATGTTGGTGCATTTAGTGTTGTCCCAGAGGTCTCTGAGATTGTCTTTGATTCTTTTCATTCCTTTTTCTTTATTCTGCTCCTCAGCAGTTATTTCCACCATTTTGTCTTCCAGCTCACTTATTCGTTCTTCTGCCTCAGTTATCCTATTATTGATTCCTTCTAGTGTATTTTTCATTTCAGTTATTGTGTTGTTCATCTCTGTTTGTTCTTTTGTTCTTCTAGATCTTTGTTAAACATTTCTTGTATTTTCTCAGTCCATGCCTCCATTCTATTTCCAAGATTCTGGATCATATTTACTATCATTACTCTGAATTCTTTTTTGGTCTTGTAGGTTTTTACCTTGCTCCTTCATCTGTGACATATTTTTTTTGCTGTCTCTCTCTCTTTTTTTTTTTTTTTATGATTGGGATTGTGTTCCTGTCTTACTGGTTGTTTGGTGTGAGGTTTCCAACACTGCAGTTTGTAGGCTGTTGGGTATAGCTGGGTCTTGGTGCTGAGATGAGGACCTCCAGGAGACTTCACTCCGATTAATATTCCCTGGGGTCTGAGTTTCCCTGTTAGTCCAGTGGTGCATACTCAGAGCTCCCACTGCGGGAGCTTTGACCTGACCCCCGGCTCATGAACCAAGATCCTGCAAGCTGCACGGGGTGGCAAAACAACAACAATAACAACAACAAAAAACAAACCAGTAACGAAGTAAAAAATAAAATTAGGCTAGGAAACTAACAGATGTATTAGAAAGAATATAAGAATAAAAATATAGATGAAACAATAACCAGAAGGTAAAACAGAACCACAATAGTAAAAAAGAGGAGGAGAAAAAAAAAGAAAAAGGTGGAAAAGACCTTGGCTGTGGAGGGTGGGGCCTAAGCCTAAGCAGGGGTGGGGTTTGGGCAGTTAGTGGGGCCTATTCTTAGGACCAACAGGGCTGGAAAAAGCCCTGGGTGGTATGTGGGGTGGGGCTTAGGCTCAACGGAGCCCAGGCTTGCCTCCCACCTCTGGTCTCAGAGGGCAGTGGACCCCACCTGGGAGCTCAGCAGGCTTCCCAGGCCTGAGTGGGTGGGGCAAATGCCCTCTGTTCCTTCTCCTGCTTCTCAGGTCCTGGAGGGCCCCTCCCGCCTGCCTCTCCTGTCCTCCCCTGGTCTCTCTCCTATGCCCCCAGGACCAACGTGGCCAGGAGGGGGCCTCTGAGGGCATAGGACCCAGCCCAAGAGCCAGGCAGACTTCCCTGGCCGATTGGGCAGGGGAAATGCTGGGCATGCTGCCCCCTGATCCAAGCCCCCAAGGGTCCCTCCAGGCATGGGAACCCCTCCCCCTTCTCAGCCACCCCTCAGTGGTCCCGGTCCTGTCTGTGATCCAATTCTCTGCCTTTCAGTCCCCCCATGTTATGCTGGTTTGCTTGGGAGTTTCTCCTGTCTCCTTGGGCATCAAGGTCCCCCACCAGCATCTGGCAAGCACCCTAGTTGTGGGGAGACACGAACTCTGAATCTTCCTGCACCGCCATCTTGACTCCACCCCCCAGCTATTGTATTTTTCAACTCCAGAATTTCTATTTGGTTCTTTAAATAACGTTTATCTCTTCATTGATATTCTCTATTTGATAAACCATAATTCTCATATTTTCCTTTCACTCTTTAGACATGATTTTTTTTTTTTTTAGTTCTTTGAACATTTTAAGAATGGATGATTTAAAATCTATGTCTGCTAAGTCCAACATCTGGACCTCCTCAGCAGTATCTATTGACTGCTTTTTTCCCTGGGTATGAGCCATACTTAATTGTTTCTTTCCGTGTCTCATAAATTTTTATTGAAAACTGCACATTTTAAATAATAGAGTATGGCAACTCTGGAAATCAGATTTTCCTTTCTCCAGGGCTTGTTGTTGTTTCTGCTTGTTGTAGTTGTTTGTTTACATACTGTTCTGAACTAATTTTATAAACTACTATTTTTTATGTGTGGCAATTGAAGTCTCTACATGGCTAGCTTAGAGGTCACCTAATAATCGGATAGAGATGTCCGTAAAAGCTGTCTGTTAGTTTTGTATGGTTGTATAAAAAGTTACCACAAACTAGGTGGCTTAAAACAACGCACATTTAATCTGTTATAGTTCTGGATGTTATAATTGAAATAATTTTCAGTGGGCTGAAATCAAGGTGTTAACAGGGAACAGGGTTGCAATCTCTCCAGAAGGTCAAGGGAAGAATCTGTTTCTCTGTAATTTCCAAATTCTAGAGTTGCATTCCTTGGCTCATGAACCTTTACCCTATCTTCAAAGCCAGGAGTGTAGCCTATTGCCTTAGTCTTCACATTGCCCTTTCCTTCTGTGTCAAATCTCCCTTGATCTCCCTCATATAAGGGCACTTTTGATTGCAAAATTAAGGCCCATTCAGGTAACCTCCCCATCTCAGTATCCTTAGCTTAACAACATCAGTAATTCTCTTTTGCCAGGTATGCTAACATTCGAAGGTTCCAGAGATTAGGACTTGGACATCTTTGATAGCCATTATTCAGCCTACCACAGCCAGGAACCCATAAATGTCCTAGTCTTTGCCAAAAGACTGTGTGTGTGTGTGTGTGTGTGTGTGTGTTGAGGAACACCTGCAACCCTTGACAACTCTGCCTTAGCCTTCACTTCCTGCCAAGCAAACTCTCTTACCCCAGCTTTTCCTTTTAAGACTTTTGATTTATCTGTTGTTTGCCCCCATCATTGTCCCCCACTTCATGCAGCTACAAAGTTAAAACACCTATCAGTGACTTTTTGACAAGGGCTCCCTAGAGAGAAAGCTTTTCATATTGGACAAGTTCCATGTTAAATAAAATACAGGTGACCTTTTCCCTTTCTTCTAGGGAATCACCATATAGGTCAAATAATAGTAATGCTTTGTGCATGAGGTTCTGCAAGAACTTTGGCTTTATTCTGCTCCTTACAGTGGCTGCCAGGCTGCACTAGGAATGTAGGCTATTATTTTTCAAAGTTACTACATAGTTGGTGAATAGGACACGGGAATAGGGCAAGTTAAAAATGTTATAAAACTTACTGTTCTTACCAAGATTCAGCTGTTTTTTTTTTTGATTAGATGTTCCCTGGATTGCTGCAAGCGTCTGGGTAATTCCCATCCCTGGATTGCTGCAAGCGTCTGGGTAATTCCCAGAGTTCCTAAAATGTGAGTCTGACCACTTTTGCCAGTTTTGTTCATTGTTTTTATGGAAAATAACATTTTTGAGGTACTCCATTATTTTTGTTGATGTAACTCATCAAACTGTTTTTTTTTTAATGGTTGTACCATTTTCTGTTCCCATCAGCAGTGTTTGACAGTCGCAGTGCTTTTGTATTATGTATTCTGTATGATCGTGTTTTTGTTTTAGATATTCTAATAGATGTGTACTGATATCTCTTTGAGGTTTTAATTTGTGTTTTCCTAATAAGTGGTATGCTGAATGTCTTTTCAGATATTTATTTTCCATCTGCTTATCTTCTTTGGTGAAACGTCCTTTCAAATATCTTGTCCCTTTTTTCCATTGCTTGTTTATTTTCTTATTATTGAACTTTGCAGGTTCTTTCTATATTCTGGGAACAAGTCCTTAATCAGAAATGTGATTTGCAGGTATTTCCTAATGTGTGTCTTTTTATTCTTTTAACAATGTCCTTTGAAGAGCAGAAGTTCTTAATTTTAATGAAGTCCACTTTATCAATTTTTTACAGTATGGATGATGCATTTGGTGTCATATATCACAAATCTTTGCCTAATCCAGTGTTCTAAATTTTTTTCTTTTAGAATTTTTATAGTATTGGGCTCTTACAGTTTTTTTTATGTATAATTTTAGATTTTTATTGAAGTCTATGATCATTTGAGTTAATTTTTGTTTATATAAGGTATGAATTGAAGGTTTGTTTCTTTGCTTGCTTGCTTGCTTGCCTACCTGCATAGGGAT
This sequence comes from Eschrichtius robustus, assembly GCF_028021215.1. Classification (NCBI taxonomy): domain Eukaryota; kingdom Metazoa; phylum Chordata; class Mammalia; order Artiodactyla; family Eschrichtiidae; genus Eschrichtius; species Eschrichtius robustus. The sequence goes on from NC_090834.1 coordinate 11,205,002, forward strand.
ATATGATTCTTCCAGAACCTTTTGTCAGAAATACTGTTATTTTTCTACTGCCTTGTCTTGCACCTTTGTCTAAAATCAGTTGACCAATTTAGGCATTTCAGGACTCCCTCTTTGTTCCATTTATCTATTTTTAGGCTATCTTTATAGCAAAACATTCTTTTGATTCTTGTTGATTCAATTTTGGACTCAAGTAATGTAAGCCTTCCCACTTTATGCTTTTTTAAAGTTATGCTATTTTAAAGTTGTCATGGCTATTCTAAGTCATTTATATTTCCATACAAAATTTAGAATCAATTTGAAAATTTCTATAAAACATGTATTTTGGGAGAATTAATTTCTTAGCAATATTGATTGTCCTAATCTATGAAGACAATCTATTTCAGTTATTTTCTAATTTTTGATATATGTTTATAGTCTAAAATATCTCTTTTGTTGAATATTTGATGTATTCTTTAAAATGGATGAATATTCTGTTGTTTGGGTAAAAGCTTCTATAAATATCACTTAGGTCAAGTTAGTTGTTCAGGTCTTGTATTTCCTTACTGATTTACTTCTATATCCTTACTGAGAGAGGAGTATTGATTTCTCCAACTATACCTGTGGATTTGTCTATTTTTCCTCTAAGTACTATCAATTCTTGTTTTATGTATTTTGCAGTGTTCTTGTATTATCAAATAGTATAATCTTTAATATCATGTAATATCTGTCTTTATCTGTAATAATAGTCCTTGTCCTGAAGTCTACTTTGTCTCTTGTCTTGTATTAATAAAGCCATTCTAGCTTTTTAAAAACTGTTTAAATTAGTAATTGCACGAGATATATCTTTCGTCCTTTTACTTTTAACCTATCTATGTTTTTATATCTTAAATGAATTTCTTATAGATAGCACATAGTTGAGTCTTGTGTTTTTAGCCAATATGACCATCTCTCCCTCTTAATTGAAGTGATTAGAACATTGATATTTACTCACTGCTATGATTCAGTTTAAATCTAATACCTTGCCAAATTTCTATTTGTTGCACATTTTTTGTTGTTCCATTTTCCTCTTTTCCTACCTTCTTTTTTTATTAATTGAGTTTGATTCCTTTTTATTTCCATCATTGGCTTATTAGTTATAGCTCGTTTTTTTAAAGAAAATTAGTTATTGCTTTAGAGAAGTGGTTCTCAACAGCAGGAAATTTTGCCTTATAGGGGACATTTGTCTGGACACATTTTTAATTGTCACAACTGTGAGGATTCTTATGGCATCTAGTGGGCAGAGGTCCAGAATACAGTTAAATATCCTACAATATGCAGGGTGGTCCTTCACAGCAAAGAATTATCTGTCCCCCAAAGTCAGTAGTATCTAGGTTCAGAAATGCTGTTCTAGGATTTACAGTGTACATATTTAAAGTACAGTAGTCCACCTTCAAATAATATTCTATCACTTCAGGTAACATTTAAGACTCCTAGAGTGGTTTACTTCAACTTTCTCCTTCCCATGTTTCATGTTATTGTGTATTAGAGTCTGGCTCCATCTTCAGTGTCTGACTACTGACAACTTTCAAGCCCCACCACTTCCCTTTCTCTTTCTACCCCACCCTGGGTGTGTTGATGAGAAAGCCCAGGTGCTCTCTTCTTTGGCACCAGTGTGAATTTCAAATTATGCAAGCCTTGGTCTCTATATAGAAATTCCCACCCCAGTCCCATCCCCTAAACACCATAAAACCTAAGCAGGTCTCTTTTCCCCACTTTCCTAAACCAATTCAGGTCAGCTTAAGAGCCCTCCATGCCCTCCTTATAAAGTTTCAATATGTGAGTAATAAGCTTTTTTAAACCCTCCCAGTGTGTGACAGGTGTCATTGGTCTCAACATCCAAACCAAATTTTTGACATGTACTGCTCTATCTCTTGACAATGGGTCATATTTTCCTTGTTGTTGTTTGTCTCATAATTTTTATTGAATGCCAGGCATTATGTGTAGAAGAACAGGAAATATAGAGGTAAGTAGCATTTATGTCCAGAAATGGTCATGTCTCTACTGTCAAGACATTCGTATGTGTCTATAAAGGTGTTTTATCTCAAGGTTGTCAGTAATTGGACTGGGTTTGTATTTCGCTATTGCTAGCATAATCCTCAGCACATGACAGGCTTCACATTCCCCTGGTTGTGGGCTTCTGTTGGTTTGTGGGACCTGTGCATGCGTTTTTCTCAGTGTTCCAATTCCACCCTTAGCTTTCAGCTATCCTCATGTCTATGCCATAGAGGAGGTCTCTTTCCATGTTTTTGCCCCATCTCCAGGGTAAACTACCATTGTGTTACTGCTAGCTCATGGTGGGGTAAGGGGTTGGTCTTCAGTTCTGGTTCTGACTATTGTATTTTGTCAGTCTTGTTTAACATCTCTGACTAAGATTATTTGATTTGACTGTTCTTAAACCTATTAAGATGAGAAAATAAGTCAAGGAATTTCATAATATTAAACAAATTTCACATTCCTTCGGTAAACCCCACTCAGTCATTGACATTGTTTTAAAAATTTTCCACCGGCTTCTTACAAATATTTTACTTAGAATATTTGAAAAAAATATTTGTAAAGGATATTGGCTTGTAATTTTTCAATGCAACATTTGTCCAGATTTGCTTGAAAAATAACTTGAAAGTTAGTATTTAGCTTCATAAGTTAATTTGCAAGATTTCCTTTTTTTCCCATTCTTTGGAATAGTTTAAATAGCATTGGAATTACATGCTTTTTAAAGTTTTGACAACATTCTTCTGTAAAACATGCTAGGTCTGGTACTTTTTTTTATGGGTGGGTCTTTTCAGGGGAAATTTATTCACTTAGACTTTTTATTTCTTCTAGGGTCAGGATTGGCAAATCATAGTTTCCTAAAATGTACTTGCATAAAATTGAACAAAGCCCTTTCTTAAGAGTATTTTAATTTTTTCTGCTTATGTGATTTTTTATTTTTGGTTTTTGCTTTGTTTTCCATTTACACTTTCTCCCTGTTTTCACTGATTAGGTTAAATTGTATTTTAATTTTTTAATGAAAGTGCTGGTTTTTTTAATGTATTAATTTGTTTTCTGTTTTCCTGTTTTCTAACCCCTTAATATCTAGTTTTATCTTTTAAAATTCCATTCTTCTGCTTATGTTAAGTTTATTTTATGGTGCTTAATTAGTTTGGTTTAAATCATGTTTCATTTTTATGTTTTATGAACTATTCTATATTTCTGTAGTGTTTATTCTTCATTGTGCTTCTTATAATTTTGATTTTATTTGTGTGATGAAAATTTTCCCTTTATTCTTAAGTTCTGTTAGCTCATATTTCATCTCCTCCTGTTGTCTCTTCTCTGGATTCTTTTATCTCTGCCTTGGGGTCTCCCTTTTAAATACAGTAGTTCCTTTAAGTTGTTTTGTCTCTTTTAATTCATGGCCACATGCTTCATCTGCTCTGTTGCAGCATTGGCTGATGAGCGTTCTTTGTCTGTTGGCAGTCTTTTGTTTTTTAGATATATGATCCATCTTAAATTTATTTTTGTGTGTAGTCTAAGGTAGAGTTCCAGTATCATGTTTATTTTTATTTTTTACATATGTTTATCCAGTTGTAACAGCAAAATTTGTTGAAGAGACTTCATTTCCCCATTGAATTGCCTTAGCACCACTGTCAAAAACAATAGACTATATATATGTGAGTCTCTTTCTGGACTCTATTCTGTTCCACCAGTTTCTGTGCTCATTATTATGCCAGTGCTACACTATCTTGATTATTATAGCTGACTATTAAGTCTTAAATTAAATAGTACAGTCCTCTAGCCTTTTCCTTTTTCTTGAGATTGGCTTGTTTATTCTTGGTTCTTTGCATTTCCATATTAATTTTAGAATCAACTTGTTGATTTCTGCAAAAAATACTGCTGGGATTTTTATTAGGATGTGTTCAATTAATAGATCAATTTGAAGAGACCAAGAAATTTGAGTTCTCCAGTCCACAAACATGGCATATCTCTCCATTCACATAGGTTTGTGTTTTTTATAATAGGTTTATGTTTTTTGTGGGTAAGCCTTGGTATTTTCCCCATAGATTTTTATTATAACATCGTTCTCTCAATGGTCTTCCGGTTTCTTTATTATTATTTATTATTGCATGGGTTGGATTTTCCTAGACCTGCTCTTTGAAGGAGTTTCCTGTAGAGGGAAAGATGATAGGGGAGCCTTATAACTGGTACAGAAACAGATTGGTTCCTACAGGTATGATTGATTGTTTTATTCTTTATATAGCCCTGACTTTTCTGTTTAGTTTGTTTGTATTTTAGTTATATTGGCTTCAACCAGCAAGACAGCCCACCCTAGTTTCTGACCCTATTTGGGTAAAAAGTGGAGCTGGTCTCTCCCCTTTGAGAAGTATATTTTCACTACCCTTTTTTTCTGAGATTTGCCACTCCTGGGCTACTCTTTCTATGCTTTTTTTCATGGCTTCATCCCAATATTAGCACCTGTTGGCAGCAGTCCTTACACAATTTTTCCTATCTGTATACTATATTTCAATATAGTTTCATTTAGAATGGAGTTTCAGAGATTTTCTTGGTGGTTTTGTATGAATTCTAGGGGGGAAAAAAGGGAAAAGATACTCAGTTATGTAGCTATGTTAATGTAAGAGGTCCAAATTTTAATTTTCAAAAATGACATTTAAAACAATATATCAAACTTCCTAAACAAACTTATAAAGTAAATTCTCTATGTAATAAAATCAGGAATTATCTCATAGTGTTCTCAGTGTAGAAGGAATTCTGGATTTCCATCACTTAACCAAGAAATATCTATTTCCAAAATATATTTCTTTAACTCTAAAGGCCTATATTATTACAAAGGATTAAAACTAAATCTGAGCAATTAGCTAAAGCAAAACTCCTTCAATATTTTCATTTCTCTAAGACTCTTTTTAAGCTCTGTTCTCTTAGATTCATAGGATTTTAGAATTTTAGAGCTGGCAGAGATATTAGAGTTAATTTGGCAGGAAATTGAAATTAAGGGCCTTGATCTAGATGCCATTGCTGAGTGGCAGAACCGTAGCATTTGTATAATCCAACTCTCAGCCGTTGGTCCTTACTCTGGTTCCTACAGGCCCTTTTACTACTTATTTCTGGTGAATTTATCTCTTAAACATTTATTTCTAATAAATTATCAAAGACAATTTTCTTTCATGTAGATGTGAGAGAACAGATTTGAGTTGGATAAGTCTGTATACTTTTGTTAATAACAAAACTAGGAGTAGAACCCAGGTCCACTAAAGTAAGCATCTCAATTATTCAGAGAGCCAAGTATTAGAATAATCAATGGAAATCCCTATTTCCTCCCAATATATACATTTATTTCTTCTTTGAGAGAGCTATTTCAGAATAGCTGCAATTGCTTTGGTTTTGAAACCCTAGGAAACAAGAATCTGAGTGTGCAATGCATTAAAAATGACCCAACAAGCCATCTCATTGGTAGCTGCTCTAAGAGTGCTTTCTAATGGTTTTCACCATCAACAGATCATGCTGAGAATAGTGTATGCTTTGGCGCTCCACCTTCCTTTTCTTCCTTCCTGACTCTCCTTGCCACCTTCCTCGGGTATCCAGCTTCACACAAGACCAGGAGCAGTTGATGCTCCCAAAAAAGCAGTTGCAAGCCAAGACTACAGGAGGTAGGACGAAGTGAAAGACATTACATAAGGACAAGGCAGGAGTAGGAAAGACAAAGGGGGTCGTAGGAACTGGGAATTAAGAGAAAACTAGGGATGCAGAAACAAGAGACTCACAGAGCCTGCATATAGTCCAAGGCTGGGAAGATCAGGAACCAGGCAGGCAGCAAGCATAGCAAACCCAAAGCACTAGCAACAAAAAATGCTTGAAACTGAGGTAGATACCAGTCTTAAGGAGGAACTAGCTTGGAGCCTGTGGGCCGCCATTTTGTACAACTCCAGGGAACATCATTCTCATTACCTGCTGTGAAGAGCAAGTCAGCTACATTAGGGAACTGGTCAGTGTCTTTAAAAGGTTAAAGATGAAAGATGGGATATAAATCTCTTCCTGTGACACCTACTATCGAATACACTCTGTAGAAAAAGACTGAAATTCACCTAAGGTTCTGTCTCCCCAGGACAGTTCGGACATTAGCGAAATCAGAGTAATAAGCTAAAGGGCTTAACCTTCAAGTGAGGGAAATGTTACGGGCAGGGGGTGATCCGGGCCATTCCTGGGTTCCCTGACAGCCCTGAGTGGGTGACCTGCTGCCTGGGAGCCTCGGTACCAAGTCTGGTAATTGCAGAGTCCTTGGGAGGGCACCCGCACGCAGCGCCTCAGTTCAATACACATGCCTTTAATTTGGTGTTTTTTAATTCAGCTCCAAGGCTGTCGTCAGCCATTGCTCCCTCTTTCCTTTAACACTGACCACCTTGTTCCCTTTTATACCCTGAACAGAGCCAAGCAGTGTGCATTGAAATCCAACATCCTTTGTGCTGTTTGAGAAATCTGAGGCTGACATCTCCGGGGCTTTTTTGTTTCTCTTGCCTCTCTCTGCCGTGACCTGCCAACTCTTTTTGGCTCTCCTGGGCTTTCGTCATGTCCCGTATCGATTGCGACCCTTTTCTTTGTTTGTGGGATGCTAAGGATGAACCCTGCAGCACAGTGACGCTGGCTTCGGACATGGTCAGGTCAGCCTCCAACCCCGGGCATATAGGTCCAGTGATATTTCACCAGACCAGGGTTGTTGTTGCATCAGCAGCTCATAAAGGAGCCAATTGATTTTTTTTTTTTTTTTTTTTCCAGACTGCTATTCTGAATTCACAAGGTCTTTTCTGGGATTTCATTCTGCTGCTTTAAATGCTCTTTTTTCTGCTTCTTTCCCATCTTAGACCTTGTGATCCTCAGGTACCCGGTTTGCTAATTACCCCCAGTGCTGGCACCTGACAGCAGGTGGCCACAGTTCTGTTAATTATGTCCCCAGGCTGAGGAACTCTCTTGCAATGACATCCAATCATCTACCTCTGACTCATGGGCTGAAAGCAGGTTGCAGACATGCTTCTCTTCCCCTGAGCTCTTAAAATCTATTCTTCTGGCCTAGCACCTTAAGATTCATATGCTGTGCCTTGAAGCTATATGACAGAATAGCCAGCTCCATGCCTTCTATGGCATCCAGTGCAGCACAGGTATTGTAGGCTCACGTGAAGGGGGATTCCAGACCCAGCCTGCACCTCACCATTTACCAGTCACACAGACTAGCTGGGAAAGTGTTAGCAGAGGCATTCTGGGTAGCCCTGTAGTAGATTAAGGCCCTTAAGGCCCTTCTCTTGTCTTCTTCCATCCCCCTGACCCCAACGTAAACTGTCCTTTAGCCCAGAAATTACTGTTTTCCATAAAGAGTGGAATAAAGATTAAAGGGAGCCATGGTGAATTCCTTCCTATGGAAATGACAAAGACTATGGTATAGGATATAAGAAGCCTGGGTTTCCAGAGAAGTAGATTCTAATCAGTTATAACATTCATTCCATGAGTGACTGGGACTCTGTTTTTCATCCACAAAATGGGGGAAATATCTATTCCCTCTCTGGAAGTGAAGTTTGAAGTGCGGCCAAGAAAATTAATTGTGCAATATTTCCAGAAGGCTTGGTTTTCCACGGAGACAGGTGCTGTGTGCATACATGTAAACACACAAAGATATGTAGATACAGAGATGATTCCTCACTGATTATTTCAAGATACTGGAAGAAATGAATTGTGGGTAAGGAGAACTGTTGAGCAGGGAGTTTTAGTCAATTTGTAGGTACTTTAAAGCAATTGCGATGGATGTGGGAAAAGAAATCAATGGAGAACTATCAATAGGGATTTCACTGTAAATACAATATCCTAACAGCCTAACTAGTCATCAGAAATACTGCCTATCTGTAATGTGGGCAAATTAAAAAGGTCAAATAAGATCTTTGCATATACGTCATAAAAATAAAACAAAACGTGCACTTTGCTTCACACATGATGAGGCAAGTATGGGGCGAAACAGATAAAGTTGGTCCTGGTCCAGGTCAGAGGTGCCTTATCCGGTCTACAGTTATAATCGCAATTTTCATTTGCATAAAAGACTTTTATGTGTTGTTGCAATTGACTCTCATAAATAAGAGAGTAGGTCAGGTTCCCTTTTTATATATGAGGAAACTGGCTCAGAGAGCTCACCCAGGATCACAGGATGTACACACAGGAATGTTCAGACTTAATCCCAGGTCATTCTTCCCGAGCTAGGGCGCTTTCCACTCGTCCACACTTGCTCTGGCAATTAAGTATTTTCTTTGAGGCCTCAGTTCTGTCCTAATACACTGTTCTCTCTCTTCAGAGAATCTTCTTCTCATTGATCTTTCTTCAATGACTTGGTAATGTAGGCCCACTTAATGCCTGTTCTCTGGAAATAAGACCTTCCTCTTGAGTCAGCAGATGCCCTTGGGTTGCCCCGAATGCCCTGATGTATCATTTGGCCCTGGCAGGTCTCCAAACCCTCTCTTCAGCTGATTCTACCTGAGCAGCCTCCCAGCCTGGAATTTCTGGTCATTGCCTAGTCAAAGGTAAGCCCACAGAAAGACGGTGATAAGAAGGAAGTAACTGGGGAAGCTCCCTAAACAAACGCACCCTACAATTCCTGGCAACTCTGTAGTCTCCCCTTCCAACTACGGGCCGGCCCCGCTTCCAAATATTTTTTTTTTTTTTTTATTTTTTTTAAACATCTTTATTGAAGTATAATTGCCTTACAATGGTGTGTTAGCTTCTGCTTTATAACAAAGTGAATCAGTTATACATATACAATATGTTCCCATTTCTCTTCCCTCTTGCATCTCCCTCCCTCCCACCCTCCCCATCCCACCCCTCTAGGTGGTCAAAAAGCACCGAGCTGATCTCCCTGTGCTATGCGGCTGCTTCCCACTAGTTATCTATTTTACATTTGGTAGTGTATATATGTCCATGACACTCTCTTACCCTGTCACATCTCACCCCACCCCCTCCCCATATCCTCAAGTCCATTCTCTAGTAGGTCTGTGTCTTTATTCCCGTCTTGCCACTAGGTTCTTCATGGCCTTTTTTTTTTTTTTTTTTCCTTAGATTCCGTATATATGTGTTAGCATACTGTATTTGTTTTTCTCTTTCTGACTTACTTCACTCTGTATGACAGACTCTAACTTTTCTGCACTGATAAAATAACTCTCAAGAGGAATTTTTAATTTGCGCTCAGTTTGGTTGGGTCTCTTCTTTCATGCTTCCATCTCTAGTTATTGAACTCTTTGCTCTCTCTCTTTCTCTCAGGTTGTTTGAAATCCTCTCAATCAATGAATTCCCCCACTCCTATTTGCCAATATCTTTGGGAGTTTTGACTCTCAGACAGATCAGGGAGGCACATGAAGGATGCTGTTAAATGTGCAGGCCAGTAAATACACCTATATGATGACCGTTGTGTCCATTCTTTGTATTCAGTTGGCCAACCCAATACTATGGTTAGATCTAGGGAAAAACTGTCACCATGTTAGGTTCCTTCCATCCCATACCCATCATAATTTTTCCTGACCCCTTGGAGACTGAGAAAAGGTAGCAGTGATAAGGATTTATTGCTCTTCCTTGATATGTGTGAATAAATTGCACCCTTCCAATGAGATCTGGACTCATACAACAGACTCTCCCTGCCGGCTTGGCTGTGTTCTCTGTTCTGCAGACAACAAAGGATGACAGGTTGTTAAGTTTCAGCATCAGAAGAGAGCAACTGGCTTCCATTGGCAACCTCACTTGTTAACTGGCAGCTCCGAGAAACGAGACTCCCTGGGTCATCTAAGGACAGGCAGAGGTTGATGAGTTGTAGAAGTGGCAGCAAAGAAGGGGGAAGGGGTTGATGATGATTCTGTAGCACAGCAGTGCCTTGGTCCCCCTCTCCCCCTTCCCTTTCCTCCTCTCCAGAGCTCTCATCCCATCTCTCAGCCCCACCCTGGTAGTAGGGTCAGATTGTAAGAAATATAATAAGAAGCACCCCCATTTCCTGAATAGGCTTCATGGAAAGGACCTCAGCCCAGCCTTTGTGACTACAAAAGTTGTCTCCCCAGTAAATGCCTTTCTATACTCCACAGCAAACCTAGCCAGCTGGAGAGCATCTGATCCTAGTAAGGAGTAAAGTAAACCTGTCTGATATTTTTTCACTGGAAGACTCCCAAATGCTTAATTTTCATTCAATATTCTAAACCCTGTTAGGTCATAAAATATTTTTAATAAATGTTCTGTCAAAAAAACACTTCATTTTGGAATAATTTTAGATTTACAGAAAAGTTGCAAAGATAATACTGAGTTCCCATATGCCCTTCACTCAGTTTCTAGGAGACCAATTTTAATACTTAACTACATTTAGTACTTAACTAATGCTTTAAATAGGACCAAACTGGACTTTTAGAACCTTTTAGGCCTGTCTAATTTGCAGCAACATCTCTCTTCCTCATAACTGGAGTCCTTAACTCCCACCTACTGCCTCAGTCCCTTCTTGGGCTCTGGGCTAAGCCTGACCAGCATAGGAGGAATTTGCACAGACCCAGCCACGTATTCTGGCCCTCAGCTATAAGTTGACCTTGTGGACAGCCCAGCCAGCCCTTGGGTCCCAGATGTGAGCAAGCTGCACATTGAACATTTACCTCATTCACAGGAGGAGTGTCCCCATTAAGCCTCCATCAGGATCCCCGAGTCAAGAACCATGTGCTTACCTCCCAGCTTAAGGAATAACGCAATCCCTTGTCCTTTCTATGGCTTCCGAGGCCCTGTCCAGCTCCTGCTACTTGTCTGTAGTTATTCTGATGCTGTCTGTGGGCCTGGGTCACTACGTACTTAAAATCAGGTCACACTTTTCAGATTTTGTGTCGTGGCTCCTGGATGCTGGACTAAGCCTTCTCTTGACCCCTGTTCTCTCAAATGAACTAGTCTAGGCCCACACCCACACTCTTCTGGGGATTCTTCAGTCTACTGAAACTGACCAGGCCATGCTTGATTACATCATGAGTTATGGTAATACTCACCTTATTCAGTCACTTTTGTGCAAACACTTACAGCCTGTCATTTTTTAGGCTCCATTACTGAGGTTTATGGAGATGAATAATAAAACCTTACTTTCAAAGAGCTCATAATCTAGCAGAAGGGACAGGCGAGAAGAGTGAGGGCTGCCATAGAGCAGAGTCGTTGCTATGAGAAAGCTAGCCCAGGGTAAGTGAATAGGTAGGACTCAGTTCCATACAAAGGGACACATAGGAAGGGACACATAGAATAGCAGGTTTGAAGAGAACAATCAACAATGTCATTTTGGATATATTATATTTGAAATAACAACAGGACACCCAGATGAAGATGTCCATTATGCATTGGAAATAGAAGCCTGGGAGAGGAGAGACATGAGGGATGAGCTTTTGGGGTTATCAGAATACAAAGGCAAATTGAATTCTAAGACCACTCAGAGATCATGGATAGAAGGAAAAAGGTGCTAAAAAGGGGACCTGGAAGATATCAATACTTAAGGGATAAGAGGGACAATATCAAGCAGTTTCAAAAAGCATCCCTCTAACTTGAAGCATTCAAGGCATGGGGGAAGGGTGTTTATTCACATCCTCTCTTCCCTGCACCTTAGCTCTCTTCCTGTTGTGTAATCTGCCCAGGCAGGCAGCCATTGGATATTACTGTCTACTGTTGCTGCAACAAAGAGCAAGAAAACCAAGTGTCATGGCCTCTGCTATTAAGACATCAGAATACTTATTCCTCTCCAAGTTGTTCTGGATATTGGTGAAGTTGGAGAAGAAGCCGGGGAAAAGCTGGGTACATCCACAGTCCCCGAATAGATTTCACTATTCTTGTCTATAATGTGGGGATAAGACATGGGTCATTAAGTGGCATTCTGAGAAAGGCACTCTGTGCTCCTGAGACAGAGATTGCCCAGGAGTGATTGGAACCAAAGAGTGATTGGAACTGGTAAATGTTCAGGTTCCCAAAGAGCTTCCAATATAATAAGGACCCCCAAAAGGGCCTAATGAGTAAAGGATAAACTCTAGAGTCTGTACTTGGGAACTAGAGAATCAGGTATATGAACTCTGTATCCAGCAAGACAAAAACAAGATGAAAATACATAATTGTAATGATAGTGCCCAGAAGTGTAACAAACACATTGAAGCATCCAACTTACTACTTGTGTTGAATTAACTGACCTATGATTAATAGTGAACATTGTTTTCAAGCTCCAGCTTATGGAAAAAGTAGCATTATTATTATTGTACTGTGGATCCTGTTGGCTCCCTGTTTTCGAAGTGAGTCTACAATATATATGTGAACCCTGGTTGTTTCCCTGAGAAATTTGAGAGCACAATGTGGGTTCCTCTGGGATCTCCTATCTGAAAACATTTCTTTAAAACCTCTTAAGTCTCCAGCAACAGATCAGTTGTTCTCACTGTGCTCTCAGGCCACTTCTGTCCATCTGACCTGGAGGAGGTTCTCATAGAGGTATTTTTAAGTAGCACAGATGAGTTATTGTCTGGTACCGGGGTATCTAAAAACTGCAAGTGAAGACTATCCTTATCCCAGAGCCTTGATAAGGCAGCCTGTGTCTATGTGACTAGATATCCTGAAACAAGTTCACCTAGAGACAAAGTACAGGAACAGGCCAATTCCTGCTAACAATGGGACCCACTGATGCTGCAGATTGTGGGGAGAAAGCTGGAAACTGGTACGAAGTCTGAGAACTGTATGCAAGAATACCCCTTCTGGAGTGCAAACTTCTTCTCACCAGTCTGGAGAGCTGCCACATTATTTGTCCTAAAACGCTTCTGCAATCTTGTGCCCTTAAGGAAAGAAGATTCATTATCTAATTTGATCTTCTTAGCATTCCTATGGAACAGATATCAACGTGCCCAATTTTCAGAAGGGAAAGCAGAAACTTGATTTTTTTATCTAGCAAATATCTACTGAGCACCATTAAGTATCAACATCTACCATGTGATGAGTATAAGATATGATCTTTGCTCTTATGCAGATTGCAAATCTGAGAGAGGGAGAAATAAGCAAGTAAACGAAATTTCAAAATGTTAATCATGCTAAAGGTGAATGGACATTGTAGATTCTATTATTTTTTCAAATTCTTTGCTGTCCCTCTTTCTTGTGATTTCCTAGGGGACACCTCCCTGATGCTTTCCCTGTAGGAAGTGTATTCTTACCTCGCTGAGATCAAGCTTGGATGTATGATGTGCTTTGACCAATGAACCGTGAGTGGAAGTGATCTATTTCACATCTAGGCAAAAGTTTAAAGAACCTCTCTTGGTTTTGCCATTGCTTGCTTCTCTCTGCCTCAAGAATTGAGTGTCGCAGATAGAGACTGCCTTTTCTGCCATTCCCTAAATGAAGACAGCACATGGAGGAGAACCTCAGCCTTGAAACAGCCAATGTGAGTGAGACAAGAATGAGAAATGAACTCTTTGTTTCTGGAAGCCACTAAGATTTGAGGACTGCTTGTTACTACAGCATAAGCTAGTGAAATCTGATTAGTACAATGAGTTTGTTCATGGGTTGGAGCAAGAGATAGAAGGAGGCTTTGGGGATGGTCTCTGAAAGCTTGCTCAGGACCCAACATTTTTTTGATGGGTCTGAGGTCACTGTGTACCCAACACAGTAACTAGGTTTCTCCAAGTCTGTTTAGGCCACGTCTCCGCAAATGACACTGTGCAAAAGGGCTGGATGCTGAGCGAAATTCACAGAGCACGTAATGGAAAGATGCATAACTGAATTTCTGTGCAGGGTTATGAAAGTTTCAAACAATTTCTCGAACATTTATGTTTAGATTAAGTCTAAAGCATGTTCTGCCTCAAACTCCTTGTTCCTTAGTTTTAAATCTGTATGGATGTTCAGGAAAATGGAATCCATATGGTTCTCATTCATTTACCCTTTACCTCATCAAAATACAGTTTGAAAGAATCGCTTGATGTTTTAAGCTCTTGAAATCATATTTTCCTTCCCAAATTGGGAAGCTGCCTTTCCTGTGGTCGGCACCTCAAAGGAAGAAAATATGTTCATCCTTTTGGGGTGTGGCGAGGTTCCCCAGGTCAGACTACTTCTCTCCTTTGGCCAGAGTGAAAAGTCCCGCAAATGTGGCCTCTATTATCATCACTACGTGGTAATCTGGCAAACTAAATCACAGTGTCCAGCCATTGGAACAAGACATATTTCTCTCAAGAAGGTGAAATATTCAAAGCCAAGAGTCCAGTGTGTCTCCAGGCATCTACTCTTTTCATTGACACAGTCCTTTTCTTTGCAACCAGGTCAACGTCAAAACTTTATATCTTATTTCTAGCTAGTAAGAAAAGTAATTTTGGAATTTCCCTTCTTTACTATTTAAGAAACTTTAAACATTTTTAGCATGGCATAACTAGCCCTTTGTCCTTTATCCTACCTTGTTATTTTAATCTCTCTCCCTCAACATCAAGCCGCTTGTAATTTCCCAAACAAGACCTGTTTCTGCTGCTGTACATATGCTGTTCTCACTAACTGGGATGCCATTATCTCCCTGGTCCACCAGGTGCCTTCCTACTCTTCCTTCCAGATTCTGCTGAAAAGTGTCTTGCCCTGTGATCTCCGTGCAATTTCGTGTTTCATCTCTAGTGCTCTCACATGGCCATGCACATACTTCCATTAACGTTTATCTCATGGTGTTATAATTATTTATATGCAGAATAATCTCCTCCAATAGATTTTGTCCTATCTGAGGGCAGGGAACAGGTTTTATTTGCTTTGTTTCCATGGCATTGCCAGAATAAGAGGCCTCAATCACTGTTCACTGGTTGAATATAGGGTTAAATATATTCTGGGTTGGGGAAGTGGGATTCAACATCTCACCATAATAAAAAAAATCAGAATTTAGTATTTTTTCAAATTATTACAAAAAAAGAGAACACATCTGCTGAAATGAAAAAGTAGAAAGAGAAGAAGAGAGCCAGCCAATTATCCAGAGAACTCAGACAGTGTAGCCTGGAGAGGGTGGGCAGTCAGTTCTCCGCAGCTTTCTAGGTCTGCAATATTCCACATTAATTATGCTTTTATAATATTTCTGAGGTTGTTTTTTGTTTTTCTCTCCCCTACTTCTCTAGGCCTTGCTGCTAACCCACTTTATGTTTCAGAAAGTGCTGAATTTTCAACAATTGAAGGCAGAGTTTCTGGGGGAAAGTAAGGGGAAGAGGAGGCAGATTTTTTCAGGACTCTTCATATTAAATTATATCTATATCTGGGACTGCCCTGGCAGTCCAGTGGTTAACACTTTGCCTTCTGATGCAGGGTGTGCGGGTTTGATCCCTGGTCGGGGAGCTAAGATCCCAAATGCCTCGCGACCAAAAAACCAAAACATAAAACAGAAGCAATATTGTAACAAATTCAATAAAGACCTTAAAAAGGGTCCACATCAAAAAAAATTTTTTTAATTATATCTATATCTATATCCATATGCATGTGAGATATATCTATATCTAGATATACTTATATCTGCATCACATGTATATATAGGTATACATCATATGTATATATAGATATATCTCACATGTATATGTACACACATAAAAATATATATTTTTTATATATGTGGCTATACGTATATAAAGAGAGAAAGAGAAAGATGTAATACGTGTGTTTCTGCATGTGTGTCCATATTCATCTGACCTTGGATGTGAATATATTTTCAGGCCAATTTAAATCCCAACTGCCTAATTACCATGTTGCCTTAAAGGAAAATTCTAGATTCACATTGTGTGGAAGACAAAAAGTATTTCATGAATTAAGTACCCATTATTACAATAATGAGAAGCACAGTAAAAGCTGGTTGGATTCTGGCCTTAATATTTTGAGCAGCAGAAAGAAGAAACAGATGATGAGAAGCTAAGCAAATAATTCAAGTAAAATGCATGCGTCTCTTCTTGAAACAATGAAAAGACTCAATCGAAAACTTCCTTCCCCATCTCTCCTTGCCTTAAACCTCTGAGAATCTCTTGCAGAAAGTGTTTGTTTTGTTAAAACCATGGATTGAGGAGCAGTCAGGGGAGAACTAGGGGGATAAACTTCATTGAGTATTTCAGAGTCGGAAAATCTTGACTCACATTAAAACTGTGGGCACTGGGAAGTATGAAACAGTGATTCTTATCTCCTAAAGAGTTTTACCGTCATCAATGCCCGGAGTAAGCTGATGAGCTGAGAGTGGGTGACCTTAATAGACATAACTGTGTATGGGTTCATTGTACCATGAAATTAAATTTTAAATCTGAATTGATGAACAAAAATGCTGGTTTGATATTTCTGAACAATAGTTTTAATAGTTTTGTAACTCTTTCCCTTCCATGAGAATTGATCTGAATTTGGGACTGTGCAAGGAAGCTTCTTGTTTCTAAAGACTATATCTGAGTTCTACCACTACTTGGTGAATTATAATTATTCAAGTAAATTGGCAAATCCAGTGGCCTCTTCCCAGCCCTCTAGCTACCTACTCTCTCTTGGAATTGGCCATTGTTAACCATTCTCTTCTTCTTGAGTATCTCCTCTCTGGCTTCAGGACAGAGGCTCCTCCTACTCTTTGGTTGACTCCTTTTTCCAATTTGCTGTTTCCCCCATGTTACCCAAGTAGCCCTGATCTTACTCCACCACACCCCCTTTATCCCCTCAGCAGTCTCATCCTTAACCCTGGCTTTAACCATCACTGCTTCACATGACTCTCAAATCTATACTTTCTGTTTGGCTTCTCATCTGAGCATTCACCCCATATTCTTATTTACCTTCTAGACATTTCCACATGGATGTCTTCTTAGCATCTCAGATCAGCATGATTAAAACCCAAATCATCACCAATTTCTGTGTATTTCTTTTTTTTAAATTTTTATTAGAGTATAGTTGATTTACAAGGTTGTGTTAGTTTCAGGTGTACAGCAAAGTGAATCAGTTATACATACACATATATCCACTCTTTTTTAGATTCTTTTCCCATGCAGGCCATTACAGAGTATTAAGTAGAGTTCCCTGTGCTATACAGTAGGTCCTCATTAGCTATCTACTTTACATGTAGTAGTGTGTATATGTCAATCCCAGTCTCTCAATCAATCCGTCCCCCTCTTACTCCCTGGTAACCATAAGTTTGTTTTCTACCTCTGTGACTCAATTTCTGTTTTATAGATAAGTTCATTTGTGCCCTTTTTTTAGATTCCACATTATTATATGATATTTGTCTTTCTCGGTCTGACTTAAATAAGACATAGTCTCTGACTTCAAGGAATTTCATAGTAAGAGACAAAAATTGCATAAAACTTTCCAGATGCTAATAGAAACGTCTGAAATTTGGGACACCAAGTAGGAGATGATCAGTATCATTGAAGGGAGATAAGTTCAGGAAGTCTTCAAAA
Source organism: Eschrichtius robustus (assembly GCF_028021215.1). NCBI lineage: Eukaryota > Metazoa > Chordata > Mammalia > Artiodactyla > Eschrichtiidae > Eschrichtius > Eschrichtius robustus. The sequence goes on from NC_090834.1 coordinate 11,222,419, forward strand.
ATAGGTGGCACGAGACACATCTTAAAAGATGAGTTGGTGTTCATCACGTGCACAGGCCCAAGATGCTGCGTGAATAGGCACCAAGGTCTGAAACAGCACCCCGTCCTGTAGAAGCAGAGGGTGGAAGACACTGAGAGTTGGAATTTAAGAGGTAGGCAAGGCCAGTTGGTGAAGATGCTTGTACTCACCATGCATAGGAGTGTGAGTTTTATCCTGAAGTCCTCATGGAGTCACTGAAGAGGCTGAGTTGGGGGATTGCCAGCTGGGAAGGTGCAGTTTTGTCTTCTCCTTGGGCTCCTGCTACCAATTTTAGTATTTATTGCTCTGGCTTTAGTCTCTGACTGAGGAGAGAACAGCCTCCCCTTCTTGCTTCTCCTCCTCCAAACTCTTGAAACAGCTGCAGTAGTTTCCAGTTTTCAAATAGAACTTTACTAAATGCTAAAGGGAAATAAAAGGAAATTGTTGCAGAAATGTCATCTGTAAAGCAGTAGTCTAGTTTCCTAAGTACAGATGTCTGAGTCAACCATTCTGCTAGAAAGAGCAAAGACATTTACGTGGTTTCCAAATCTCTCTCTACAGTTCATACTACTCTTGCCACCAGTGTTATTACTTCTACCACTGCCACCATTACTCCTGCTCCCATCACCACCACATATATGTTAGCACTTTAGCAGCTCACATACATTATATATCTTATGCCAGTTGCTATGCTGGTTGCTTTATTGATAATGTCGCCTTTAATCTCCATCAAAAATAAATGGATGAAATATTTGTCAATATCCCATTTGATTTATTTATTTATTTATTTAAACATCTTTATTGGAGTATAATTGCTTTACAATGGTGTGTTAGTTTCTGCTTTATAACAAAGTGAATCAGTTATATATATACATATATACCCATATCCCCTCCCTCTTGCGTCTCCCTCCCACCCTCCCTATCCCACCCCTCTAGGTCATCACAGAGCACCGAGCTGATCTCCCTGTGCTATGCGGCTGCTTCTCACTAGCCATCTATTTTACATTTGGTAGTGTGTATATGTCCATGCCACTCTGTCACTTCATCCCAGCTTACCTTTCCCCCTCCCCGTGTCCTCAAGTCCATTCTCTACATCTGCGTCTTTATTCCTGTCCTGCCCCTAGGTTCTTCAGAACCTTTTTTTTTTTTTTTTAGATTCCATATATATGTGTTAGCATATGGTATTTGTTTTTCTCTTTCTGACTTACTTCACTCTGTATGACAGACTCTAGGTCCATCTACCTCACTACAAATAACTCAATTTTGTTTCTTTTTATGGCTGAGTAATATTCCATTGTATATATGTGCCACATCTTTATCCATTCATCTGTCGATGGACACGTAGAGAAATGGAAATAAAAACAAAAATAAACAAATGGGACCTAATGAAACTTAAAATCTTTAGCACAGCAAAGGAAAACATAAGACAAAAAGACAACACTCAGAATGGGAGAAAATATTTACAACTCAACCAACTGACAAAGGATTAATCTCCAAAATTTACAAGCAGCTCATGCAGCTCAATATCAAAAAAGCAAACAACCCAATCCAAAAATGGACAGAAAACCTAAAGAGACATTTCTCCAAAGAAGATATACAGATTGCCAACAAACACATGAAAGGATGTGAGACATCACTAATCATTAGAGAAATGCAAATCAAAACTACAATGAAGTATCACCTCACACCAATCAGAATGGCCATCATCAAAAAATCTACAAACAATAAATGCTGGAGAGGGTGTGGAGAAAAGGGAACCCTCTTGCACTGTTGGTGGGAATGTAAATTGATACAGCCACTATAGAGAACAGTATGGAGGTTCCTTAAAAAACTAAAAATAGAACTATCATATGACCCAACAATCCCACTACTGGGCATATACCCTGAGAAAACCATAATTCAAAAAAAATCATGTACCACAATGTTCATTGCAGCTCTATTTACAATAGCCAGGACATGGAAATATCCCATTTTATAGGTAAGGAAACTAAAACTCAATTGGAAGTAAAGGAGAATCTCCAAGATCACAAGCAAGTAAGTGATAGAACGAGTGGTCCGTATCAGCTGGTACCAGCAGGTTCGAGGAGTTTTTGCTGTCATGCTTGGCAACCAGAGGCATTCATGCCAAGGTGCCTAGCTCACTGTGGCTCACACTAAATACTTGCTGGGCACACCCAGTCTCTTGTCCTTTCTGCTGCTAAGTGTCTTCTCTTTTTAGCTCCTTTGCCCAATAGAGTACTTGACTGGGATGGTAGAGTAACTGCTCTCAGCAAAGCACTTCCCCAGAACCAAGACTCTTGTCATTCTCTTACACAGAGCATTCTGTGGGGAAGGATGGGTGGGAAAAGTGTTGATCTGACACGTGGTCACTCATATGTGGCCCAAAGAAAGACTAATAGATGAGATTCAAATGTGTTTCACTCCTTGTCATTCTCTTGGATTAAGGGTTTGTGGGGTAGAGGAAAGTAGTAAAAAGACAACTGCATCCATTTCTTGTGTGGTTTTGAGAGGATTCTTCATGCATTGTTGGGGTTTTTTTGTTTTATTTATTTCCAATAACTGAACCAACCAAATTGTCTTCAGATGTAAAATAAAATAATCTATCAGTTCTGGATTTAGTATAACACAGTGCAAGGGATTTCCAGAAGCCACTGACTCTCTCCAGGATCCACTTTCAGAGGACTTGAAACTAGAGCTGAAGGCAGACTGTCTCTTTCCTCAGAAAACAAAGATTATGGTGACACTTTATTATCATCATCAACGTGTATAAAGTCTGTGCCATGTTCTAGGCACATCTTTAAATATGTTATACATCTCACAATAACCCTACAGTGTAGGAATTATCCTCATTTTTGTGTTGAATACACTGAAATTTTGATAGTTGGGTAGCTCACTCAGTATCACATGTTTAAGAGGCAGAGCTGAATTTCAGCTAGCTCAGACTAACTTCCATGCTTCACATCAGCAAGTCAATATACAGGGCTACATGACCCTTCCTTGATATCCAAGATCCAGGGATGCTGTTTCCCATCAGTACACCTGTACTTTGTCTTCCTCTCCTCTTTGTGGTTAAGTCCCCACCCACCACCTGCTGTGTCTTAGATTTAGACTCCGTCTGTACCTTCTCATGTGACTTAGAATCTCCCACACAGACTTCAATCCATTACCACCTCTTTATCAATTATTCTCTGCCTCTTGTTTATCTTTCCAGTTTGACCTGAAATTAAAAATGTTGACTCTAGCCTAACACTCTGAATTCATGAAATCACACAGCCTCTCTTTCTACACAAAGCTCCACATTTTCCAGCAAGGACTCTGTCTTGTATTCTGTGCCACCCACCATACCCACCTTGGAACCATTTCTTGTTTTCCTGCCTTATTCAGCAGCCACCCATTATTGGCCCAGACAAAGAGACTAATGAAATGGACAGTGTGGCAGTGTTCATGAGAAATTTTTTAAAAAACCAGACATTTTGAAGAAAAGTCACAATGATAAAGAGCTGTCAACAATTTTGTTCCAGAGGCAATTACTTCACTCGTAAGCACCAGAGCCACTCAAGTTGGAAGTCTCTTTCCTGCTGTGTGTGTGTGTGTGTGTGTGTGTGTGTGTGTGTGTGTTTGTGTGTGTGTGTGTGTATGTGTGTGTGTATGCATAATTATTTATTTGAAAATAGAAATGGAATCTTTAGAGAAGAAATTACAGTGCAGAGCAGATAGCTCTTCCTTCCTAAATTCAAATGGTAACAGTGCAGCTATTGCAAATAGGCCCATTTTCCCAGATCATCTCAAAGTCCCAACTTTTCCTTGGTACTCAAGTGCAGGGCTGCTCAATGAAGATGAAGTATCCACCCAGTTCTTTGCCAAGGGAACAATTATTTATAGCCCTAAGAGTTTTCTGAAGCACAAGCAATAATAATGTTTTATATCATCATCACCACCATCACGGTATCATCTTCTTTGGCACTTTGCAGTGTGATCACAAAATCTTTCCACACCTAATTTATCCTTGGATCCTTATTAAAACCACCCTGCGAGTTAGGTATTGCTGACCCGAATTTTATATAAGGAAATGGAGTCTCAACGAGGACAAACTACAGAGAATGAAATCTGTGCTAATTCCCAGGCCTCCTGACTTCTAGGCCAGGCTTATTACATCATGTCTTATTGGGTAGTCAGGGCTAAATGATACTTACAGGGGCAGGCAATGTGGCAAAGTGGTTAAGACCAATAATTTTGGAGGTCGATTCCTTAGGGTTCAAATCTCAGCTTAGGTGCTTGCTATTTGTGTGGCCTTGGACAGGTTACTTGAGATTCAGTTTCATCATCTGTAAAATGGAGCTAAAATGACTATTCACAATACTGAGGTGAAGGTTGAATAAAATCATGCCTGTAGAGTACTCTGGCTCAGTACAATGCTTGACACAAAGCAGGTGCTTAATAAGTGGGAGTTTTTTTTTTTTTTTTAATTACATGACGTCCACAGTCTACCGTCTTTCTATTCAGAAATATGAAAGCTCTGAAAAGCAAAATTTTCAAAAATAACTTATTTCACTGCACAACTCAACCTAAATAGACCTTAAGTTAATCTTGTATTTTTTTATGTTTTAAAAATTGTTTTTTACTTGGTTTATCCACCTTAGTGTGAATATTTATGCATTTTGGTGCAGAAATATTACTGCTTTTGCTGCCACAGAACCCCGGGTATATTACATAATATTCAATATCACCTCTTTTCTAAAATTTAAAACATTCTATATTCTGAAACATATACTCTGAAACATAACATATATTCCATGAGGGTATTGGCAAATGACTGTGCATCCACTCTTGCACACTGGTGATACTGGCATTAGGAGAGGCTACTAGTATTTCTGTTATTCCTGATTCCTTCGGTATTTGTTTCTTTTACCAACGGGGGTTGGACTGTCTTGCCAGTCGGTATAGAGTTCTGAAGGCCTGGAGCTGGAATGGAGAAGACAAGCTGAAAGCATTAGCCACAGGGATGGTTAGATCAAGGTGGGTTAGAGAGAGGTGAGGCGCAAATGCCTGAGAAAGCAAGCAAGGATACTGAGTGCAGGGGCCAGAAAAGGGAGCTGTACCAGCATAGGCCCTCCGAGAAGCAGGTGCCAAACAGAATTAAACCTGCAAGAGATTTTTTGGAAGAAGCACCTGTACATGATAAGGCAGCACGAGTAAGCAGGGAAAGGGTTCAGATAGCGATGCTGGTCTGACACCTGTGAAAGGAGAAAGAGAAGAAAGGAGGGTGGGGTAGTGAGGCTCTCAGGTGGTAGCAGAGCACAGAGAACGTCTCAAGCAAGCTGATGGGAGCCCTGACCACAGGTTCACTAGTGGAGAACTGCACTGGGCAGGAACAGCCCTTCTCTGTCACCTCCCGTGATCGGTCACTGGCTGGGAGCACCCCGTAGAGACTGTGGCCTTGGCACCAACACTGCAGAGGATCCAAAGGTGCAGCATCTGGAGGTTGTCAGGCAGATGCTGTCCTCACAGTGGTTCTCTTAAAGGCAGGTCTGAGCAGCAAGTCTCTGTGGCTGCCGTAAAAGTCAGATTTTGTCAGAGAAGGCATTCTGAGTCTGGCAGAAACTCAGAATCAGAGCAAATTAGAAACAATCAAAGGGAATGGGAACATGTCATAATAATATTAAAATTCTAAAACAATTTCTAAAGACCTCAGAGGATATTCACAACATTACCACTCTGGCTAATGGGTTTATGCATCAGCCCACCTAGCTTGGGTGCCAGGGCAGAGTTCCTGAGGCATTAGGAATTGTGTCCAGTTCATCCCACCATACCCAGAAAAGAAAAATTATTGAGTCATCCACCTAATTCCCTGTGGTCAACTAGGGCAATCACCCCACAGTTCCTCCTTTCAGTCCTTCTTCAGAATTCTGCTCATGGAATTCCAACACAGTGCCCTGTGCACAGCAGACCCCCTGCAGGCATGGTCCAGCGTCTAGCACAGAGGCTGAAAATTGTTGCTTCCCTGGTCTGATAGCTCCATTCAAGGCAGAAGGCCATCTTAGTCCCTATCTCCGCTTTGGGCTTTTCCACCGTTTTCTGACTTCAACAGAATGCTCATTTAAGACGAAATACTTTGGGGTCTTATTCTGAGCTGAAGATTTTGGAGCTAGCCATTACATAGGGCAAGGAAACTGCTGGAGTTGGTAGACAATACAAGTCAAGGGACTGGAAATCTGAGTCAATAGGTGTTTTCTTCAGAGATCAATACTAATATATTTAGTGCTATTGAGCATCACTAAGTATGTATCGGTTCTTTTTTTTCTCAGCTAAAAATCATTCTAAGTGTATTCTGCATGCAAATGAGTATTTAGAGCTGATGCGTTAATGCCCTGTCTCCAAGCATGGGGTGTGTGCCCAAGCTCAAGTTCATTCACAGAATGAGGAGCCAGTGAGCTGTACTGAGCTGTCTTCATATGGCTCTTCACAGCTCATCATGGAATTCTCTCCTGTTGACTGGTAGTCACGTGCCCTTCTAATGCCAGTGGAAATTGACAATATGCATTGAGTATGAGCTATGGTATCCTATAGCCAAGAGTAGTATTTGGACACTGTCATTTTGAGACCAGAAGGACTTTAAGAAGTGAAATGCAGCATGCACTTCTACAGACAGCCCCATTTGGCTCTCCCTACAACCTATGTCTGGCCCCCAGCTCCCTTTTCAGAGTGGCTCAGGTCTACTTGGGCTGAGGAAGAAAGAGATGACTTTTTAATTCCAGAAGCGAGGCCAAGTAATAAATGTATCTGTAAACTAAAGGAGATATATTCTATCATCTTTGAGATCTCTCTTAAGGCAAAATCCCTAAGAGACTCGTAAGTAAAAATTTAGAGGATAATTATATTTAAAAAAAGAAAAGACCAAGTTCAAGTTGTTCAGCCCCTGCCAGGCTTCCATCAGTGGGTTTACAGAAGTTTAAGCTCTACATACAGAGGTAACCATTTGAGTTTTGATTGGAAAATTCTTTTCTGGTATAGAGTATATAATAACTTCTGTCCCTATAAGAAAAGGGAGGCATGTGCCTATCAAGCTCTAGAAGACTTCATGACACAGCATGAGATTTGGAGTCATAGACTTGCAATCAAATTCTGCCTGCCCCACATCATAGCTCTCTACCTTGCTGCATCTATAAAACAGATGCAATGAATATGGGCCTCTCATGGCTGATATGAAGCCTAAATGTGAGAACTGAAACAAACTGCTTGCTAATAGAATGTGATAGAAAAATGGCACTTTCCCCCATACCCAAAGGCCAGAATCAGAATGGATTCTCTCATCTTTGTGATTCTCCTTAATCAAGAGGATGAATGAATTGGGCTTTATGGGGTCATGGGAGACACAGGTAAAACCAAAGTAGAAGAGATTGGAGTTCCCTAAGTGTGTGATGAAATCCCAGAGAATAACATGCTCAAAGGTAAAAATCAACACCACTCTTCTCCAGCGTGGCACACCTCTCTGAGAGAGAGAGCAGGCTTTGCACACAGCAGGCAGAGAAACATTCTCCGCATACATCCGGCAGCTGCACTAACACATGGATCCCAGGACAGGTTACATAATCCCAGAACCAATAGCCAATAGTGAGCATCAGCTCTGAGAGATTTTCACATAAATAACAGTAAAGTTTAAGTATCATTATACTCTCTCTGGAAGAATGTCTGTAAACCCACATGACAGCATAGAAGGCGCTAAAATACAACAAGTTTTAAAACTGCATTATGTTAGTCATCTATTGCATGTCACAAATTATTCCAAACCCAGAAGCTTAAAACAGTAGACATTATCTCACAGTTGATGTAGTTCAGAAATCCAGGAGCAATTTAGCTGTGAGTCTCTTGTGAGTTGAAGTCCTGGTATTGGCTGGGGTCACAGTTAACTCTAAGCTCGAGTGGGGAAGGATCCACTTCTCATATCACTCACATGCTTGCTGGCAGCCCTCACAGTTCTCTATAGGCTGCCCGAGTGTCCTCACACCGTTGCTGCTCAGGACAGGGCAGCTGACTCCTCTCAGAACAAGTGACTCAAAGGGAGGGTTGGGGGGGGGGTTTGGAAGTGCACCCAAGACAGAATCCACAATCTTTTTATAACCTAATATTAGAAGTGACATCTCATGATTTCTACTCTGTTTGACTCACCAGAAGTGAGTCACTAAGTGCAGCCTACACTCAGGGGGAGGGGAAGGAAGGTCGACCTCTTAAGCAAAAGAGAATCAAAGAAGGTATAAACGCATCTTTAAAACCAGCGCACACATTTAAAATAAGAATTCAATTAAGGAATTGAATTGGTGGTCATGCAAAGATCTTGGAATGGAAAGTAGACAATAAAATCTGAATGGATTCTATGTTATCCATTCCGAATAAGTTAGTGAGATCCCAGACTGTCTGGATGAACCTGCTGTGTGCATAGAGCAGATTTCCTTCTCCCTCTGGGCACAGAGCTACAGGCTATATTTCTTAACCCCCTTTATAGGTACTTGGGGCTGTGAGTCTGAGTTCTGGCCAATGAAAGGTACAGAAGAGATATCCTCCCTTTCTAGGCCTGCCCCATAAAAAACTTCTTCCACACCCTTTTTTCTCTACTGAATGGAAATACTGATTGGAGATGATTCAAGGACTTAGTAGAGGGTGGAGCCATAAGAGAAAGGAGCCCAGGTCCCTAAATGAGAGATTGGAAGTTTGCCTGACAAGCACATCTGATTTGAATCCACATGAGCAAAAGTAAATTTTTATTTTTTAAACCTTTGGAGCTTGGAAGGTTATTTATTACAGCAGCTAGCATAACTTATTCTAACTCACTGTCGTTTAAGAGAGGTAGTTCAAAGGTAATAGATGAAATAATGTTGAGTCTATAAGATCTTCTGAACATGAATTAATACAATTATATTAATCGAAGGGCTTTTAAAAAATTCAAGAATAAATGTATAAAATGGTTATTTAAAACATCAGCTGTGCCCTATGACTGATAAATTGTTACTTTGATTCTTGGAATATAACCTGGGAAAAAGACCAGTAAATTTTGCTGATTATGATATGGAATCCATCATAGAGCATAAACTTATTAATCAATAAAACATATAATCTACTTGGCTTTGGGGAAAATTGGCTAGTAAACAACATAGTATAATGGATAAAGGTGTAGTCTTTGGAGTTACACAGACCTGGTGTCCTTTCTGTAGCACCACTTTGAACTTATATAATCTTAAATTTCTTACTCAATTTATTTAAGTTTCCTAATCTATAAAATGAAGATGATGATGAGGAGGAGGAGGTTGATGATAATAATAATAACAATTATATCATTTACATGATAAGATTGCAGTGAGAATTAACTGAGATCTCTGTATTTACATAGAAACTACACAATAAAGTGTTCAGAGAGTGTTAGCCATTATTATTATCATTGTTGCAATTTTGTTATTTTGGGGAGGGAAATTAATACTTTGCTAGTCTCTTTTGCTCTTTGAGGAGAGATAAATAAGGTTATGATTAAGATAGAAGTAAAGGTTATAATTAATTGAAGAGTCAAAAAGACCTAATTTACTAAGGCTAATGGCAACAGTTTCCTACAGGTCATATGAGAAGATTTTACTGTGACAGGTGAATTTTGTAGGAAAGTATAAGAAACAATATCCCCAGAACATATTTGCCAGATACAAGAATTTTTAGTCAAAATCTAGGAAAGGGATAATCACTTAGATATCCGTATCACTTAGATTTTCCTCTGGAGACAGCTGCAGTCATGAAGTGAGAAGCTCAAACAATGTGGATAAGAAAGGTGAAGAGAAGCTCCAGGACCTGGTGATGTGGCCTGGCTGCCACAGCTAGCCCCAGAAAGAGCAAGTGGTGGGTCTGTTGTATTCAGAGGGAATGGACAGCTCAGGTGTGTGTCATGCAGGTATCACACTGAGGAGAGAGAGTGGTCCATCTTAACAGGCAGCACAAGCTCGAGAAGAAATTGAGGTACTTCTCAAAGTTTTGTTGGCAACGTTATTGCAGGAGGTCAGTCCAACAGGTCAGGCCAATGCAGCAAGCTGTTAAGACCCAGGGGCTCTAGCCAAGCAAATGTGGTGTGAGGCATGGTCAGACTTTGAGCTGAGGTTGGAAGGGAAATTGAGGCAGAAGGACAGTTGTATAGTCTGGGCCAATGGGGATGACTGAGGTTGGGGAGTAGGGAGTGGATATTAAGAAATACTTTGACTGCCTTGCCACACCAGGAGTCAGATCAAGTTGGCAAACATCTGTCAGAGCTAGGGAGCTTGATTCACTTCTTTCAGAAGCCAGAATTCCCCAAGGCCTATAGGTAAGCCTCATCAAAAATAGATACAGCTAAGGAAAGCTAAGAAAGACTAGGATAAGGGAAATGGTCATACACTAACCGTTACCTGAAAGGCTCTAAACACATTGAAGAGGACACATCAAGAGCTATAATCCACAATGAAGAATTCTCCTGACTCTCTGTGCACTAAATAATGCAGCTTCAAAATTCAGGAAGCAAAGTCCACAGAAATTACTAGAAACTCATCGGTAGAAAGGGACTTATTAGGCCTCTCTGAGTTAATGATAGATCAAGAGAGGATATTACAGACAATATTCTTTGATCAAAAATGTAATAAAATTAAAACTAGGAAAAAAGAAACCTACCATCTAAGAAATTCAGAAACTTTAAATAATTCTTGAGTCAAGGAGGAAATCAAGGTAAGAATTGATACCTATGTAGAAAATAATAATACCAAACTCTATGTGATACAGTTAGAGCAAAGCTCAGTGAAATAGTCATGGTTTAATATTGTTTACATTAATAAAAGAAAGATTTTTAAAGACTGAATTAAGTATGAAACTCAAGAAGTCAGGAAAAAAAAGTAATCCAGAAGAAAACAAAAATAAAAGCAGAAATTAAAAAGGAAAACCAGACAGGGTAGAATAAATAAATATACTCAAGACCTTTAACATACAGTACTTGTCTTTCTCTGTCTGGCATTTCACTAAGCATATTACCCTCCAGGTCCATCCATGTTGTTGCAAATGGCAAAATTTCATTCTTGTTGATGGCTGAGTAATATTTCACATCTTCTTTATCCACTTGTCTGTTCATGGACACTTAGGTTGCTTCCATATCTTGGCTATTGTACAGAATGTTGGTATGAACATTGGGGTGCATGTATCTTTTTGAAATAATAGGGGAAGGGGTAAGATAGGGGTAGGGGATTAAGAGGTATAAACTACTATGTATAAAATAAATAAGATACAGGGATATATTGTACAGCACAGGGAATATAGCTAATATTTTATAATAACTTTAAATGGAGCATAATCTATAAAAAAATATTGAATCACTATGTTGTACACCCGAAACTAATATAATATTGTAAATCAACTATATTTTAATTTTTCAAAAATAGACCTTTAAAAAAGTAAAATAAAACAGATAAAACATTGGCTAATCAAAGCACAGGTATATAAAAGAAGAAATAAGAATAAAGAAATAACCACAAATAGAGAAGAAAATAATCTTTAAAAACGACTTTGCTCAGCTCTTTGCAGACAAATATGAGAACGTAGTTGAAATGGATACTTTTCTAGGAAACCATAAATTGCCAAAACTAACCCCTGAAGAGATCAAAAGTTTAAAACTACCAATATTCATAAAATACAGACAAATTTGAAAGAACTTAGGCCTAGATATTTTCACAAATGAATTCGACCGAACTTTAAAAACAGACGGTTTCAATGTTATTTAAAGCCTTGTGATTCGGAGTGGTTGAGGACCAGCATATGGGCATCACCTGGGAGCTAGTGAGACATGCACTCTCAGGTTCCACTGCAAACCTGCTGAAGGAAAATCTGGTTTTAACAAGGTTCCTTGGAGATTGCATGCACGTTAAAGTTCGAGAAAACTGATTTATACCAAGGTTTGGCAAACTATGGTCCATGGGCCAAATCCAACCCGCCTCTTCTTTTCATAAATAAAGTTTTATTGGAATACAGTCACACTCATTTGTATATGCTTTCCCACTGCACTGGTAAGTTGAATATTTGGGGACTGAGACCATCCAGCCCACAAAGCATAATATACTTACTGTCTGGCCCTTTATGGAAAAAGTTTGCCGACGCTGATTTATACTGCTGCAGGACACAGAAAAAGTGAGAAAAGCTTCCACTTCTATTGGTTACAGAAACATCAAGTAGGCCACAATAACTTCAGACTTAGCCAATATTGCACAAGCAATAGATAGCAAAATAAGATCACTCTCACTTATGAATATTAATGCAAAAATGCAACCCTGTTAAATATAATTCAGCATAAAAATCATAAGATAATACTCTTAAGTATTGTAAAGGAAATTGACAAAGTTCAACATCATTATTGATTTTTAAAACACTTAATAAAATGGGAATCAATGAATAGATTTCCTTAGCATAATAAAATTCATGAATTTAAAAATTTAAAAATTCATGAATTCATAAATCTGGCATCAGGCTTGATGGGGAAACAATAAAGTGATTTTTTAAAAATCACACCATTATCATTACCTGCAGACAATATTGCAATCCTTAAGTAACATAAAAGGATCAATTGAAAAAATTATGACCATAAGACAGTTCAGGAAGATACATGTATTAGTTATCTCTTGCTGCTTGACAAATTACTGAATCACTTTGCTGTACACCTGAAACTAACACAACATTGTTAATCAACTATGCTCCAATATAAAATAAAAAAATTTTTAAAGTCTCAGAATGGAGAAGTGTTACATCTAACTCCACTTTTTGGCATGGTAAATGAAATATAAATAAAATTTAAAGATTGACAAACCAGGGGAAAATATTCCCATGTTCCAAATGGCTTGTCTCTTTAATACATACAGACTTCCTTGTTAAAAGTCCTATGACCAATAACCCAGAACAGTATTAGACTAAAGTCGTGAACTGACAATCCACAGAAATATAAATAGTGTTTAAACACATGAGAAATGCAAGTGGAAACCATGAAATAATATGTTTGTCAATTAGACTGTCAAAGATGAAAAGGCTGGTGACAGTGCGAGGAAGGAGTCGGTCTTGTGTGTTTGCCCAAATTGTATGGGAGGGTTTGTTGTCAGATTGTCTACAGAGGGGCGTCTGTAATGATCTATCAAAATGTAAACAGTCCACATCCTTTGACCTAGAAATTCCACCTCTATAAATTTTTCCTGGTGATATACTTGCACATGTGTGAAATGATTTATTACATTGTTTGTAATTGCAAAAAAATGGGAACAAATTAAATATCCCTTGATAGGGGCTTGGTAAAATAAAATATGATACATTCATGGAAGTGAATACTAGGTAGTGGTTTTAAAGTGGGGTCATCTCTCTGTGTATATTGAAGAAAGATCCGTAAGACAAATTGCAGAGCAAAAAGTGATGTGTGGAATAGTGTGTATGCATCCATTTGCAGAGGGGGAAAAAAGAATAGTGTACATACATGCTTATTTATACATAGAAAATTCCTGAAAGGAGAGGAATGGAACTAAGAACAGTGACTGCCTCCAGTAGTGTCCTGGTCGTATGAAAGAACCTTGAATTATATTAAAAAAAACAAACAAAAATAAACAAAAACAAACTCTGAAACTAAGAAGCTAAGACACCTGATCTAATTTAGCACCGAGGTATAAATTGTAAAATCCTCAGTGCTGGCCATTTGAAAATAGAGAAGTGTTGCTGATGTGCAATTCTGGACCTAATTACTTTCTTGCTAACTACTAAACATTTCTCTCCAAAGGTCCTGCTACACAGCCAGTCAGAGAGAGGGAGAGGGAGAGGGAGAAATGTGGCTTCTTATCAACACAGCCCCACAAATCCAATCAGCACCCTAGAACTGCTTACCTTGTGCTTCCTCAGTCATTTCTAATGAGAGATAATGATAGCAAGGTGGGAGGTCTCAGGTGGGTGTCAGGAAGGACGCCAAAATGTAGGCCAGGTCAATTTTGATTCATTGCACATCAAATTGTTCACTTTTCCTTCCTTTGCACATTTATAGCTATTAGTGAGGAATTTGGGCGCACTGCAAGTACAAGCCAGTCAGCAAAATTGGCTTTAGATCCCTCGTGTATGCATTCTGGAACTGGAGATCTAGATGGAGAGAAACAGAGGCCATCCTCCAGGAGATGCTATGGGACATGCCTGCTCTCAGGGATATAGGGGCACACACTCTGGGAGCAGGGCAGGGGCTCGAGGGTGGGGAGGGAAGACAGAGCAATCCTTACCAAAATATATAAACATAAAGTTTGCCCATATGTTTACTGCATAGTGAGGGAAGTGTAAAGTGAATAAAGCTGGGGGAGGCTCATTAGCAAATATTTTGTGGCTCTGGAAACACAAGGGAAACTATGTGATTTATTATATAGTCAGTAGAAATGTTGAACATGGAACTTCTCTTGAGTACTTACAATAGGCCTGTCACTGTTGTAGGTCTTAGGGATATGTCAGAACAAAATGCAGCCTTGCCCCTCATGCTGATTACATTCTAGCGGCCAGGGCAAGGGGCTGGATACGGGAGATGGTACATAAATAAGTAAACACACCTATGAGATAATATTAGGTAATGAACAATCTAAGGGTCAATTTGCAATGGTAAGGGAAGAGAAAGACAAGGGGTAGTAAGAGAGTATTTTAGATAAGTGGTCAGGGCAGCCTCTCTGATAAGGTGTCTGATAAAGTGACATTTGATTAGAGACCTGAGGAAAGTTAAGCAGCAAGCCATGAGGATATACAGGGGAAGTGCAAAGGCCCTGAGGCTGAAGCATGACTTTCCCCACACAGGTAAAGTATTCAGAAAATAATGATAAGAAACAATTGAAACAAAAACATACCTTCCCTATGATTATGTATGCATAGAGATATATATCAGGAAAAACTATTAAAAAATATAAATCCTTATAGTTCTTCAGTGAAGGGATAAAGACTATTTCTCAGGGCAGGCAGTATCTTTGAATTCCTTGTGTCTGATCCAGCCATGCTTGGTATTTGTAGAATTTTGGTATCTGTAGAAACAATATCTGATGACTAAATCAATGATTTTCTTTGAGAATATTTTATTTATCATTTAAAAAAAGAAAACAAAGTGGCTGTTTTTGAAAAATCAAGTTTGTAATAGCACATTGCATCATAGAGTTTCTCAGAAAGACCTGACTTTAGCTCTGGGCCAGCCCAGGATGTAACTGGGGAAGGGAACGGAAAGCTAAATTTTACTGATTACCTAACAACTGCTATATATTTGTATGTGCATTATTGTGGGCAAACCTCAGAACACCCCAGGGACAAAGGTATAGTTGTTCCCATCTTGCAGTTTAAAACAATGAGGCCAGGGAGGCCAGAAATTCAGTTTCTAGCTCATGGACAGAAGGCCCGTAAATGGTAGAGCTGAACAGCAGACCTTCTGCCTCCAAGTTCAGACCTCTGATGACCACAGTTATGGAGGGCGGGGGCGGGGGAGGGTCTACTCTAGACCTCCTCCCTCATGCCCAGTGGTTTTGAGTACCAATTCCTGGTCCCCAGTATTCTCCGTGCTCCTTGATTTTCTCAAACCCTCCCGGTGAGGTACTTCTTGGGAGCTGTTCCCTCTGCCATCCCCACGTCTGATCTTTGTGTCCAAAGCTCACCATTTCGCTCTTACTAGTGGTGGGACTCTGGGCAGGTCATTTCACCTCTCTGAGTCTTATTTTTGTCATGTTTTAATGGAGATAACTATGTGTTGGAATTGTGGTGCAGAGTCAATGAAATCATTCAGTCAAAGTCTTTGGACCAGTGTCTGATATATATGGCAGATACTCAATAAATACTGGGTGAGTCTATTTGTGACCATCTTGGGTCTGGGTCCAGCTAATGATTGACTAACCTGATGAGTGAATCCTGGATTAGTTGCCAATGATGATAATAGCATAAAATAGTGTGCCTCCCCAATAACATTTTCAATTTAACATAAATTAATTGCTGATGGTGTGAAGGCCAATCACAGCTGCCAGAGAAGACCTCACTGACTTTCCCTACCTTGTCATTCAGTGGGGAAGCAGCACATTTGTTCAGAATTCATTAGGCCATGACTTAGGCTCAGAGTAAATTTAACATGTAGATTGACTGTCATAAATTGAATGAAAACCTCCTGCTAAGAAGACACCAGTCTGCATATGTAGCCCTCAAACTTAAGGTTCAGAAAAAAAAAGAAACTCTTTAGAACAGTCTAGAAATAAGTCTAGTGAGCCCTGTTTTCTGAAATCTAGGATTTATCTTTTTATATAATTTTATTTTCTTAATCATCTTGACTGACAGCAGGAGAAGGGGATACATAGACAGTCTAACAGGTGAGCGTCACAGTTTGCTAGGGCTGCCACAACAGAGTACCACAAACTGGAGGACTTAATGACAGAGATTTATGATCTCACAGTTCTAGAGGTTAGACGTCCAAAGTCAAGGTATCAGCAGGACCATACTTCCTCTGAAATTTGTAGGGGACACTCCTTCCTTGCCTCTCCTGGTTCCTGGTGTTTGTCTGCAATCCTTGGCAATCCTTGGCTTGCGGATACCTCAGTGTTGTCACATCTTCTCCCTGTGTGTCTCTTCTCTTTTGAAGGACACCAGCCATATTGGATAAAGGGCCCACTCTACTCCAGTCTGACTTCACCCTAACTAATTAGGTCTGCAGCAGCCCTATTTCCAAATAAGGTCACATTCTGCAGTATTGGGGACATATATTTTTGAGGAACATAATTCAGTCCATAACAGTGGGTCACTAGCCTTCCTTGAAGTATAGAGGGATACAGGGCTGGAGAGCCAGGCAGGTGATTTTAGTTGCACACTTTTCTAACCACACTTTTGTCTCCCACTTCAGAAAGCATCCTGGAAAGGACGTGAGGGACTACACCTCATATCCTAGAGCCTGTGATGACATGAGAGGGGTAGAGGTTACCTTTCCCCTTCTTTCTCACTGTAGGAGGCTTGCTTCTGCAGATGCCACAAGTCTCAAGCTGGGTTACCCCATTCAGATGACTTGGAGCCACAGATATATAACTTTGGGAGCCAAAGTGAATGACCCTTTTCTGTTTCCATTTTAATAGCCAGATTTTTCAATCCTATGTGTGAGAAAAACATATTAAGTGTGCTTAGCACTGCTGATACTACTTTTATTAGGTTGAATCATATAAAGTTTCCATTTTTATAGACAAAAAATGGTCAAGTATTGGCACTCTCACATGGTTCGACCTATGTATTCCATTAGATGCTGTCATGGATGAGCCCTACTTGGCCCTAATTATTGAAATTGATCCCAAGCCTTTGAACTTTATACTGGGCCCAATCCTACCCTCATGTCCTACAAGGGAACCACTGAGAATGTGTGCGCCCTCCCATGCCCAGCAACCCTATGAGAGGCACACGCTCAGAAAAGAAGCAAGGATTTGGAGTTTCAGAAAGATCTGGATTCAAATTATTCCTGTTAGTTCTAGGATTTGACTTTAGAGGCCCAGTTATATAGGTTTCTTAGTGTCTCAGAAACCTTATTTGTGAAATGGGTATAAAACCTTGTAGGATTGTGAGGATTACATTATATATGTATTTAATATATATACTACCAACACATAGTAGATGTTCAACAAATTTTGATTCCCTATACTCATGACCTCCATAACCTCTACTATAATCCCTCATAATCCCAGGAACTGCTCAGAGACAAGCAGAAGCAATGGGAAAATATGCAGGCCTAATTAGGATAACTAAGGATTACACAATAATGGGACAAATAGACTACTTGTCATGTACCCTGTTCTTCTGGATCCTACAGCAGATACCGGTCTCAAAAAACACACCTTGAAACCCAGTTACTGAAAGACATCATCATTATGTAGTCTTTTCTCATCTCACAATGAGTAAACTCCATTTGAATTGCATACATGATGTGCCCGTGTTTACACCAAATGTCATTTTCCAGCATAGTAGTTCTCAACCTTTTTTCCGTTGGGACACACATGACATGGACATAAATTAGCATATATGGCACTCTCTTTGGGGGCTATTCAGAGATTCTCTAATTCCCTATAACCACACTTTTCTCTTCCATTTCAGAAAGCATACTAGAAAGGACATGATGAGGCGGCATTCTAGAGATAACCTCCTTCGATATTTTCCAATTAAATTTTCTACAAACTTGAGCAAATTATCCACAAGTACTATGCTTATAACCCACCTGAAACTCGTGTGTGGTACGATACTGAGGTTCAGAGTCAGTCTTCTAAGAGACGCTATTATCATGACTATTCAGAATGGTTGAAACACACCGAAGCCACTAGACAATTCAGATCCCAGGAGACAGTTGCAGTCTCCTACATCTCATTTAGATACTTCTAGGTGCTCTGACCCAGAGTGAACACACGGAGTCAGGAGAATTGCACACACTGAACAAATGGATCTTTTTCAATGACAGTGTGTTGGCACAAGTGGTACTCCTGCCTCTGTGTCACGGAGGCAAAGCAATGAGGTAGAAATAAAACCACCCCAGGCTCCTTGACTTCCAGCATATTCTATATATGCAGTATTGCTACTGATATGATCAATGATATCTAACCACCAGAAGCAGTCTGCCCCATCTTTTGGCACTTAAGCATTCTGTTCAGCTAATCTACTTTCCCCTTTGGTCAAAGCCATTTATTACCACTTGTAAGTAATGTGACTATGGGGGATGCTATCTGGGGCCACTGGAAGCTGCCATGGTTTACAGCACTTGGAAGAGACTCAGACATTGTAAGTTGAAAAAAAACCCAAAAAACACAACAACTCTTTAAGCCAAACCCAAACCTTTTACAATTGAAATTATCATAAATCACACATCCTAAATCTTCCTGGAAGCAGGACTCAGGAAAGATTTCCCCTCTCTCTCTGCCAAAGAGCCCCTTAATAAGGGAGAAAGATCACGAAAAAGCACAATGGTGTTTCAGCTTTGCTCAGGGCTAAGATAGGTAGTCTAAGATTGGGTCAGTTCTTAAGACATGGAGGCCGGGCATTGGGATAAGGATAGATATAACAGAAGAGAAAGGGAAATGGGAGCATGTTACTTCCTAGCTTTAACCATCAATGGCTCCCAATCACCTCTAAGATACATCCACACTGAGCATGACGTATATCAAGGCCCTCCACGTTCTACCCACACCTGACATGTCCCTCTATGACAGCACTCACCTCTCTGTACTGCAACTATTTGTTTGCTTTCCCTATTAGACTGTGAGGCCCTTGAGGTAGGGAGCTTGATTTAGTAAACTTTAACCCTTAGTACCTAGCCAGAAGCCCAGTAGGTGCTTAATCAATTCTGAATAAATGAGGAAATTGACCCTGGGCTAAAGCTGTACATAAGCTAAAAGGGCCAAGTCGAGAGAAATGAGCCTCAGATTTTGCATAGTCTGAAGAACTCATGGGCATGTCCTTCTCTTCTGCCAGGCACTATCAGCTATTTCAGGGAAGGCTGTTATAAAATGTGACCATGAAATAATGTTTTACTCTCTTCCCCACAAATGTATCATGATCTGCGATCCCTTCTAAGTCCTCTCCTTGGGAGGCTACATGTGTATTTTTAAATGGATGAATTTGCTCAAGACGCTTCTTGGCCTCGGAATTGTGGTCAGATTCAGTTTATATGCCATACAAGAAAACCAATCTAATTCCTTTATAGGCACATTATTTCCAAAACAATATTCTCCCAGCCTGATTGCCCACGATACTCATGGGACACAGCTTCAGGGCAACTTTTTTAGTAGCTTCCCACAACAAATCCACCCTCTGAAGATGAAGATGTGCCACATTTGAAGATATTTAAGAGAGAGTGCCAAGAGTGTCCACACACGATTCTAAAGAAGAGTTCCAAAAATGCTTTGAGTAATTTCTCATTATCTTGGAAATAAGCATACATCTATCAAGGAGAGTACGTTGAAGGCCATAAGGATTGTCTGTTCTAATGTGTGCCATAAAAATAAGCAGAACTTATTGAGCGTTTATTATGACTGAGCAATGTGTGTGTGTGTGTGTGTGTGTGTGTGTACGTGTGTGTTCTCATTGAATCCTCCCAACAACTATATGAAACTAACAACAGCAACAGCGATAGCTAGCTTTTGTTGAGTGCTTACTATGGGTCAGGCACTGGAGCTAAGGGTTCTTTCACTTTAATCCCCATTTTATAGACAAGAAAACTTAGGTTTAGAGAGAAGTGACCTTCCTAAAGGTCACGAAGCCAGTAGAGAAAACCTGAGATTCATATACAAATCTGTCTGACTTGTTCTTAATTACTGTGATACATGCTGTGTTATAAGCTCTGCTCTTAACCACTGTGACATGACCTCTGCATTTTTATTAAAATATTAGGGATGCATGTAATATATATCTTCATCCTAACTCATACTTCTTTTTAATCAAAATGTTGCCTAGTTCAGGGCTCAATAAATACTAGTTGAATGAATAAACCTATGTCAGTGGCGGTGATCCAACCAAGACCAGGCAGGCAGAAGGGCAAAAAGAACAATAGGCCAAAGTGATACAAGATGGTCCAGCTCATCTCATCCCCAAACTAAAGCTATGCTCATAGCAAAGAGCAGTGGGTGTCAGAGAAAGTGCCTGGATGGCTTCCTGCCAGCTGCAGCATGCGGCTTTGTGAGTTGTTTGCTGTTTCATTCCCAGTAAGCCCCTGCAGGGCCCTGGTCCTCAGTCCCCTCATCCAAACATTGGGAATGGGTACATTCACCTCTCTTCTTCAGCCTTCCCCTATGCATATTTATAAAGGACTCTAGAATCCTGGTATTCCATAAAAATGCAAAGTATGATTATTATTAATGATACAGTTAGCAAGAAGGACATTTGTTATTTCTACTCAATTGGTTTCCCCCGGGAGCAGAAACAATATTTTTTTTGGCATAGTATTAATGTGCCATCTTTGCAACTTTGATCATCTGTCATTTGCTTTTGGAGAAAGTTGTGCCCCTGTTTCAGGCAGCACCCTGCCTTTTCCTCTGCAACGTGGACACTCTCTGAGCACAAGCTGCTTCATGGTTTAGATGAAACTAGGGATCTTTATTTGATTTCTGGTATCAGGAAACCATTTATTAGGATCAAGGCAGTTAGGCTACGAGACTTCCTTTCTTGCCTGGGTAGTCACTAGTTGAGCAGGCAGCCTGGGCTCATAAATCTAGTTTTATTTCCCCATCTATTCACCTAGAACTAAGTGATTTTTTTTTTTTTTTTAAGGCAAAGGGGGAACACATTTCCTTATGTAAGCACTCTTCCTCCGGCTCGTAATCACCATTGTTTCTTAGACAAGCTAGTGAGCAGCTGAAGCAGGGAGCCATTTCTATCCCGTGCATCACACTTGTATTTTCAGAGTTTACAGAAAAACACTGCAAACAATTTGGGATTTCCCTGTAACGATCCACTTCCTCGAAATAAATCAAAATGGATTCAAATGTGCATTTCAGAGACAAAAGGGCTTTCTGCAAATATGTCTTTTCCTAGGCCCTTCAGAAACTACCTTGCCTCTCTTTCGGGCCTCCATCCCCCTCTCCCACCCTCCCGCAAGCCCCCCACCCCGCCTTCCCCTCCTTCTTAAGAAGACTTTCCCAGGTCCCTCTTGGCTGTGGTTGAACGACGTTGGCTCCTGTCCACGCTGCAACAAAGACCTGGCATTCCAGCTGTCTGAGTCTAATCTCCAGTGTCAGCTCTCGTTAATGTGTGAGCGTGAAATCAGAGGGGGCAGAGCTGCACGGAATATTAAAACCATGATCAGAATTCCACTGAAATGCTGAGAGTCTGCAAGCACCATTAGAGGAGGCTGTCAAATCAAGGCTTCGCATTAAATAAAAGAAAAGATTTCTATCAGAGGAAAGTACAATCAGTGAATCGCTGAGCTAAATTAGCATTTTTTCAATTGGAGATCGAAGTTGATTTATTGTTCTACACGACATTAATGTAACTATGTGCTTGACCTGCTAAGGCAGCTACTTTTTCATTTAAATGGTTTCTTTCCTTCCCGGTGCAAAGGCTGCAATCATATTTCAACTTTGCAGAGTGATCAGAAACGTCGTGGAATGCTGCAGAAATGTCTTAGGGCGGCCTTGCCTCCCCTCCCCTCTCCTTCCTTTCCTTTTTCCAACTCTAGCGCCTTCCTCCTCCCCTCCCCTTCCCCCCTTAACCTCATGGCTGGTGGTCAAGGTCACAGAGGAAGAGTAATCTCAAAGCCACCAACTTCAAAGCTGCCATCAAAGAAGCCCCTACGTAGCCACTGAATTAAAAGGGAATGGGGGAGGGAGGGCTCTGGGCACTGGCGTTCATATCTGCAAGAAAAGGCCCCTTAACTGCCCCGTTGGTACAGCCCAACCTGGGGCGCCCTACGTCCAGTTCTTCCCTGCCGGCCTCTCAATACGGGTCTCTTCTCATCCTCCCCAGTCCCCCTCCCCACACACACATCGCCTGAAGATAATATACATTTCCAATTAGCAGAGCATATTGTAGTCATGTTCTCTTTTACTGCCCTAACTATCTTCCTTTTGCTAAAAAGCTGGGCCGTCATTAATGAAATCCTGCAGTTCTGTTAATCCGAGATACAATGCTCCTTTTCTCTCTCAGCCTCTCCCAAACATAAAAAACTACAGTTACTTCAGCTCCCCTCTTCTGTTTAGATTTCTTGTCATTTGTCTTTCATTACATACCTGATGTAGCACAGTAGCGGTCGAAGTTCCTGGACATAGAGGGAAAGGACGCAATTATGTTACTTTTCCAATGCGCTGTTTGCAAAGGCAGCTGGCATTTTCTGGTTTTGTTTTGTTTTGTTTTTTTTCTTTCTAAAGCGCACTGATTTTAATCTCTGGAAGTTGATGAATATGTTTAGGGTACTTTCGGGGCCCCAACATTTAGCAAGCTTGTTAGATTTTAAACTAGCTGGGAGCCCTGGAAGAACCCTGATAAATGAGATTTCAGTATTTATCTGCAATGCCTCTTATGAATTACTTCATTGTATCCCACAGTGAGAAAAAGGCAGGCCTTGGAGGTGGGTGGTGAGGCTGGCATTTGCCACCCTTTACCAATAGAAATACTAACTTTTAAAGCAAAACAGACATTGGACCAATAACTAGTGTTTATATTTTATCTTTCTTCCCCTGACCACCAAACATCCACCTTCTGAAATGATCAATGGAGTAAAGATCTATATCTGGGGGAGGCATGAGGGCATTGTCAGCCCCGTAGATCTGCAGGACCGTAGGGTATCAGGCAAAGGAATAGATTAGTCACCGCACACAGGGCTGGCTGTGGCCAGATGAGGTAGAGCGTAGCCGCCACTCTCCAGCCCTCTGGCCTCTGACACAGATGGAGTCACTCCAAGGGTCAAAGGCCTAGAGACAAAGTCCCCTCCCACTTCCATCACGACTGGACCTAATTGGCGCCCCTTGGTCAGGCGAGAGACTGCGGAACGAATGGTCAGGATGCTGCCCTTTGCTCTCACCCAGTGAGGGGGCCTCTGTGCGGCCAAAGGTGAGGGTCTTGGCAGAAGACTGCATAGCTGGCTGCTGAAGCCACGCACCACTAGCCCCCGTGTGCCTGCTGCCATTTTGTCCAAGTTGCTTACCCTTGCGCATCTCTTACGCCGTTTAGAAAGTTACCCTCTCTTATGGGGATATATGTATACGTATAGCTGATTCACTTTGTTATACAGCAGAAACGAACACACCATTGTAAAGCAATTATACTCCAATAAAGATGTTAAAAAAAAAAAAAGTTACCCCATCTCTTCACCATGTGGATTATCACTCAAATCAACTACTGTACAAAAGAGGTGTGGATTTCATTCTCCAAAGGCAATAAGAGTGTGGTCACTAAATACAGAAAAAGCTTCAAACCGGTCATTTGCACCTCTCCTGGATGGTCCCCACAGCGGTTCTCTAGCGAGAGCCAGTGAACTTGACCAGGGATTCTCGTGTTGCTTGACAATCCACATTTATTAGCCCTCAGGTGGCGTCACAGCACGTGCCTCTCATATTTCCCACCGACAGAGCGATCATACGACAAAGCCAGCCTCCTGAAGGACCCAGATGCAAAACTCAATGATTTCCTGCGCTCACAATTGCCATGGTCACTCGTTCCCCAAACATGATGCTCCTCTCCTTTACATGACAATCTTCTTCTGAATATAGCTTTATTCATGGAATTAAGGACCTTCAGATGATTTGGGTCACTTCTGCTTCACTAGTGCACAAAATAGAGCCCCAGCCAGCCCCCAGAAGAGAGAATGCAGACGCTTTGTCAGTCACCCCACATGGCCTGCAACACCTTGGGAGCCCAGCAAGCAACATGCACCTCAAAGGCTAGGAGGGACCAGGTCCGAATGTCCTTTAGGGCAGGAAACACAGGAGGAAAACCAGTTTGGTAGCAGAGGCAGACTCTGTGGAAGGTAGCCAGACTGCCCAAGACACTATGGTCTAAGAGCTTGGCTCAAGAAATGCTTAGCACCAGAGACACAACCCAGTGGGCATTTGGAAGGGGAGGGCAGGGCAAAGGATGAGGTCATGAGATCAGCCCATTCCACACAAAAGCTCAACACACCAAGTCTACCCCAGGGAGAAGAATGCTGTGGCGAGTGAGGCAACAGCAGAGGCCTGCCAACAGCTGGGTTTTGGGGAGAAGGCTCAGTCCTCAAGGAAAATGAAACTGCTACCAGAATAGATGTGTGGAAAGACCAAGAAGCACATGCAAAGCAGCAGCCCTGGCCGGAAAAGCTGTCCTCATCTGCTTCCCCATCCTAGAAAAGGGGTCCTAATGGTACTACCGCGCAGGGCTATTGTGAGGATTAAATGCCTTGAGATCTGTATCCACACCTGTGTGTGTGTGTGTGTGTTAGATCACACCTGCACATGGAAAGCCACAATGCTCATTCGGCACCATCAAATACTCAGGGCTCCTCCCAGGTGTATCATTTAGTTTTTTTAATAAAAGAATGAAATAAACATTTATTAAGACTGTCACACAGGATGCTAGACACTTCCATATGTTATTTACTTAATTCAACCTCACAACATTCATTCAATCATCACAGCAACTCTGTGAGGGGTGTATGATTACCTCTCCTTTTTACGTTGAGGAAATAGAAGATTAGGAAGGCCTGAGTAACTTCTCCCCGGGAAGACACCTAGTCATGGTAAAAATATTGAAACTCAAGTTCCAGGATCTAACTCCGAATGACTCACTCTTCAAAAATACTAGAAGGATTTGAAGCATCTATTCTCAGCAGTGGCTTTTTGTAAAAGTGAGCCTCAAAGCCTTACATATGATTAGAAAGAAACATCAGTGATGCAATACCACAGTAAACTCAAGGGAGGAATTATTTTATTTGGAGAGTAATAACTAAAACCTAGCATCTCTTGAACAGGTGTGTAAAGTGCCATGCAGTGTTCCACATATGTAATTGCAGGTATTAACACATTTAATCCTCACAGCGACCCTATAAAATATGTTCTATTATTATCCCCATTTTAAAGATGAGGAAACCTAGGCACAAATATATTAAATAACTTCCCCAAAGTAACACATTTAACAAATGGCAGAGTGAGGATTTGAAGCCCACCAGATCTGGGCTTCGAATTCCACACTCCTAGCCACCATGCTGTGCTGCCCTGGAGGAGAAGGAAGCATAATTCCTTGTCATCATTCTAGTTCATTACGGAGTTTTGAGAAAAGCACGTTGGAGCCCTGCAGCTATGTTTGAGCCAAAAGAGATTTTCAATGCAAAAATTACAAACTTAATTATAAAGCTCCCTTTTATGAGGTTTAGGCCACTAATAGACTTCCTCCTCCTGTTAGAATTCTCCCAGAACTAGGGAAGATCTGGTCCTACAAGCTTTGGGGAGGTGGGGGGCAGGAGAAATAAAGGCAGGAGAAATAAGGTGACAGCCAGCACTTGGATCAAATACCGACTGTGGAACTTCAGACAGGGTAGCAGCAGAGTGCTTTTGGAGCACGGGAAAAAGTGATTCATTCTCACTGTGGGAAGGCACGGTGAAGAAGTGAAAGGAAGGGCTCCCAAACTGTCCCTTCAGGAATGGGAGGGATTTCCATAAGGAGAAAGCAGAGTGAGCTCCATCCCAGGCTGAGGGCCATGCGTGAGCAAAAGCAGAGAAACTAGGAGCTCCTAGAAGACAGGCTATACAGAGGGCTCACCCCTGTGTCCTTCATAGCCCCTCCTCTAGTGCCTGGCTCTGCCTGGATCACAGTAGGTGCATGATAAATGTTGAGTGAGTCGGACAGACCATGCTTTCACGCATGCATGAATGAGTGAAATCAAAGTGCAGGCCACGTCCAAATAATAGCAAGTCATCCAATATGGCTGACATTGGTCTCCCAGCGCATTTCTGTGGATCCCAGAGAGTGGTTTAAACAATGAGCAGATCTGGTTCCTGAGGGCCTGGGTCTCCCGTCTCTCGCCATGCCACCGCATCATTGCGATGTGTGAGAGATTTGTTTGGAGTGAGGAAAGCATATTTTTGTTTGCATTTGCTTAGCACGTTGATGTCGCACATTTTGCTATGAGATGTAAAGTCATCTGCATGCACCGGTTGTGCAGTAAGAGAAAAGTCAAAACAAGCGTCAGGCGGGGTGTCAGCCACATGGCCCAGGCAGACTGTCATACTTCTTTGCCCGTGATTGCTGCCACCTTCTCGCGCCTCTTCCCCCCACTCTCTTCCTTGTTCCTGAATCCCCACACCTGCATGTACAGTTCTAAGGGTCTAATTTCTAATCGGCTTAATTATATGTCAGACAGTGTCTACACATACTGCAGATCCAGGATGGCAATGCCCGCACCATTCACCCCTGTGGATAAACAAACTTTGCATCAGTCTTGACTGTAAGTAGGTGCGGGTTAAGAATCCTCAGGAAGCCATCCTACCCTGCATCATAGTATCACCTAAAAAATAAATTTAGCAGTGTGCACAGGCCAAATGATAATATTTTCTTTTTATCATCTAGAAATACCCCCATTCTTTCAGCTCCATTTCATCCAGGTCAACATCAAGACTATTAATGTCCTGAAGAACATAGACTCATGTTACCAATAGAGATAGCTGTGATACAAGGGGTATCTGTGTAATCTGTGAAATTTTGGGTCAACCACTTAGTTTTCCCCAAACTTATAAGTAATATAAGAATGATAATAACATCACAGGGTTATGTGATGTTATTATAAAAGTAAAGGCCATTCATACTCATTCATTTACTCAAAGAAACTTTAGTTAGTGTTCATTTTGTGCCGGAGATGACACCAGGCTTCAAGGTGGAGCAGATAGCAAAGCAGACTTCGTTCCTGCCCTCGTGGAACTTAAAGCCTACAGGAAGAACAGAGCATCCTCAGGTGTGATGACGGCTATGAAAGAGCTGTACGGGTACTTGGAAGGGTACATTAGCCAAGAGCAAAAAGAACATGGGAAGGTTCTGTGCCACAGAAAGCATGATGCATTCATGGAGATGAAAAAAGCCACGGATGGATGAAGGATCATAGATAATGAATGTGAGGGAGCTTAGTAAACAGAAAAGTACTGTGCAAATATGAGGGATTTCATGCTAATAGAGATAATATCTTTTGGAAAAGATCGTCTCCAATGAAGCTGCTGGTAGATTGGTAAAGGAGATGTTTAGAGACAAAAGAGACCATTTCCGCTTCTTCTCAAGCCTCATCTTGTAGGCAAGCATCTATTTGATCAACATCTGAGGCTAGATCCACAGAAGAATAGATCAGGAGCATCCAATGATTATAAGAATGATAAAGAGGAAAGCTTGTACAAATGCCCACTGCCTTCTGGATGTCCTCTGGAAATATTCAGGCCATTCACGCCCAAGTTCACAGGCTGGAAGATTTCATTCCATATACGTTTTCCTGATGCCACATCAAGATCCTGCCATCCAGCACTCATACTTGTCCATTTATTTTGCCTTTGTTTTAAAACACTGAACCTGATTAGAATTAGATTTGCTCATATACGGTGTACAAGGACGCATCAAAAGTCACACACCAATAAGTGGTTCAGAAGTTCCCCCTTAATCCAGGACTCTCACAGCCTCTGGAAGATGCTCATTGTAGGCTTTGGCCATCTTTGGGTGCTACTGGAAGGCAATCATGCCTGGTTAATCGTCTGAGTGTTAGGAAGTTCCTTTCTACTTCCAGAGAACCAGAGATCCATGGAAAAGACTTCCAGGGTCTTCTAGGAGCCCTCTTACCAGTTCAGGTGTCTCTTCTGTGACACACCTAACAGCTAGTCAGGAAGTCTCCTAATGAACACTTGCAATGACTGGGGAGCTCACTATCTTGCAAACCACCCACGCCATGGTTGAGCCACAGGTCTTCACACTGGCTGCTCCATGCATTGGTCTTAACTCTTCCTCTGCTAACCCAGAGAATAACTCTGTTCCTTCATTCAGCATGCACTTATCGAGCATGTTCCTGGCTCCCTCTTATGTGACAAGATTCCATACAAAGACATGTAGAACAAAGCTTCCTCCTTAAGAAGTCTACCATCTAATGAATTTGGTACACTCCCTGTGTTAGTTTGCCAGGGCTGTCGTAACAAAGCACCACTGATTGGGAGGCTTAAACAACAGAAATTTATTTTCTCACAATTCTGGGAACTAGAAGTCTGAAATCAAGGTGTCAGCAGGGTTGTTTCTCCTGAGGACTCTTCCCTTGGCTTGTAGATACCGTCTTCTTTCTCCCTGTGTCTTCACCTGGTCTTTCTTCTCTGCATGTGGGTCTGTGTCCTAATCTCCTCTTCTTATAAGGACGCCAGTAATGTTGAGTTAGGGCCCACCCTAATGACCTCATTTTAACTTAACTACTTCTTGAAAGACCTTATGTGCAAAGACAGTCCCATTCTGAGGTTATGGGAGTTAGATCTTCAACATATGAATTTGGGAAGGAGGACACAGTTCAGCCCATAACACTCCCCTTTGCTTGTGCAACTCTTCAAACATTTAAAAATAGACATTATATCCTTCCGCTAAGCTGCTTCTTCTTGAGGGTCAACATTCTCAATTTCTTTGACTTTTTATTCCACTGTGTGGCCACCAAACCCATCACTTTCTTTGTTATTTTCCCATAGAGACACTTTTGTTTATTATTGTATCCACTAAAATGTGGGGTCCAAAAGGGCACAAGGCAATTGGATTGTTGTCTCACCTGAACTGGTGACACTAAATAACTATCGATTTAGCATTTGCTTAGGTGTATGTTTCAGTAACCATCTTGTACATTAACTCATACTGACTTTGAAAACAACCAGAATCCTTGGACGTTACAGACTATTGTTTGTCATATAAGCTTCTGTTTTTAGCAATAGTTTCTTTGAAACAAAGTATAAAATTCTGTGGTTATGAACGGGTTGACCAGGGTAGGGACATGAACAGTCTGGAAGCAGACAACTAGAAAAAATACGCCCAGCTTGCCAGCCTTCTATTAATCAAACCCTTTGAAGATAGTGGTTTAATCAGGCAAGAATCTACCTAATTGCATTACCGTTAGGCCCATATTACTCCATGTTACCTTGGAACCAATTATCAAGTATCTTAAAATTCAAATATGTATCTCTGTGGCAGCGTTTCCCAAAATGTATTCCAAGAAACATTTGATCCTATGGAATTCTCCAATTAAGGATGATGAAAAAATTGTTCAAAGCATTGTGACTATTTCTTCTCGAAGATGTCTAAGCTACATTGTCATATAAAAGGCTATGAGGTGTTCTAGGGTAAAGAAACCTATTTAACTTTATATAACACTGCTTCATAAACTTATTTGAACATGGAACACTTTTTAAAGTTAATACATAGTAACATCAATAGAACTCATTTCTGTGCAGTGTACTTTGGGAAACATTAGTCTCTAAGCCAAGCTAACTTTTACCCATAGAGTTTTTATTTTCATAGATTTCACTTAGCCTTCTTATAGCCAAGCAAATGCCGAAACATTCCCTCTACAGCTCTCCCTGTTCTCTGAGCCTGTTTTTTTTTTTTTCTCTCTATTTTTCCTTTTCTCTCCTTTTTGCACATATGTAGCACTTCCACCAGTTTCCTTAAAAACATGCAAATAGCAGATCATACAGGCTAATGGAACTCAACCCTGGGGCCGTGTACTCCATGTGGGGTCTTGAACAGTGTCAGGTGAAAGGTTGTGATTAAAGTTTAGAGGATGATCAGATTTCTGGGAGCAACTGGGGTTGGAGTTCAGGCAGAACGCAAGGCATGGCCAAATTGCCAGTGCTGCAGGGGTGCTCATGGGTGATGAGTAAGGAAGGGAGAGAGAAAATTCCAGCAGTAATGCTTCATTTCGTATTGGACATTTGCTCTGCACTGGACACTGTACTGTGTTCTGGACCTTACAAGCAAATGATCCATATTCCCTTAGAGTTCATTGTCCAGTGGGAGAGACAAACAGGTAAACAAATAATTATAAGTCATGGTAATAAATATTATAATAAAAGTGGGTTTAAGATGTTATTGGAGCAAAGGAGAAAACTTATGAACCCTGCCCAGAGAGTCTCATTCTCGCCTCCATTTTCAGCCTTAAATGTGCAAGGGCATTGACTCTGTGTAAGTGATTGGGACTCCATCAGAAAGGGTAAGAGATTCAGGTTATTGGGCATCTCCAGTGCACTCCAGCGTCCCACCTGAAAACTTTGTGTCCAAGTCAGGGAGAGTCAGGAAGCACAGAATCAAGGGACCAGCCAAGATAATGTCATAAAGCCCCTAAAAACAAAGACTTCCTGGTTTGATGACTCTGAATAATAATTTTGCTCAGTTAACTGCCAGGTCTAGTACCTGGCCTTTGAGCAGCCCTTTACAGTTCACAAACTGCATTCACACCTCTTACTCTCAACAATCCTGTAAGGTTCTTGAGACTGTCCCAATTTATAGATGAGGAAAAAGCAGTTCAATGAGACCAAATCATACGTGCTACACCCACAGTAAGTGGAAGGAAAGGGAAATTAACTCCCCACTTCTTCAGACATCAAGTTCAGTTTTCTTTGAAATGAGGAAATTTCTGAGAGTATAAGAGAAATAGCAGAGGAAAAACCTGTTTAGCAATATTCCCAAAGGTAGATGATGAGAAGGGGGCCAGCCAAGGAACCCAGGGTGGAGACGGTCGTTAACCTGGATAATAAAGAAAGAACTGCATGAGAACTTTCCCTTCCGTAAAGTTCAAAGTGATTAAGGGAGAGACATATCCCAATAACAGTCCCCAAAGTAAAGGACATCCCTGCCTTTATTTTACGGGTGAGAAAACTGAGGCATAAAAAGAAAAAGTGAGTTGTCCAAAGACAGTTTCTAGGCTGGAGATAAACTCCATCTGCCCTGCCATGAACTCGGGCAGTCACGGGCTACCAGTTCCCACTCACCTGCTGTGACTCCATGGGTAGATATCCTTTCCCACCCAGAGCTGAGCGGTCAGTGGAAGAGAAGACATTTCTTCAAAAGAAGTCATCCTTCACACCACGCCACTTGTGATAGCAAAGAGAAGCCAGGATGTGAGTGCCTGTGGCTGGTATCTCAGGCTCAATCAATTCTTTTCATCTTATCATTGAGAAAGATATAAAAGGAAAGCGGGCACACAATAGGGATGAGTTAACGTAACCTTTCACAGCCTTTTACCTGCCCCGTCTTCCTCCTCCCTCTCATATTCTCTGTGTTCTTGGCATAATTCTTTCCCAGCAGCTCCCTTGAGCACCTTTCTGCTCATTACTTTACTCTACGTGCCTAGATAAATCTCCAGATGATTCACTCCCTCCAAACCCACCTAATCTGATATGTCAGGGGATTCCTACAAAGAACAATCAAGCATTTGCCTGGAGGACTAGTGGACTAGATTTCTTCTGTTTTAATTTATAACATGAAAGAAGGAGCTTAATCTACACCAGGCCCCTGGGAACCCTACTTAATAGACTGTGCATCAGGGAACTTTCCAAAGACTGCTTTGGAAGATATCTTCCATCCTACTGGAATATTCTTTGATCAACTAACCAATTGCTAATGTCTATTTCATGTCTCAGTGGCTTCTTATTGTTGACCTGGGTTCGTCCTTTCGTTCACCTTATTGACCACTTTTTATGAGACAGGTTGTTATCAAAAGGCTATATGCACCTTCCTCTTATCAGAGGACAGAAGGAAGTATCTAGGAAGGGCATATACAACTCATCCATTTCTCTGACTCCTCAATATTGTGAGCAGTTGCTCAGAGACATCCATAGAAGGTCTTGTTCCAGTGATGTGGCCAGAACATCCTGCAAGAAAAAGTGAAAGAAAATCATTTCCTCCTCCTTAAGTATGATCCAGTCTAGTCCCATCCTTCGACTTCGAAATTCACTGAAATTAGGAAATGGTGCTTTCGGTGGATAGCCCTTGGAGATATAGATAGAACGAGTGTAGTCAAACCTGGGAAAGACACAAGGTAATCCTCCAAAGCAGTATTTCTTCAACTTGATCAGTGTGTGAATGTCTTTTTAGAGAAAAACAACTGTCATGTAGCCCCATGTTGACTTCATTGTATTTTAATGTTTCTTAAATACATATAACCATTAAACTAGGCATAAACTCCTTATGCATATTAGCCCTTAAGCAATACAGTCAAAATTAATTTGCAAATAAACAAAACTAAAAAATTAATACTGGAATTATTACCATTAATTTAGTATGACATACGACAGCTTGGTAAAAATTAATTTTTGCTCAGAATGTGAGTGTGATTCCAAGCGCTATGGCGTATGTACTTGCTTTTGAGTTTGGTCTTCCTCTGCTGTCACCTGCTATGCAATGACTCCAACCCTTCAGTACTTCTCTTTATGACAATTCTAAGAAATCACGCTTTCTTCAGTACACGTTGAAGTCCTCTGGTTTTCACTAGAGTGCAAGTGAATTCTACCTCACCCCTCTTCTCATTCGTGAAACGTACTACTTGGCCCTAACGCAAATGCAATTGGAGCGTTGGAATCACGTGGCAGTTGTCAGTTACGAGGTCTTCCAGATGCCCCAGAATATGTGCATATGTGTTTTTAAAACCATTGAACTGAAAATATGACATAGAAAACTTCTCATCAAAAACTTTTGACTCTCCAAGAATATGCCCCTAGCGTCCCATGGGGGATCCACATATTCCTGCTTGACAAATATGACCAGGGAACCACCCGAGCTTCTTCTGTCAGAGCCCATAATGACAGGGGTCCTATATCACTGTCCAGACAGAGCTGGCCATGCTGCCATCACAGAGATGGGGGAGATGAGGAAAAAGGCACGGCTGCTCAGACTCAGCCATCTCCAGAATCTTCCAGATGGAAATCAGGCAGAAACTCAGTTCATTTGGAATATTTTGCACTTGCCACAAATGGCTGAGAGACTATTATGATCTAACCCTGTGTAGGATGCTTTTATGGGATGTTATAAAAGAGAAAATACACACACACTGGCTAGCAAGAGAGCCGGGATGACATAATGGCCTATTTCATCTATAATTTCAGTGATTATATAGATGATGAATAAAATCCAACTACAAGTGCTTTTTTATTATCTTCTCGATGGGGTAAGATCTGAAAGCTTGACCCCCTGGAAAGTAATAGCCTCTTATAGATGTATCCAGAGCTGGAATAAACCTGGGAATCTGGACTTTGACCTGAAACTCTTAAAGAGAATGCTGCTTATCACTCCCCTGGGGACAGAGAGAGTTTTACAATGAGATCATCTTACACTGGAGGAATAGTATAGATGACTCTTAAAAGTCAAAGGAATCTACCCCAAAATGGCTTCTATTGGGGGCAGCTGAGATATCAGATTGGCAGTACTGAGCTGTTCACCAGGGGCCTCCTACCTTGACTAGGATAGAGGAGAAGGGCAGAGGTCAAGCTGCTGATATTCGTGACAAGGAGGTAGGGCATTCTATTTCTGTATTGAGGTCACTAGATAGAGCCAGACCTGAGTCATTCTCCCAAAAGGTTTGAGCTCAGATCAAGTCCCTAAAAGCCAGCAAACCAATTTCTGGGCAAACTACCTAACCATACATCACATTAGCTGTCCTCTAGGCAGGGTGACCAGAATCTGGGTTCTTTCCAATAGAGTGAAATCTCTGGGTAATACCCCTGATGGTCTAGCATCCCTGGGGGAAGTACTTTGGCATGTGTGGCTGAGGTTGTTTACACCTGTTGACTGTCAGGCATTTGTAGTTGGAACCAACATCACTTGTAATGCTACCTGATTGAACCAAGAAGATTTCTCCTAGTAACTTCTGCCTATCTCAGGACTCACCAACCATCCAGATAACTTGGGGCATTATTCCCTATCAATGGGTTCAGCTAATGTGTGCTGAAAAGGGAAGGCAGATCAAAGCAGCCCTTCTGGGTAGAAGTGGGCAGTTGAGAGAAAGGGTCTCTCACACCTCTGATGGCGATACACAGTATCCATTAGAGAGATACCTCATCATCTGTAGCTGTCAAATCCAAACTGTCCTCTTTTAAGAGCCAATTTGTTTTCTTGCCAGATCAGTGGTCTTATCTGTAATTGTGTGGACCACAAGCAACAGCCAATAACCAGTTAACATGCAATTTAATTTCAGAAGAAAAGAAATGTCTTAATTCAGACATTTATTGTACAAGTGTGAAATGCCCTTAGTGAAATTAATGGAGGCTCAGAGACTATAACTTATAAATCAGTTTGCCTGTGTGGAGCAAAATGATAGAAGGAAATAATATAGCTTTTGGAAGAGACAAATGCAGCTTTGCTCAGTCTTGATTTTTAACACTGGGTCTGCTGTCATTACTATACTCTGATGATAATGGTTGTCAACATGCCTAGATCTTAGTGAGTATAATAGCTGGAACAACGGTGCAAGTTTCTAGTGCTCCCACTGGTCATAACTTCTGATCAGATGCCCATTAATCTATCATTAGACCCCATCCTCCATTTTTCATTTGAAATGGACACAAAGAAATATTTCTACTTTTTGAGACACCCTTGTGTCGTACAGAGGCTGTGCTCTGATTCACACTTTTGTGTATAGCCAAATCTTATCTGCCTACCTTGGTCCAATACATTTGCTCATGAAGCAAAATGTCACTGAAAAGTGCTCAAAGCAAGTAGAATTTTCAGTTGAGAGCAGAGCATAGCTAGCTGTTCACTAAGCCTGTATGCTCTTTTTCCTTGCCACATAGCTAGGCCATACCCTTTCCTTACTTTTCTGTTGGATGTGGCCGTGTGACTGAGCTCTAGCCAGTGGAATTTGAGCCTAAGTGAACACAAGTGAAGTGAAGATGGGCTTGAAGTCCTGGCCCTAAAAAAAATCTTTCGCATACCATTCTTCATGTTCTTTCCTCTCCCATTAACTTGACACAGATTGATGATGACAGTTTTGGAAGCCAAAGTGTTGGTGATGGAGTAGTAGGTGGAAGAAACCTGGGTCCTTGAATCACCATTTGGGGAAAAGCTGTGCATCAATCCAGAACACCTATTTTATGCTTTATCTGAGAGAAAAGTAAACTCCTTCCATGTTTGAGCCTTTATATCATTTGGGGTTTGTTTGTTACAGTAGCAAGTGTAAAGGCCAATAATACAATGTGTTCTACTGAATATAATGGGAAAGAACAGTCATATTTCAAGGTTCCTAACAGTTTTAGGATGTTTTTCTCCCAAAACGAGTGTTTTAAAAAGACGACAGCATCTTCATTTGCTTTGAGATTCAGGTTCCTTGTCTGAGAAAAAAAAGAGAGAGAATTTTGGACTAAATCTTCATGAACCCATATTGTGTTACTATTTTTTTGCTCCCACAGTCCTCTTTTTTTTTTCCTTTGAGAAATAAAATGGAAAACATAGGACCATACAATGAAAAATCTCCTTTTTCCAAGTAGGATGGAGAAAAGTAAGGAGGCCGAGTCAATGTAGAAACAAATAAATACAAAATCTATTAGAGTTAAACCAACGAGTTACACCTGGCTTTAACATTGCTTTGGGGCTTTTTATTGCTGCATAGAAGTATGTAACACAATGGTATATTATGAAGGGAGGGAAGGGTAGAGGGAAACATGGAGGAAGGAAGGCAGGAGGGCAGATACAGCGCTGAAGCTCAAGTAGGAAACAAAGCAACATTTAGCATTCATTCCATGGCTCTCTAGCCAGTCATCTCGGATAGAACGTGACCCCACCTGTTAACGAAAAGAGCTATTGTTTGGTTCCTGCTTGCTCAACTCTTGCTCCTCCAACAGACGAATCTCACATGTACCTCACATGTACGTAGACACATACTCCCACACAAGCACACGTCCAAAAGCAGGTCATAATATCCTTCAGCATTAACTCTAAGAATTGCTACACTGTTAAATTCTGTCTTCCAAACAAACTTAATCTTCATGTGTAAGTGATTTGGCATTACATCTCTTCCTATTAAGGAAAAAAAAAAATTCTACAACACACAGCTTCTAATTAGTAATCCCCAGTACGAGATGTAAATTACATTAAATGTTTAAAATATTTCTGGACACACCTTAATCCAATAATCCTTTCTTGACTCAAGAAGGGTCTTAAAAAATCGACGGCCATTTATCAACCCAAGAGAGCTGAGACCCACAATTCAACAATACGCTGTTTTCATGAGAGGCTCCCCTGGTTGGCATGATACTGCAAAGCACTGTGGAATGCCAAACACCCAACTCTTTGGATTAAAAGCACAGTAATTCCATGACGTTTTTTGTTCTGAGTTGAGAGAATGGTTGTGTAGTGACTCACATTTCTTCAGACTTATCAGAGTAGCATTATGTCAAGTATTTCATAGAATGATCTTTTCTCTCTCTCATGAGAAAGGGCAAATTTAAGGTGGTTTGTGGATCTTCCCTTCAAACTTTCATAGCTAAAATTTAGTTTTAATCTGTAACATTAAAAAGATTTTAAAAAAACCAAACAAACGAACTGAACTTTATGGAGAAATGATCTGCCTCAATCTGGTCCATAGCTAAAAGGGTTTCAGTAACAAGAAGGGTCCTCTTACTTGGTCCATTCAACACTGAGCATGATCAAGATTCCAACCACACTTCTAGGCATAGGAAGTGGAGAATGAAGATGTAGTAGGATTTGCCCATGCCTTCTCTCTCAAATGTCACTGCTTTTTACCCAGCACTGGCATAAGGATAAGGACTGCAGCTCCCAGGAGCTCTGAGCTTGACCGTCAATGGCCCATGAGCATTCTCTCTTGAAATGTTTAATCAGACACAGAAGAACAAGTCTGACCTCAGAGTGGAAGGCTCCAAGGCCATGTTCTGGACTCAAACTGAAGAGAATTGAGTATGAAAATCACTTAGGACATACAATTCACATTTCTTCCCATTTGCCTATTTGTTTAGTCCTTTGTTTCATTCCACAAAGGATTGAAACAGATCTTAGGGTAGGGAAGGGGAGAAACCATCAATGTAAAGTTATAAAATAAAAATCAAAAATCAGACTGAAAGAAAAAGGCAGTACAAATATGTTAGCCATAACATAGATGCCGTGACAGACAATCATGTTTGGTCCTGGCCAAAAGAAAATATAATCAGGAATGTTCTTCAAGCTTTTGGTCTGACTGAGGTTCTCGAAATTTTAGAAGATGAAGAAAAATGTAAAAATAATTTTAAAATAATTTGTAATCCTATTACAAAGAGATTTATAACTGTTAATATTTTGGTGTGCTTCCTCCTAGTTTTTTCTCTTTCTCTCTCTAGATATACATATATAAATTATATCATGTGCATTCTCCCGTGTCATTAACTACTTTATGCAAACATGATTTGTAATGGTCTTAAAATGTTACATCATATTCCAGACTCCTTATTATTAGATATTTTGATTGCTTCTAATAATTTGCTACAGTAAACTCATGATGAAGAAACTTATACATGATCTTTTCAGACATTTCTCATAATTTTTCAAGGATATATTTTTATGAGTGGAGTTACCAGGACCAATGGTAGAAACTTCTCTGTGGTTCCTGATAAGTATTGTCAAGTCAGTTTCTAGAACATCTGTAGCCATTTTCATTTTAACAGCAATTGACAAGAGCAATTTCTCAACATTCTTTTAAAAAATATTATTTTTTAAAATTTTATTAATTTGATAGGTGGAAAATAATATTTCGTTATTTTTTCTTTTCTTTGACTTCTAATGAAATGGAATACTTCTCTTCTTATATTCACTAAGCATATGTTTTCTTTTTTGGAGGATAGCCTATTTATGTGCTTGGCCAGTTTGTATTTAATTTTTAATATGTTTTTATTGGTTTCTATTTTTCTGTTTTTTTGTTTTTTTTAATAAATTTATTTATTTATTTATTTTTGGCCGTGTTGGGTCTTCGTTTCTGTGCGAGAGCTTTCTCCAGTTGCAGCGAGTGGGGTCCACTCTTCATCGCGGTGCGTGGGCCTCTCACTGTCGCGGCCTCTCCCGTTGCGGAGCACAGGCTCCAGACGCGCAAGCTCAGTAGTTGTGGCTCACGGGCTTAGTTGCTCCACGGCATGTGGGATCTTCCCAGACCAGGGCTCGAACCCGTGTCCCCTGCATTGGCAGGCAAATCCTCAACCACTGCGCCACCAGGGAAGCCCTATTTTTCTGTTTTTTAATATAAGCTTTTCACATATTTTATTATAGTTATTTATACTTATATTCTTGCTATGCTTTGAGTGGATGCTTTTATTCTTTATATTTTCTAAATATTTATAGTAGAAAAGTAATTGAATATCATATATGTGCTTTGTTACCTACCACTTGATCCAATGCTAAATTATTCTAAAGTATTCTAAAGTATTTTGAAAATTATGAGTATTAAGTTTCTTCCTTTTGAATAATTTTATTTCTGTTTCATATGAAAGGATCTTCCCTCTCAACTCCTGCCAATTTTAATGAGCTTGATATTTGTAATTAGCAAGATATAGACTATTTTTCATATTAAGAAAGAATACTGTTTGTCCTACTTCACTATGATTTTCTTTTTCAGTACTGGATACTAAATTTTATCAGATGTGATTGATATGATCATGTGGCCTTTCACGTTTTGACTTTTTGAGAGATAGATTTTTTTTTTTTTAATAAACTTGGATTGTTTTATTCAGGAATTCACTCTTCTATGTCAATATGGTTTTTTCTAAACCATACTGTTTAACTTCATTTATTGGTCTATTTAGTTTACTGCTTATTTATTAGTGTTTTATTTTGAATTTTTTATATCCACATTCATAAATTCAAAATAGAATTCCATAGTATTATTATATACATTATAGGTAAGATTTTTGGTATCACTTTTATATTAAATGAATTAGCTATGTTCATTTATTTATTAAATTTATTTAGGTTATTATTTCATTATTTAGTTTATTATTTACTTTATTAAATGTATTACATATGTTCAATATTTTTCTCTTCTCTTATACTTTTTACAGTTCATATTACTTTTAGCATTTTAAATAATTTAGTGGAAATATCTGTCCCTAAAACTTTTATCTAATAGAATAATTGCTTAATAATCCTTTGAAATATTTGCCATATTATTTCATCTGTTCAAAATTTCCATTTTTGTTCAAATCAACTTTGATAATTTGTAAGTTCCCCAGACATTTACCACTGTATTGTATTTTTCAAAGTAGCATGAAGTTTCACTTACAACATTTTCATTAAAATTATTTTAATAATACATAGTACATATACCACATTACATATTTTTTCATTCATTCTAAATGTGATGAATTTTTAATTTTCTGATTAAAATTTACTCATTTTTTTCCTTTCTCTAATTTATTTATTTCCATTGTTTTCTTTACTATTTTATTCTTCCTGCTTTCCTTATGTTGATTTCAGTTTTCTAGCTAGTTGACAAAAATGATTATATATTTTTCATAACTAAGTCATTTTAGGCAATGAATTTACTTCTAATTAGAACTTTGGCCATATCCTGTAAGTTTTGGTAAACAGTTTTCATTGTCATCATTTATAAATAGACTGCAGTTGTAATTTTTATTTCTTTTTTGATATACTCATCCAAGGATGAGTTACCATAATTTTGTGAACCACCTTCCCCCTAAATACACATACAGCACTATTTGGTCTTTGTTAATATGACCTGAACTTTAAAAATATTTTTCAAGAATATTTTCAGAGAGATATTCAAGATGGCAGAGGAGTACGTGGACGTGGAGTTCATCTCTCTCCACAGATGCATAAGGAATACATCTGTAGATGCAACAGTTCTCACAGAACACTGGCTAAAAACTAGCAGAAGACCTTGGACACCAGAAAGGACTATAAAGATCCCTTCATAACTGGGCTGCCCCTCCAAAAGCAGAGGCAGCCAGAGGACGTGTGTGCACCGGTCCACATGGGGAAGGAGTAGGGATGGAGCCTGGCACCACCTCCTGGTTCTCCCTCCAGGGAAACCAGGAAAACAAGAAGTAGCAAGAGCTTGAGAAACACCTGGCTTTGAATTGGAGACCATTCACCTGCCTATTGCTTCATTCCTGGAAACTTCATCGCAACTAAGTAAGAAAAAAAATACCTGAAAGAAAGAAAACAAAGAAAAAATGCCCCAGAATTCCTAAAGAACAGGTCTTGGTGCTCTGGCAAGATGTCAGGCCTGAGCCTCTGAGGTGGGAGAGCCAAGCTCAGGACATTGGTCCACCAGAGACATCCCAGCTCCACGTAATATCAAACAGCGAAACATCTCCCACAGATCTCCATCTCAATGCTAAGACCCAGCTCCACTCAACGACCAGCAAGCTCCCATGCTGGACACCCTATGCTAAACAACTAGCAAGACAGGAACACAACCCCACCCATTAGCAGAGAGACTGCCTAAAATCATAAGTTCACAGACACCCCAAAACACACCACTGGACATGGTCCTGCCCACCAGAATGACAAGATCCAGCCTCATCCACCAGAACACAGGCACCAGTCCCCTCCACCAGGAAGCCTACACAACCCACTGAAACAAGCTTACCCACTGGGGCAGACACCAAAAACAACAGGAACTACGAACCTGCAGCCTGCGAAACAGAGACTCCAAACAGAGTAAGTTAAGCAAAGTGAGAAGACAGAGAAATACACAGCAGATGAAGGAGCAAGGTAAAAACCCACCAGACCAAACAAATGAAGAAGAAATAGGCAGTCTACCTGAAAAAGAATTCAGAGTAATGATAGTAAAGGTGATCCAAAATCTTGGGAATAGAATGGAGAAAATACAAGAAACGTTTAACAAGGACCTAGAAGAACTAAAGAGCAAACAAACAATGATGAACAACACAATAAATGAAATTAAAAATTCTCTAGAAGGACTCAATAGCAGAATAACTGAGGCAGAAGAACGGATAAGGGACCTGGAAGATAAAATAGTGGAAATAACTACCGTAGAGCAGAATAAAGAAAAAAGAATGAAAAGAATTG
The DNA here is from genome assembly GCF_028021215.1 of Eschrichtius robustus. Lineage (NCBI taxonomy): Eukaryota > Metazoa > Chordata > Mammalia > Artiodactyla > Eschrichtiidae > Eschrichtius > Eschrichtius robustus. The sequence goes on from NC_090834.1 coordinate 11,263,930, forward strand.
AGGACAGTCTCAGAGACCTCTGGGACAACATTAAACACACCAACATTCGAATTATAGGGGTCCCAGAAGAAGAAGAGAAAAAGAAAGGGACGGAGAAAATATTTGAAGAGATTATAGTTGAAAAATTCCCTAACATGGGTAAGGAAATAGTCAATCAAGTCCAGGAAGTGCAGAGAGTCCCATACAGGATAAATCCAAGGAGAAACACGTTGCCAAGGCACACAGTGATCAAACTATCAAAAATTAAATACTAAGAAAAAATATTAAAAGCATCAAGGGAAAAGCAACAAATAACATACAAGGGAATCCCCATAAGTTTAACAACTGATCTTCCAGCAGAAACTCTGCAAGCCAGAAGGCAGTGGCAGGACATATTTAACGTGATGAAAGGGAAAAAACTACAACCAAGATTACTCTACCCAGCAAGGATCTCATTCAGATTCGACGGAGAAATCAAAACCTTTACAGACAAGCAAAAGCTAAGAGAATTCAGCACCACCAAACCACCTCTGCAACAAATGCTAAAGGAACTTCTCTAGGCAAGAAACACAAGCGAAGGAAAAGATATTCAATAACAAACCCAAAACAATTAAGAAAACGGTAATAGGAACATATCGATAACTACCTTAAATGTAAATGGATTAAACCCTCCAGCCAAAAGACATAGACTGGCTGAATGGATACAAAAACAAGACCCATACATATGCTGTCTACCAGAGATCCACTTCAGACCTAGGGACACATACAGACTGAAAGTGAGGGGATTGAAAAAGATATTCCATGCAAATGGAAATCAAAAGAAAGCTGGAGGGGCTTCCCTGGTGGCACAGTGGTTGAGAATCTGCCTGCCAATGCAGGGGACACGGGTTTGAGCCCTGGTCTGGGAAGATCCCACATGCCGCGGAGCAACTAGGCCCATGAGCCACAACTACTGAGCCTGCGCGTCTGTAGCCTGTGCTCTGCAGCAAGAGAGGCCGTGATAGTGAGAGGCCCGCGCACCGTGATGAAGAGTGGCCCCCCCTTGCTGCAACTAGAGAAAGCCCTCGCACAGAAATGAAGACCCAACACAGCCAAAAATAAATAAATAAATAAACTCCAATCTCTAAAAAAAAAAAAACAACAAAAAACAAAAAGAAAGCTGGAGTAGCAATTCTCATATCACACAAAATAGACTTTAAAATAAAAACTGTTACAAGGGACAAAGAAGGACACTACATAATGATGAAGGGATCAATCCAAGAAGAAGATATAACAATTGTAAATATCTATGCACCCAATATAGGAGCACCTCAATACAGAAGGCAAATGCTAACAGCCATAAAAGGGGAAATCGACTAACACAATCATAGTCGGGGACTTTAACACCCCATTTTCACCAATGGACAGATCATCCAAAATGAAAATAAATAAGGAAACACAAGCTTTAAATGATACATTAAACAAGATGGACTTTATTGATATTTATAGGACATTCCATCCAAAAACAACAGAATACACTTTATTCTCGAGTGGTCATGGAACATTCTCCAGGATAGAACATATTTTGAGTCACAAATCAAGCCTTGGAAAATTTAAGAACATTGAAATCGTATCAAGTATCTTTTCCAAACACAACACTATGAGGCTAGATATCAATTACAGCAAAAAATCTATAAAAAATACAAACACTTGGAGGCTAAACAATACACTACTAAATAAACAAGAGATCACTGAAGAAATCAAAGAGGAAATAAAAAAATATCTAGAAACAAATGACAATGAAAACACGATGACCCAAAACCTTTGGGATGCAGCAAAAGCAGCTCTAAGAGGGAAGTTTATAACAATACTATCCTACTTCAAGAAACAAGAAACATCTCAAATAAACAACCTAACCTTACACCTAAAGCAGTTAGAGAAAGAAGAACACAAAACACCAAAGTTAGTAGAAGGAAAGAAATCATAAAGATCCAATCAGAAATAAATGAATAAGAAATGAAGGAAACGATTGCAAAGATCAATAAAACTAAAAGCTGGTTCTTTGAGAAGAAAAACAAAATTGATAAACCATTAGCCAGACTCATCAAGAAAAAAAGGGAGAAGACTCAAATCAATAGAATTAGAAATGAAAAAGGAGGAGTAACAACAGACACTGCAGAAATACAAAGGATCATGAGAGATTACTACAAGCAACTATATGCCAATAAAATGGACAACCTGGAAGAAATGGACACATTCTTAGAAATGCACAACATTCTGAGATTGAACCAGGACGAAAGAGAAAATATAAACAGACCAATCACAAGCACTGAAATTGAAACTGGGATTAAAAATCTTCCAACAAACAAAGCCCAGGACCAGATGGCTTCACGGGTGAATTCTATCAAACATGTAGAGAAGAGCTAACACCTATTCTTCTCAAACTCTTCCAAAATATAGCAGAGGGAGGAACACTCCCAAATTCATTCTATGAGGGCACCATCACCCTAATACCAAAACCAGACAAAGATGTCACAAAGAAGGAAAACTACAGGCCAATATCACTGATGAACATAGATGCAAAAATCCTGAACAAAATACTAGCAAACAGAATCCAGCAGCACATTAAAGGGATCATACTCCTTGATCAAGTGGGGTTTTTCCCAGGAATGCAAGGATTCTTCAATATACGCAAATCAATCAATGTGATACACCATATTAACAAATTGAAGGATAAAAACCATATGATCATCTCCATAGATGCAGAAAAAGCTTTCAACAGAATTCAACACCCATTTATGATAAAAACCCTCCAGAGAGTAGGCATAGAGGGAACTTACCTCAACATAATAAAGGCCATATATGACAAACCCACAGCCAACATCGTTCTCAAGGGTGAAAAACTGAAACCATTTCCACTAAGATCAGGAACAACACAAGGTTGCCCACTCTCACCACTATTATTCAACATAGTTTTAGAAGTTTTAGCCACAGCAATCAGAGAAGAAAAAGAAATAAAAGAATCCACATCGGAAAAGAAGAAGTAAAGCTGCAAATGTTTGCAGATGACATGATACTATACATAGAGAATCCTAAAGACACTACCAGAAAACTACTAGAGCTAATCAATGAATTTGGTAAAGTAGCAGGATACAAAATGAATGCACAGAAATCTCTTGCATTCCTATACACTAATGATGAAAAATCTGAAAGAGAAATTAAGGAAACACTCCCATTTACCACTGCAACAAAAAGACTAAAATACCTAGGAATAAACCTACCTAAGGAGACAAAAGACCTGTAGGCAGAAAACTATAAGACACTGATGAAAGAAATTAAAGGTGATACAAACAAATGGAGAGATATAGCATGTTCTTGGATTGGAAGAATCAACATTGTAAAAATGACTATACTACCCAAAGCAATCTGCAGATTCAGTGCAATCCCTATCAAACCACCAGTGGCATTTTTCACAGAACTGGAACAAAAAATTTCACAATTTGTATGGAAACAAAAAAGATCCCGAATAGCCAAAGCAATCTTGAGAAAGAAAAATGGAGCTGGAGGAATCAGGCTCCCTGACTTCAGACTATACTACAAAGCTACAGTAATCAAGACAGTATGGTACTAGCACTAAAACAGAAATATAGGTCAATGGAGCTGGTTAGAAAACCCAGAGATAAACCCATGCACATATGGTCACCTTACCTTTGATAAAGGAGGCAAGAATATACAATGGAGAAAAAACAGCCTCTTCAATAAGTGGTGCTGGGAAAACTGGACAGCTACATGTAAAAGAATGAAATTAGAACACTCCCTAACACCATTCACAAAAATAAACTCAAAATGGATTAAAGACCTAAATGAAAGGCCAGACACTATAAAACTCTAAGAGGAAAAAATAGAACACTCTATGACATAAATCACAGCAAGATCCTTTTTGACCCATCTCCTAGAGAAATGGAAATAAAAACAAAAATAAACAAATGGGACTTAATGAAACTTAAAGGCTTTTGCACAGCAAAGGAAACCATAAACAAGAAGAAAAGACAACCCTCAGAATGGGAGAAAATATTTGCAAACAAAGCAACTGACAAGGGATTAATCTCCAAAATATACAAGCAGCTCATGCAGCTCAATATCAAAAAAACAAACAACCCAATCCAAAAATGGGCAGAAGACCTAAATAGACATTTCTCCAAAGAAGATCTACAGATTGCCAATAAACACATGAAAGGATACTCAGCATCCCTAATCGTTAGAGAAATGTAAATCAAAACTACAATGAGGTATCACCTCACACCGGTCAGAATGGCCATCATCAAAAAATCTACAAACAGTAAATGCTGGAGAGGTTGTGGAGAAAAGGGAACCCTCTTGCACTGTTGGTGGGAATGTAAATTGATACAGCCACTATGGAGAACAGTATGGAGGTTCCTCAAATAACTAAAAATAGAACTACCATACGACCCAGCAATCCCACTACTGGGCATATACCCTGAGAAAACCATAATTCAAAAAGAGTCACGTACCACAATGTTCATTGCAGCTCTATTTACAATAGCCAGGATATGGAATCAACCTACGTGTCCATCGACAGATGAATGGATAAAGAAGATTTGGCACATATATACAATGGAGTATTACTCAGCCATAAAAAGGAACGAAATTGAGTTATTTGTAGTGGGTTGGGTGGACCTAGAGTCTGTCATGCTGAGTAAAGTAAGTCAGAAAAACAAATACCATATGCTAACACATATATATGGAATCTAAAAAAAAAAAAGTTCTGAAGAACCTAGGGGCAGGAAAGGAATATAGGCACAGATGTAGAGAATGGACTTGAGGACACAGGGAGGGGGAAGGGTAAGCTGGGATGAAATGAGAGAGTGGCATGGACATACGTACACTACGAAATATAAAATAGATAGCTAGTGGGAAGCAGCCGCATAGCACAGGGAGGTCAACTCAGTGCTTTGTGACCACCTAGAGGGGTGGATAGGGAGGGTGGGAGGGAGACGCAAGAGGGAGGAGATATGGGGATGTATGTATATGTATAGCTGATTCACTTTGTTATACAGCAGAAACTAACACACCATTGTAAAGCAGTTATACTCCAATATAGATGTTAAAAAAAAGAATATTTTCAATGATAATTCTTGACTTCTGCCCTCGATTTTATAACCAAATATATTACTAATGATATCATCATTAAACCCTGTGTTCTACTGTCTAAAGATGTAAACTATAGTGGATTACTTAAAAGAACTATTCTTGATCCCATCATATTTTAAAAATTAATAGTTCTAATATAACCTTTGTCTCAGTGCTATTTGGTTCTGTGAAATAAACGATCAGAGTGGTAGCATTGAAGTAGTCTGTCCAGGAAACAAGTTTGAAGTAATGTCCTATAGAGATTCTAACTATAAACAGCAATGGTTATTACATTGGCATCATAATTACCAATGCAGTATAATTTTACCACATTTGACACACTTTCCCTTTCATCAAGTTAACTCCAACTTTTCCTTCAAAACTCAGAAAAAGAAAACAAAACAAAACCTCAGCTTAAGTTTCTCCTTCTCCATAAAGCCAACCTTAATTTCCAGGTTTCTTGAATGTCCCCTCAGGACTTCCCAGAAGATCCTATACACATTACTATCCCAGTTTGTGTCCTGCTGGTTTTCTATGACTGCTTCTTTACTAAGCATTTTGGGGGCAATGCCTAGCACAGTGCCTGACAATTAATAGATGGTTAATGAAAGTTTTGTTAAATGAGGTAATTTAATAAAAGGAAGACTTGATCGATCAATCAAGGAAGTATTTCGAGTGAACAGGAACTATTATCTATTTGTCCCTCTCTTTTGATTGGCTCCTCAGTCTTAGTGTTGCCAAGAGAAAAAGTTGGCATGAGACCTCCCTGTGAAGTCAGAAAGGAGAGCTGGGCTCAAGGAGAGTAGTCACCTACTAAATTAGTAGATGTGTCACTCTTCGCTCTGGGGACAGTGGCCACAGTCCATTGTGAGATTGCTGGGAACTTTGTAACTGCCCCCATATTGGTTTGCCCTTTTCCATTATTTCCCCAGTTTTCAGCAACACCCTCATCTGAGAACAGTCTCTTCATACTTCAAGACTAGGTTCACGCTCCAGCTCCTCACCAGTCTTCCCTGACAACTGCCGTGGGAGTGACTCTCTCCATCTCTGACCTTTTTCCCCACATAATGACCCTACCAGATGCTTGGCTTCTAACACTTACTGCTTACTAATATATTTTTCCTCATTAACAGAGCTTGAGAGCTTTGAGGATGGATGGAAATCTATTTTTTCATCCCCCAAAGTTTCTAGCAAGACACCTTGCACATTGTATATACAGAGTAAGCATGTTAATGCATGCGTGTGTATACATGGGCATGTGAGTGTGTGTGTATAGAATTATACACCACGCAAATACCCATTTCAAAACCTTCCTCCCCAAACAAAATCAGAAGAAAGGGGATGTGGGGAATTTTTGTGCAGGAAAAGTCAAAAATTTCCCCAAACACTTTCAACCTCATTTCCATCTACTCTGCCCTAAAATCCAGAAACAATGTTCTGAAAACTTTACCTCTTCTTTTTCAGGAAAGATAAACACAATCAGTTATTATTTACCAAAATATTTCTGTGCTTCCTCACAGAACGTTTCTGGTTCCTGAGGAAAGCTGAAAACACTCCCCAAATCATCAATAGTTAAGAGAAACCCTCCGAGCATTTAACTCCCCTACTTCCCCCACATATATTTATACATGCAAGTCATTGTCTGGAACCAAGAAGTACATACATAAGCCCAGGCACACATGTGTGCCCACACCCGTGCACACATACATGCACATTCCTCTTACTGACTTGGGAGAACCCTCCCCGACAGAGTAAGGATGGATCTTGAGGGCTCTTGGAGCACAGTAAGTTTCTAACACCAGCTGCCATCAAGCACTGGTCCAGACAGGCAGAAGGACCATGTGGCTGAATTTCAGGGTAATTAAGAATGTAAATGGAAGCCCTGAGTGCCACTGGGCACTTAGCAGCATGTGCAAAATTCTCCCAGCAGGTACCCAGGTGGGCATGAGGCCAACAATCTTTTCACCCCCTGCCACTTTTGGCAAGTGAGGCTGAGCCTGCTCTGGGGAACATAAATGGAAGAGCAGTGGTGGCAGGGAAGATTCTCATTAGGCAGCCAACACATTTTGCTCTCCATGCTGTAGTATCAGTTGCGTGCCGTTCTCCCCTTAATCCGTCAGCTCTCCTTAAGTCTGTTGGGGTAGTTCCCTCTATTCCTGGCCAGATTATCTGCACAAACAGTTGAGAGGGAGACGTGGTCGGCAGCAGTTGCCCTCTGACTTCTCATTAACTGATCTAAGCCTGCTGCCATGGCAGGCAGCTGGTTATTCCAGGTAGGGCATTTCCCCCGGGTCTCCTTTACCTTTTATCACTTCTGTCCCTCAATTTCTTTTTTTTTTTTTTAATTTGTATTAGAGTATTGTTGATTTACAGTGTTGTGTTAGTTTCTGCTGTACAGCAAAGTGTATCAGTTATACATATACATACATCCACTCTTTTTAAGATTCTTTTCCCATTTAGGTCATTACAGAGCATTGAGAAGAGTTCCCTGTGCTATACAGTAGGTCCTTATTAGTTATCTATTTTATATATAGGCGTGTGAATTTGTCAATCCCACTTTCCCAATTTATCCCTTCCCCACCCCCTGCTTTCCCCCTTGGTAACCGTAAGTTTGTTTTCTACATCTGTGACTCTATTTCTGTTTTGTAAATAAGTTCATTTGTACCATTTTTTTAGATTCCACATATAAGCAATATCATATGATATTTGTCTTTCTCTCTCTGACTTACTTCACTCAGTATAACAATCTCTAGCTCCATCCATGTTGCTGCAAATGGCATTATTTCATTCTTTTTTTATGGCTGAGTAATATTGCATTGTATATATGTACCACACCTTCTTTATCCATTCCTCTGTCAATGGACATGGAAGCAACCTAAATGTTCATCAACTTATGATTGGGCTTCATGGTCACAGCACCCTTCCCCAGCATCAGAGAACAGCAAAACTTGGGAGTCAGTGATTTTTACCTCTTCTTAATGTCCCTTGCTTCTCATCTTAACTCAGAAACACCTTCAATAAGAATTAATAAATATGTCATTGATGGTAGGATTTTAGGTCTTGTGATCACTGGACAAGAGAACAAATTTTAGAAGGCAATCTTCCTGAAGCTACTTGATTATTTGTAGGGTTCACTCTGATATTTTTATCTCTTTTCCCAGCCCCACCTCCTTAGAATTGCCTTGGTCCTCAGTTTCCCCAAAATATACCAATAGGTATGAGGCTGCTTTAAATTCTGTGCTTATATAGCTAAGTGATGGCTAAGATACTCTCCTCTTCTTGTTCTTTGGAAAGAACATTCTAAGAGAGGCTGAAAGAGTCAAGATTGTGACCACAGCAGAAGAGACCTTTTGGTATCAGGCTTCTGTCTACCTTTTCAGCTTCAGTCTCAGGTTCACATATTACATTTCAGCCATGCCAACCAAATTCCTTGTAATTCACTGCCTCTATGGCTTTTTACCTGCTATTTCTATCACCCAGAATGGCCTTTGCCCAGTCTCTCCCTATTTACATGTCTTCATCTCAGAGCTTCCATGGCACCCTATGCACAAATTTCCTATAGCACCAAACTTTAAGAACACAAGGACAATCAGCTGGTCATTTAGTGTTTTAAGACTCCTCTTTGGGAGAGAGTATGAAAAGACAATTTTATAGAAACCAGGAAGGAAATGGGAAGTGGCAAGAAATGGGTGGGTGCTAGCACTTTGTTGTCTACTCTATCAGTTAGGATGATATTGACAGAAAATGGAAAAAAATTGTTACTGGCTTATACAAGGTATTTTATTTCTGTCTCATAAAGAAATCACCCCAGGCTGGCAGTCCAGGGCTAATATGGTAATTCTGTTCCAACAACACTCCCAGGCTCCTTTCAGTTCATTGTTATATGCTTGTCCTCATATACTGTGGTCCAAGATGGCAGCATCCTTACTCTAGGATGCAGAAGGAGAAAGGGCAGAGAAGAATTGAGGGAGGGGTACGGACTAGTCACCTCTGTGAAAAATCTCTAGAAGCTGCCTCACATTTTGACTTACATCACAATGTCCAGTCACCTGTGCATAAGGGAATTGGTAAAGGTAGTCATTATTCTGGGAGAGCATATACTCAGCTAAAATCCTATTACAATGAAAGAAGGAAAGAATGGGTATCAGAGTACAACTACTACAGTATTATCCTAGTTTTAAGGCAACCTCACTAGCCAATTGCATCTGATTATGCTAGACTATTTCCTTTAAAACCACACATATATACCCCTCCTATTCATTATACTGGAAGTCCTAGCTAGTGCAATATGACAAGAAAAAGAAATAAAGGTATTTAACAAATAAAACACACATACATTTGCCTAACCAATCATCAAACATTTATTTACAAAATTGCACTATTTTTATGAGAATTGCAGAAGTCTAAGATGGAGTCCTTTTATGCACATAATTGAAGCTAATTTTTTTGATGAAAACTGTGCCTAAGGATCTATAGCTAGTCAAAAGAAGAGTTTAAAAATATTACAAGGCCAGCTTTTCAATACATTTCTCTCCAGAAATGCAGACTTGCACATCCATCTGCCTACAGAATGGATCCTTCTGGATTCCTATAGATACTCATGTGCAACACTAAACTAACTTATTGTCTCCCAAGGCCACTTCTCTAGAACTCCCTATTTACAACTATTGGAATCACTATCCATCCAGTTGTCCAAGTCAGAAATCTAGACAGAAATCATTCATCTGGACTTTACCTTGACCTCCTAAAATTAATAAACTACTAAGTTCCATCCATTCTAGCTCCTTCTTCACATTTCCACCAACACTGTCATTACATCACTCCAAGCAACCATCATACATAACTTGACTATCATTGCTGCTCTGATCTTGATTTCTAGGACTGGCACAATTTTACAGGAACAATAGAACTATATTGTGATGGTTGCTTTATCAGAAGTAAGACCAAAGTATATAGAGTACAGAAAAATTACTTCTAGCTTTGATGGGCATAGGCTTTTGAGAAGTACTTTGAGAAAGAGAAAAAATATTTTCAAAGATAAATATTGGCTAGAAAAGGACACTAAGCAGAAGAAACTGCATAAGTAAAAGTATGGTGTTATCCAAAATCAGAGTAGTCTAGACTGAATAGTATATTCTGTAGACTGTGTGTTAGTTTCCTAGGGCTGCTATAACAAAGTACCACAGGGATTTGGTGGCTTAAACAATAGAAGTATATTTTCTCACAATTCTGGAAGCTAGAAATCCAAGATCAAGGTGTTAATAGAGTTGATTTCTTATGAGACTTTTCTGTTTGGCTTGTAGATGGTTGTCTTTTCTCTCTGTCTTCACAAGGTCTTTCTTCTCTCTGTGTGCATGTGTGTTGTAATTTCCTCTCTCTTTTTTTTTTTTCCATAAACAGTGAAGCCAATTTTATTTTTCCATCTTGGGACATATGGCCCATTTATTTATTTGTTTTACTTTTTATGGTGTACAACATGATGATTTAATATACATTGTGAAATGATTACCACAGTCAAGTTAATTAACACATCCATAACCTCACAAGGTTACCTTTGTGTGTGTGTGTGGGTGTAGTGAGGACACTTAAGATCTACCCTCTTAGCAATTTTCAGTGTATAATAGAGTATTATTAACTATAGTCACCATGTTGGAAATTTGTACCCTTTGACTAACATCTTCCCCACCCCTGAGCCCCTGAAAACCACTATTCTACCCTCTGATTCTATGGGTTCGACTTTTTTAGATTCCACATGTAAGTGAAATTTTACAATATTTGCTTTTCTGTGTCTGGCTTATTTCACTTAGCATAATGTCCTCCAGGTTCATTCACGTTGTTGCAAATGGCATGATTTCTTCCTATTTATGGCTGTATAATATTCAACTGTATGTATATACCACATATTCTTTACTGATGCATCCATTGACAGGTTGTTTCCATATCTTGGCTATTGTGAATAATGATGCAGTGAATGTAGAAATGCAGATATCTCTTTGAAATACTGATTTCATTTTCTCTGGCTATATACCCAGAAGTGGGATTGATGGACCATATAGTAGTTCTATTTTTTATTTTTTTGAGAAGCCTCCATACTGTTTTCCGTAGTGGTTGTAACAACTTACATCCCTACCAACAGTATACAGGGGTTCCCTTTTTTCCACACCCTTGCCAGCATTTGTTATCTCTTGTCTTTTTTGTTAATAGCTATCCTAGTAGGTGTGAAGTGATATCTCACTGTGGTTTGGATTTGCATTTCCCTAGTGATTAGTGATGTTGAGCACCTTTTCTTATGCCTGTTGGTCATTGGTATGTCTTCTTTGGAAAAATGTCTATTCAGGTCCTTTGCCCAACTTTTAATCATGTTACTTTATTTTAATTTAGTTTGCTAGTGAGTTGTATGAGTTCCTTATATATTTTGGATATTTACCCCTTATCAGATATATAGCTTGAAAACATTCTTTCCCATTTCATAGATTGCCTTTTCATTTTGTTGACTGTTTGCTGTAACAGAAGCTTTTTAGTATAATGTAGTCCCACTCATTTATTTTGTTGTTGTTGCTTGTGCTTTTGGTATTATAGCCCAAAAATCATTGCCAAGACAAATGTTAAGGAGGTTTTTCACCATGTTTTGTTCTGTGAGGTTTCAGGTCTTACATTTAAGTCCTTAATCCATTTTGAGCTTGTTTTATAGTATAAAATAGGGTCCAGTTTCATTATTTTACATGTGTCTCAAGACCATTTATTGAAGAGACTTTTCTTTCCCCATTGTATATTCTTGATGCCCTCATTAAAGATAAGTTGACCATACATGTGTGGGTTTATTTCTGGACTCTCTGTTCTGTTTCACCGGTCTGTGTGTCTGTTCTTATGGCAGTACCATACTGCTTTGATTACTATAGTTTTGTAATATAGATTGAAATCAGGAAGTGTGATGCCTCCAGCTTTGTTCAGCTTTCTCAATATTGCTTTGGCTATTCAGGTCTTTTGTGGTTCCATAAGAATCTTAGGGCTATTTTTTCTATTTCTGTGAAAAATGCCATGGGATTTTTGATAGGGATTACATTGAATCTGTAGATCACTTTGGGTAGTATGGACATTTTAACAATATTAATTATTTCAGTCCATGAACACAGGATGTCTTTCCTTTTGTTTGTGTCTTTTTCATTTTCTTTCATCATTGCCTTATAATTTTCAGTGTACAACTCTTTCACCTCCTTGATTAAATTTATTCCTAAGTATTGTATTAAGTATTTTATTATTTTTGATGCTATTGTAAATGGAATTGTTTCCTTAGTTTCTCTTTTGGATAATTTATTGTTAGGGTATCTAATCTCCTCTTTTATAAGGACACCAGTCTATTTGGTTAAGGCCCTTATTTTTAACTTAATTACCTCTCTTAAAGACCTTATCTCCAAATACTGTCACATTCTGGGGGTTAGGATTTCAACATGAATTTTGGGGGGACAAAATTATCCCATAACAGGCTGTTATACTTCAGAGTCTTGGAGGAACTAGGCTAGAAAGGCAGGTAGGAGTCAGATACCTAAAGAACTTTGAAGTAAGGAATATGGACATTTTCCTGAACTAATAAACAACACAAAAGAGTTTTAAGCAAGGGTGTGCATTGATTATATGTGAATCTAAGATAACTGACAGTATGAGGTCAGTAGTCCAGACAAAGGAAAAACTGCAGATATTAAGGTCAGTCAGGAGTCTATTGTAGTGAGGTGAGGTAAAGATGATGAAGGTCAGAGTGAAAACACTGCCAATGGGGATTGGAAAAGGGATGACAAATTTGAGAGACATTTTGTCCATAGAGTTGAGAGGACTTGAATGGGAAACCGAGACCCCAGTTCTCTAGCCCGGTTGACTGAGGAGGGTAGTGTCATGAATTAAAATCAAGAACACATGTTGAGTCTGAGGTTCTATAGCCTACGCAAGTGAAAACATTCAGGAGGTGTGGCTCTACAGTCAAGGGGAGAGAACTGAGCTGAAGGTACCACACAGATGTGATAGTCAAGGTCAGAGATGAGATCAGTCTGGCGGTGTGTATTGGCCAAGAAAAAAAAAAACATCCAAAAGAGGAACCACGGAGAAATGCAATACTTACAGGGCAGGTGGAAAGCAAGAGAAGTCAGAAAGAGAGGAGGAGAAAGAGAAAAGAATAGGGTCCCAGTTGTCACACAGGAGAGGTTCAACAAAAAGAAATCAGAAAGTCAATCAAAAACAGACTGAGAATTTGAAAGAAAGCATAGAAGTTGGGCTCCAGAAGAGAACTTATGGTGGAGGAGTGGAAATAGAAACGGGACTACAGTAGGTTTGAGAGTGAGGGGAAATCTGGTGGTAGGAAGATAGAATTTAGACCAATTCTAGAAGCCTGGCTATGAAGAGAGGAAGGATCCGGGAAGTAGTTGATGGGGGAGTTATTTGTTGTCATCTCAGCCTGGTTTCCATACCCATAGAGTAAGTAATCGCCCTATAGGGAACTCTGTCACACACCTCATGTCAGGATGACAAGCTGTGTGACCTCTACCTAGCTTGCCACAAAGCTCTCCTTTGTATCCCCACAGTGGATTGTACGTACTTCTGTCTCAGGATCTATATGTATATGGTTATCATTCAAAAGCTTGTCTTCCCATATTATACCATTAACACCTCAATGGCAGAAATTGTATCTGATTCATCTTTATTTAAAAAATTTATTTATTTATTTATTTATTTTTGGCTGCGTTGGGTGTTTGTTGCTGCGTGCGGGCTTTCTCTAGTTGTGGCGAGCAGGGGCTACTCTTCGTTGTGGTGCCAGCTTCTCACTGCAGTAGCTTCTCTTGTTGTGGAGCATGGACTCTAGGCACGTGGGCTTCAGTAGTTGTGGCACGCAGGCTCGGTAGTTGTGGTGCACGGGCTTAGTTGCTCCACGGCATGTGGGATCTTCCCGGACCAGGGCTCGAACCTGTGTCCCTGGCATTGGCAGGTAGAATCTTTTTTTTTTTTTTAACATCTTTATTGGAGCATAATTGCTTTACATTGTTGTGTTAGTTGCTGCTTTATAACGAAGTGAATCAGCTATACGTATACATACATCCCCCTATCCCCTCCCTCTTGCGTCTCCCTCCCACCCTCCCTATCCCACTCTTCTAGGTGGTCACAAAGATCCCCCTGTGCTATGCAGCTGCTTCCCACTAGCTATCTGTTTCACATTTGGTAGAGTATATATGTCAATGCCACTCGCTTCGTCTCAGCTTACCCTTCCCCCTCCCCATGTCCTCAAGTCCATTCTCTACGGCTGCGTCTTTATTCCTGTCCTGCCTCTAGGTTGTTCAAAGCCATTTTTTTTTTTTTTTTAGATTCCATATATATGTGTTAGCATACGGTATTTGTTTTTCTCTTTCTGACTTACTTCACTCTGTATGACAGACTCTAGGTCCATCCACCTCACTACAAATAACTCAGTTTCATTTCTTTTTATGGCTGAGTAATATTCCATTGTATATATGTGCCACATCTTCTTTATCCATTCATCTGTCGATGGACACTTAGGTTGCTTCCATGTGGCAGGCAGACTCTAAACACTGCGCCACCAGAGAAGCCCCTGATTCATCTTTATACTCCCTGCATTATATGTATTTTATAAATGTACAGAGAAGAAAGAGAGGGAAGGAGGGAGGAATGAAAGAGTTAAAACTTGAGCATTTATTCTGGGCCAGGTGCTCTGCTGAATATCTTTCTTGAACTAATCTTTACACCAACCCTATGAGGTAATTATTATTATCTCCATTTCATAGCTGAAGAAACTGAGGCATCCATATAATGAGTGACCTGCCCAAAGCCATGTAGTTAGCAAACAACTGAGTGTGTATCTAAACTCAGGCATTTGGAATCAAAAGCCCATACTCTGTGCAAAAATCAACTATGTTATTTTAAAATTTTGACCTGTATAAGGGGATACATGGGAAGTACTTTGAAATGTTTATTTTTTAAAAGAAAAAGAGCAAAAGCCAACAAGAGCTACATTTGATCTGCTGAATTGCATTTCAGTTGCCTTGCGTGGTGCAAAACAGAACATATGATCATCGCATCACTCCTGCAGTGTTGCGTTATGTTCAGCTGTCAGGTTTGTTGGTTTCCTAAATCAACCAGTCACAGACCATCACCTAAAATATTTTTCACTGTCAGGTTCTAGAGCATAAAATTAGTCTTCATTGCTTTGACTATTACTGATTTCGAAGGCCAAGGAATGATCGTGTAGCAAAGGCAGCTGAGCCTGGACCAGAAGGACTCCCTAGATGAAATAAATTTTTGCTGATGGCTTGTGTTTGAGCACTGATGTGAAGGAACTGTCGGAGCTCTGGGATGTTTCCTTAGGGCTGGGAAGGCCAGGCATAAGGATGCTGGTCATGTGGCTGCTTTTTACGCCGAGCACTTCTTCCCAAGATCTGGGCCACGTCACTGAATCTGGGCCAATGCACTAGGCACACAGGGAAGTCTTTGCCCAGCCAGCCCTCTGTTCAGGGCTTCAGGTGCTGAAATCCTGGGACTCTCCAGGATGAGAGTCAAGGTGCTTCTTGGGAAGCCTCCAAAATAGTCTCTCCCATGAATCACGCAAGGATGAAATAAGTCGGTGGCTTCTCCTTTAAATGGTACCTGTTTTTAGTATGAAGAGAACTGCCAGCTCCATTCATAAGATCAAACTTGGATCAGCCATGGTTTGAGCTGAAAGAAAAGGTCAGACCATGTTTCAACTTCTCTTCTTTGAAGACACTTACCCTTTGGTGATCTTTTACTAATTATCACTGCCCCCATCACTCAGGCCTCAGAAGGATTTCTGTACATACAGCAGTCACAGTGGGTTTACTGTAAAATCTCAAGGCGAAGGTGCACTTTGGAGGACAGGGGTGGAGAATGCAAAGCTGGCCTGCTCCTTACCACGTGCATGCTTTCCTTAATAAGGACCATGTTTTGCTGAGGGCAATTTGTGAAGCCTCATGTCTTATATCCCCACAATATCTCTTTGGCTTTAATACTATTATAATTCTTCACTTTACAGATAAGAAAACTATAGCTTAGCAAGGTTAACTGTTCTTATGGGATGAATTGTGTTCCCCCAAAAGATATGTTGAAGTCCTAACCCACAGGACCTATGAACGTGACCTTATTTGGAATTAGGGTCTTTAGAGATGTAACCGAGTTCAGATGAGGTCGTTAGGGTGGGCCCTAATACAGTACAACTGGTGTGTGTCCTTATAAGAAGAGGTAATTCAGGGACTTCCCTGGTGGTCCAGTGGTTAAGAATCTGCCTTTCAGTACAGGGCACGCGGATTAGATCCCTGGTAGGGGAACTAAGATCCCCCATGCCGCGGGGCAACTAAGCCCATGCACCACAACTACCGAGCCCGAGCGCTCTGGAGTCTGCACGCCACAACTAGAGAGAAGCCCGCACGCCACAGTGAAGATCCCGTGCACCACAACTAAGACCCAATGCAGCCAAATAAATAAATATTAAAAAAATAAAAATAAAAAAATACCTCATGAAAGGGGAATCAGACAGCATTTAAAAAGAAGGGTGGGGCGGTGTAAATTAGAACACAGGCAGACATGCACAGAAGGGAAACAAGGTGGAGACACAGAGGGAGAAAATGGCCTTGTGGTGATGGAGGCAGAGATTGGAGTGGTACCTACAAGTCAAGAAATGCCAAGGATTACAAACACCAGGAGTTAGGAGAGGCAGGGAGGGAGTCTCCTCCCAGGTCCTTCAGAGGGAGCACAACCATACTGACACCTCAATTTTGGACTTCAAGCCTCCAGACCTGTGAGACAATAAATTTCAGTTGTTTTAGGCTATCCCAGTCTATGGTCTTTTGTTACAGCAAGCCTAGAAAACTAATATGACGGCCTTGTCCCAAATCACAGAATTAGTCATCTCCAGAGTCCGGATTTGAATCCATGTCTGTCTGACCTCAATGCCAATGGACTAAGGCAGCATCAAGTAGGAACAATCAATCCCACCTCTTTTACAGAGAAAGTGCCCTTGACGTCTGCTTCTGAGGATGAGGATGAATTTGTTAGAGGAGGAAGAGAAGAAAGAGAAATTCAGGACAAGCATGCAAGACATGATAGAGGATGCTGTGCTTCAGGGATAAATATGGCTCCTGCACGGGGTGGAGGAGGTGTGTATGGCAAGGAAATGTGACCATGCAGAACACCTCCATTTTCTGGGAAAGGCCTGGATGCATACTTGCAGGTGCGTTTCCGTATTAGAGGAGCATCGAAAATGATGGGATGTCTATAGTGCATGCCTGAATCATGGGGGCTGCTGCCCAGTAACTTAATATTAGAGCTTTCATGGTAATAAATCTTTCTAGTATAGTCAATGGACTTAGCCAGGGTGAGCTGGAAGATTCCATTAGCAAAGGAATCTACCAGATAAGGAACGTTTTCCTTCCTTGTCATTAAGCACTGTCTCTTAATTAAGTTGTCTTCCGCACACTCGATCAGAAAAGAATTCCAAGAAGTCCTTTTCCGGGAAAATGCTCCCATCTTCTACACAACCACCTGGCTTCCCCCCTGCGCGCGCACACACACACACACACACACACACACACACACACACACACACACACACACGTCTCTTAGTAATGGGCTAGTGTCTGGAGGTAAATAAGCCAGGGGACTGGGGATTGAGCCCCTTTTATCCCAGTATGTGTGCAGGTGTGTGTGCCAGGGAAGGAGCACGGCCCCAGCCCCTGGCAGGTGCAAAGACAGTGCTCAGAGCATGAATCACAGATGCAGTCAAGCCAAGCTTTGTGATAAGTGCCGCGAATCATTTAATCTTGCATAGAGAGAGGATGTCATGCGCTAGTTATTAGCGGATATCACTATGGCACCTCTAGATTCCAGGCTTTCCCTTGTTTCTACCAATAAAGACTGTTACTGAACACTGTACATTTTGATCCAATTCAGGTAAAGTTAATTTCAATGAGGCAAAAGAGGCTGTGGAGGCAGTGGTACTAGAATATCTTGAAATGAATAAGAGGAAGAGAGTAAGACCTCATAGCCATTTATAGCCTCCCTCTTCCTTTGTTCCCTGCCCCGTAGCCAGGCAATCTCAAATGCTATCCATTCTTTCTCGTTTTCTCCTGCCTATGTCTGCCTCTTTCTCTCTAGTTCCAATGCATAGTTGACACTCACCTCCTCATCCTTGCAGTCGCAGCTCATACTTCACCTCTGCTGTAAACACTCCCTTGCTCTCCCCACCTCCCCTCCCACGCTGTGCCGGCAGGCTCAAGCACTTCCTCCCCTGTGCTTCAATAGCTTGGCATCAGCCCAGCCATTAGGAGATTTATCACGTTGTGTTGTAAGCATTTATTTACCTTCCTTGATGGCTGCGTAACAAGCCACCTCAAAATTTAGTGGCTTAAAACAACAATTTATTTTTATTGTTCTCTCTCCAGTTCTGAGGTCTCACTGGGCTCAGCTATGTAGCTGTCACTGGGTCTCTCCACAGCCCCTATCAGAGGAAGGATGTCAGTAGTAGTCAGGGCTGGGACTGGGATCATCTCCAAGGTTTCGTCACACACGTGGCTGATGCCGAGGCTGCGAAAACTCAAACAGCTGGGGCCCTTTGGGCAAGTCTCCATCTCTCTGTGGTCTTTCCTCACGGTCTCTCCTTCATAGCAGCTTTGGAGCAGTCACACATCTTACATGGCCACTCAGGGCTCCCAGAGGAAGTGTCCCTAGAGACTGCGAACCAGGCAGAAACTGTTATTGCCTTTTACCACTTAGCCCCATCCCACAGTGCCACTTTTGCCACAGTCCTAGACCACCAATAATCAGTGGAGAGGGAATATAATCCATCTTTCAACCCCATGGAGGAGGATCAAATCACACTGTAAGAAGAGCACGTAGGGTGTGATATATCCACTCATGTGGCCATCTTTAGAAAATACAACCTGCCACATTTATAAACCCAGGGCTTGGCAAAGTGCCTGGCATTCAATGTTCTCTCTCTAAATATAAATGGCTGATTGAATGGATGACCCTTATCCCCCCGTGTAGACCTTATTCTCTTATGCCCAGCTTCTATGCTTGTCTTTCTCTTTAGCCCTTCCTACATTCAATTTATCCTTTACCCTACTTTCTGAAGAACCATCTTCTAAAATCCTGCTTTTTTCATGTCTCATTTTCAAAGGTTTCAGTAGCTCTCAATAGCTTATAGCAGTATGAGGATGTTGTTTTAGCTTGTGATTCTGTAGCACTTCTTTGAATATAGCACAAATATACATATCCATATACATATCTCAACTTATGTCCAGACTGAAAGAAGAACATGTCTGGCACGTGTATGTCTTCCAAATGTGCAACTTCTTTTATTTATAGAAATTGTCCTGAGCTCTGGGTCCTGGTAATGGATTAAAAATCATGTTTACTTCTCCCTCCTGTAGTTCCACAGAAGGCTAGAAAGGACACACGTCCTTAAAAGACTGGACTGAAAAAAGCAATAGAATCTCAAAATTTTGGATGGAAAGCCAACAGAGAGCAGTAACTGACTCAGGTGATTTGCAAAGTTGAAGCTGCTTTGCACCGAAGAACTTGATTAGGACTCAGGAATTGGACTCACCAAATGCCTCTGAAATTGAGGGAAAAGGTGGGGCTGAAAAACTAAAATGCGTGAAAAGTCTTTATAAAAAGTAGTAGATGTCCCTTCTCCACCGTGGCAGAAGACCAAAGGTTATTCCCTTGGAGAAGATGAACTGGGGGTACTCTGGACACGGTGTAGCAGGCAAGCTGATGATGTGAGGTATTAATGAAAAGAGAGGGAATAAAATAAAGATCTACACATGGAACAGTGAGATATCTGGGCACCTTTTCCTGTTAGGCTCATGAATATTAAGATAAGTTTTGGCCCAGGTACCCCTTCCTCAAACCAGTTAAGAAATTGGAGGATTTCTCTCTAAAAAAGTAGAAAAGAAACAAGTTACCAGCCCATGAAAAAAAGACCTAGAGATTTTGACCACTGGGGTTTCCCACATGTGCTAACCTATAATGAAGTAATCTTCATATAATAAGCATCTCCTAAGTAAAAATAGCTTCCAAGAGGTTTTTTGATGTTCATCTCCTCATTAGGAAGAGAAAGCCAAGGATCACCATATACTTGAGGAAAACCTCCAACTAAAAACAAATTAGTGAGACAAAGAAACTCAGAGGAAATCCAGACAATGCCAAGAGCAATAAAAGGAGGAGGAAGAGGAAGAGGAGGAGAAAGAAAATTATAATCAAGACCTTCAGAAAGATTAAAGAGAAGAGCAGAGATAACAGATTCAGTATAAGAACTGGAAAATAAGGCTGAGGATATATCACAGAAGGTGGAACAAAAAGATAGAAAATAGAACACATAAGAAAATTAGAGAATTCGTGGCTCTCTGGCATCTGAATAAGAAGAGTTCCAGAAAGGAAGAATAGAGAAAAGAGAGGAGAGAAAGTTATCAAAGGGGTAATTCAAGAGAAATTTTCAGCACTGAAAGACATGATTTTCCAGATAGAAAGGGCTGTAAGTATCCCGTAAAACTGACGGTCACAGTCCAAAAAAAACATCCTGCAAACTTCTAGAGAGAGAAAGCCAGGAAACTACAAAGAAAGGCGGATCCAAACAGCATAGGACTTCTCACAGCAGTACTGGAAGCTAGAAGGCATCAGAAAAATATCCTGAAAATTCTGAGGGAAAATGATTTCCAAAATAGAATTCTACACATAGCATTAATAGAGTCAAAACAGAGTAAAGATGTTTTCAGACAAGCAACTTCTCAAAAAAGTAGTTTCTTGGCTCTCATTCGTCAGATACTAGAGCGTGTGCTCCACCAAAATGAGGAAATAAACAAGAAATGGGGAAATGCAAGATCTGAGAAACAAGCTATCCAACGCAGGAGAGGAATGGAAGGAATATCCGAAAGGATTAAGGGGAAGTGTCAGAGAGACTGGTTAGCAGGGTCTAGGAAGCATCAGGTCCAGATTGGAGCAGAGACCCAGAGGGCTCCAAAAGTTTGTGTCCAGAAAAACATGAAACGGAGAGTTCCTGGTATGTTTTAACAGAAGTTCTGAGAAAAGACTTAGCCTTTAAGTGAAGCCTGGGGGTAAATTTTCAAGCACATTGAAAATAAGTTTTAAAATAGTACAATTATTATTTCCGGGGTGGGGGGAAATGTTATAATCCCAGTATACTGCATGGTTCAACCATAAATGAAATGTACATAACCATCATTGTAAAATTAAAAAATAAAGTTTAGAAAACAAAAAGAAGAAAGGGAGGAAGAGAAGGAAGGGAAGGAGAGGGGAAAAAGAAAGGGAGGAAGAAAAAGAAATCATTATAAATTGTTGCTTACAAGAAAAAGTTTTAGAAGCTCTTGCCTATGAGATAAAACCTAAACCGTTTTGCATGACATTCCAGGTCTTTCACAATAGCTTCATGTTAACTCACTATTGATCAATAATACCTGATATTTTCATACTCTACATCTATGCTTATCTTTTCCCTCCCAACCTGGAATTTCCCCTCCTACCTACCTTCTCCAAATCTTATCCATCCTCTAAAGTCACTTATCCTTACCACCTCCATAAAGGCTTTCTTGACCATAGACAGATCTTTCCCTTCTCTGTTATTGGCTGGACCCAGTTAGTTAATTGGGCTCTTTGCACTTCAGCTTTCAAAGTATTATGGTCTACGTAAGGAGCTTACAAGTTCCTTGAGGACAGAGTTTCCCATGGTGGCTCATGCAGTGCTGCAGAGCTATTTACATGGTAAGAACATTAACATTTTTTTGAACAAATTAATTAATTAATAATTAAGTTACTCTTCCTTCTGTCTCTCTCATGCTAGGCTTTTGTTGTTCCTTCCGCTGAGCCTCAGGGGTTTGTTGTAACTTTCCATTGATCTCCTCTGCCTGTGGTGCTGGGCTATGGCTACTGATTCAGTCATTGCTTGGGTGCCCTGCCCCTTCCATGGTCAGAGCCCAGAAGGTGAGGAAGGTTTGGATGCAGATGGAGTAACCACACCATGATGCTTTATTGGTGTTTGTCTTGCTCTGGAACATCTGTTCCTACCAAAGCCGAGTGGGACCAGAAGTGGCAGGTGGAGGTCTATAGCCAAATCAGTTCTTAGTTCCATTTGATGAAAAGAAGAGGAAAGACAACAGGACTATCAGTTCTTTCAGAGTGGTCCTGGAGATACCAAAAAACTCACACAGACCCTTTCCAAACACAGTTAGACCACAGGCATATTCCTGCACAGAGGCCTCACACCAGCAGCACCTACGTTTTCTAAGACCATCTGCTTGGCCCCTTGGGCACCTCTATCTACCCACTTTCTGTATCCCTTGGCTCAGAGACCCTCCAGCCTCTCCCTGTAGCCAGTACACTCCATCTCCTACTCTTCTTGTCAGATTCGGTCCCCTGAAGAGCAAGCAGGCAGTGAGGGTGACAATTTTCCTTAAAAGAAAAGCAGGAATCAAATGCCTGTTATGTGGCCCCAGATTCTCATTTCTGGGTCACAGTTCACTGAGTCCTAGAACCTTGGAATTGAAAGAGACCCTAGCAGTCATCCAGATCATTTCTCATGACCGATCCCCTCCGCTTGCCTGATGTGCAATGCTACTGCTCCTGCTTGGATGCTACCATGGGCAGGAAGGGCCGCCCTCAGCAAGTCATTGACAGGAGACCTAGGGGCGCGTGGCAGGGAAGCTCTGTTGGCAGAGGAGTGATGGAAGCGTTTGCCTTAAATGTGATGGTTCTTTATATTTTACCATCACAAACCCCCAAGAGAATATGGAGAAAGTTTTAGATCATCTCCTCCAGAAAAAAGCATAGAGACATGATATTTTGAACATAATTTTAATAGGTTCAAAGGCTCCCCAGACCCATCTGTAGATGCTTAGTTAAAAATCCCTAACTTAATGTTTTTGAGGACCAAGCAAATGGACTTGGGGTAGGGTAGGACTGGGGCAGGGCTGGGGGTGGGGGGTGGAATATCAAGCCTTGGAAACTGAAAATCTTATTGTAACTTGTAGCACTACACATCACTCTCATCACCCACCGGGACCAACTGTGTGTCAGAGACACTAAGAAGGTTAAAGCACTGAAAAACAAATGAGGCAGCCTCTCAAGTTATTTTGCGGGGCTGCGTAGTTCCTTGATACGTTGTGTGGAGAAATGCGACACTCCTCACCATTGTGTGTTGGCAACTCCTAAGATTCTGAAAGTTCATGATTTTCTGGGCCCAGAGCTCACACATGTTGCACCTTTCAAAAGCTTTATTTCTCTTTTGTTTGGAGCATTTCCCATTGACTTTAAGTGTATTCTCCGTTGGCAGGAATGAGAAAATCAGGGGAAAGGTTTTTGTGCATTCTTACAAATCCAGTGCCACGTATTTGTTGGCTGCTGATTGATCGGTGGAAACCTTACGGTTGCAGCTGCCAAGTAAAACCCACAGTTAAGTGCTACCTCTAAAAACAAGCTTGGGATGGTCGTGGGGCATGTTCCATGGTATATTTGGGCTCTGGAAGCTTTCTTAGGTGTCAGGATCTTGTTCCTGGGAGCATGTGCTTTCCAAAGAAGTCCATGGACAGAGAGTCAGCCCCGCCCCACCCCCATAGGACCATCTATGGTAGAAGTTTTCTATCAGGCAAGGCGAGACGAGACAAGAAGCATATCTCTTCTCAATATTAACTCCTGGGTCTGAAGGGAACTAATCCATTCTTATGCCTCCAGGCAACAGGACATTCAAATAGATTGGGGTTTTGTTCTTTTTTTTCCGCATTTCCCAAGGACATTCCAGCCTTCCTTAACCTTGCATTCCAGAGCCTCACAGGGCCTGTACCCTATAGGCAGGAAATACTTCCTCAGGTTTAACTTAAATCCTTCTCCCTGCAACAGGAGACCACTGCTCTCCTCGGAGGATTCAGAGAACAGCTGCCTGGCCCCTTGCCAGTCCCACCATCTCACGTTCCCATTGTTCGGGGGGGAGGGAATGGCTCTAGGCCTATGTTGATTGGCTCCCTACCACCCAGCGGGAACCCAGGCATGAACCCCAGGCTCCTCTGTGGAGTTATTTTGCATACTTGGGGCACTGTTCTCCCAGGACTCTAAAATGATCACAAATGACTTATCACCCTCTGAAAACAAAAGTCTCTGCAGGGCCTTTGAGAGATGACATAAGAGAATGCTCTGCATCTTGATGGTGCTTTACCTAACATTTGTGCACATGCACGTTCCACTCTAGGTATAATAACCATCATTTTAAAGATAAGGAAATGGCTTCAGCAACATTTGCACAGATTACAAGAGGGGAAACCAAGAGTTGGACCTCAAATCATGAATGCATCAAGTTCAATGCTCTTTCCACTACACCAGAGGTGTTTCCTGGGGAGAAAATAAAGCCCTGGATCATTGACCATATATTTCTTATCTTTCAATTCTTAGTCTAAGGAACAGAGAGGCAGATACACAAGGAAATGGGCATAAAGACTCATCGAAACTGTGAACACATGGAAAGTCTTCCTTCAGTCACAAGAACTGTGGAATTGGTGGTGGGGTAGGTAGCAGGAAAGGGACCCGCATCGCCGGGTGATCACGGGGGGCTGTAGAGGCAGATAGACCTGACTTCCAGCTCCAGCTCTAATACATGCAATGTGAAACGGGATGGGTTTACTCACCTCTGAGCTTCAGTTCCCTCATGTATGAAATGAGAATAATCATACCGTTTTCACAGGGTTATTTTGAGGAGTAAATGAGATAATCAATATAAAGTGCTTAGCACAGGGTCTGACAGATAGGAAGAGCTAAATAAAAGTTAAATAGTAACTATTCATATTATGGAGTGAATAGAACAATGAAACCGAATGGAATTAAATTAGGAAGGGTTTCATGGAGGGAACAAAAGTGCAGTCGGAATTGGAAAGCAGGATTAGGGCTTGGTGAACAAGGTGAGACAGGGCATTATTTCTTTGCCCTCAGCTTCCCATAGGCATAGATATGCCAGTCTTTGAATGTGGATGCCCAAACTATCTGTCTCCACGGACTTTCCCGTTTTTAAACACCCTGTGGAACAGTAAAATAGCAGAATGTCATTGGAGAGGCTGTGGATGGATGGCTT
This sequence comes from Eschrichtius robustus, assembly GCF_028021215.1. Classification (NCBI taxonomy): domain Eukaryota; kingdom Metazoa; phylum Chordata; class Mammalia; order Artiodactyla; family Eschrichtiidae; genus Eschrichtius; species Eschrichtius robustus. The sequence continues at coordinate 11,289,176 of NC_090834.1, forward strand.
ACAGGAGACATAGAGAGATGCCAGCATTAAAGGAAAGTCTATCCCAGAATGAAGAATAGCTTCAGTATAACTCCATTAAAACTTGAATGTGCTGTAATGTTGAGCTATTCTTAGTGTGGATAACTTCTTAAAAGGTTAAGTCTAATGACTTGTCTTGCTTGCCATAGATCTGCTGCTTCTGGTATAGATGAGAGAGATGACCTCTCCAAGACTCTACAAATTATTGGAAATAGCGAGATTGCAATTCTTGGAACTTTCCTATTGATTGGTTAAGTAAATCATCTGCTAAATGGAAATCTAATTTGAAAGGTATACATTTAATAGAATTAATAAGTGAACTGATAAAGCAAAATGTTAGAAGTAACCAAAAAATGCCCTAATTGATTGGAAAAGTATCAACAGGCCCCAAAGAGTGAGGAGCCTGAGAGAGAAATTACTGGATGCTTTTAGGGATTGTGGTGACACTGCTTTTGACATCTGCCCAGTTCAGTGTGGATTTGTGGAATACAAACCACACTGCCACAACTATTTCCAAAGGCATATAAATCAGGATGCATTTCTCTCCGTGTGTGACAAGCCATTTAAGCACCCAGACTGAAAGATTGTGGAAAGTCCATCCTGGGTGTTGATGCCACCAACTCACAATGTGGGTTTCTGTGGCTAGTGAAACGAAGTCAGGTAGTTTCACAGGCTGGGCCTCCCTGCATGTGGCTCCTGCTTAGAGGGCTGGCAACGCGGTCTGGGAACCAAGTCCATAACCTGCATTGGAAGGACACTTCTCACAAACAGGTGCTGAAATAAGACAATTGAGAGGAAAGTGGAGAGGGAGGAAGCAATCACATCTATTTAAAATCTACTCTGTTCCAGTCACTTGACCGCCATTTTTAATCATCATAGCAATTCTGCAAGATAAGAATTACTAAGCTCATTTTACAAAGGATTCAGCCTAGTGGCATTGCTGGGATTTGAACCCAGATCTGACTGACTCCAAAATCTATGAGTCCATGGTCTTTCCACCTCACGGGTTCGCCTCAAGAAAATGGGATATTGTTTAATTTCACTGAGACGTTAGCTCGGGCTGCAAAGTTGTATCCAGATCAAGAAGTGTGTGGAATCACTGAGTATCATGTTAAATGATTAACAGGCAATGGGCAAAGAAGGTTTTAGAATGGGGTGAGGGTGCAGAATAATCAGAATTTTCTTTCCTACTTTTTTTTTTTTAAGTTATTTATTTATTTATTTATTTATTTATTTATTTACTTTTGGCTGTGTTGGGTCTTCGTTTCTGTGAGGGCTTTCTCTAGTTGAGGCAAGCGGGGGCCACTCTTCATCGCGGTGCGCGGGCCTCTCACTAACGCGGCCTCTCTTGGTGCGGAGCACAGGCTCCAGACATGCAGGCTCAGTAGTTGTGGCTCACGGGCCTAGTTGCTCCGCGGCATGTGGGATCTTCCCAGACCAGGGCTCGAACCCGTGTCCCCTGCATTAGCAGGCAGGTTCTCAACCACTGCGCCACCAGGGAAGCCCTTTCCTACTTTTAAGAGTGTAATTGAATATATAAAAGAGTAGGAGAGACCAAATGAAAAGCAAATAGGAGGACAAAAGTCCTAGTTCTGGCCAGTTAGTAATAAAGTTTATTTTATTTTATTTTTTATACAATTTTAAAGGTTACTTTCCATTTATAGTTATTACAAAATATTGGCTATATTTCCTGTGTTGTACGATACATCCTTGAGCCTAGCTTACACCCAATAGTTTGCACTTCCCACTCCACAATCCCTACATTGCCTCTCCTCTCCCTTCCCCACTGGTAACCACTAGTTTGTTCTCTGTATCTGTGAGTCTGCTTCTTGTTTTCTTGTATTCACTAGTCTGTTGTATTTTTAGATTCCGCATATAAGTGATACCATACAGTATTTGTCTTTCACTGTCTGACTTATTTCACTAAGCAAAATGCCCTCCAAGTCCATCCATGTTGCTGCAAATGGCAAAATTTTCTTTTTTATGGCCGAGTAGTATTTCATTGTGTATATACATCACATCTTCTTTATCCATTCATCTGTTGATGGACACTTAGGTTGCTTCCATACCTTGGCAATTAGAAATAATGCTGCTATGAACATTGGGGTGCATGTATCTTTTCAAATTAGTGTTTTGTTGTTTTCAGATATATTACCCAGGAGTGGAATTGCTGGATCATATGGTAGTTCTAGTTTTAGTTTTTTGAGAACCTCCATACTGTTTTCCACAGTGGCTGCACAAATTTACATTCCCACCAACAACGTACAAGGGTTCCCTTTTTCTCACATCCTTGCCGACATTTGTTATTTGTGTTCTTTTTGATGATGCCCATTCTGACAGATGTGAGGTGATATCTCACTGTGGTTTTGATTTGCATTTTCCTGATGATTAGTGTTGTTGAACATCTTTTCACGTGCCTGTTGCCCATCTGTATTTCTTCTTTGGAAAAATGTCTATTCAGTTCTTCTGCCCATTTTTAATTGGGTTGTTTGCTTTTTGATGTTTAGTTGTATGAGCTGTTTATATATGTTGGATGGTAATCCCTTATTGGTTATATCGTTAGTAAATATTTTCTCCTATTCAGTAAGTTGTCTTTTCATTTTGTCGATGGTTTCCTTTGCTGTGCAGAAGCTTTTAAGTTTAATTAGGTCCCATTTGTTTATTTTTGCTTTTATTTCCTTTACTTTAGGAGATGGAGCCAAAAAAATATATTGCTGCGATTTATGTCAAAGAGTGTTCTGCCTGTGTTTTCCTCCAGGAGTTTTATGGTATATGGTCTTACATTTAGGTCTTTAATCAATTTTGAGTTTATTTTTGTATATGGTATTAGGAAATGTTAGTAATAAAGGTTTGAACCAAGATGGTAACCAAAAGACCTGAAAAAATGTGACAGATTATATTTTCCAAAAATGGCCATAACAATATTTCCCATCCCACATGTTCTTCCAGGAACTTGTCATTCCCCTTCAAGAGGTAGAGTCTATGACCCCTCCACAGGAACCTGGCTGGGGCTTTGTAACTGCCTCAACTAATAGATTATGACAAAAGTGATACTCTGTTGACTTCCAAGGCTAGGTCCTAAAAAGTGATATGGCTTCTATCTGGTTCTCCCTCTCTCTGGATGCTTGTCCTTGGAAGCCACCCATTGTACTGCAAGAAAGACCAGGCAACAGAGAGAGGTCCATGTGGAGAGAAGCTGAGGCTCCTAGCCATTGGCCCCAGCTGAGCTCCCTGCCAACGTCAAGCACCAACTTACTAGCCATGTGAGTGAGTCATCTTGGAAGTACAGTAAGTCCCCTACATACGAATGAGTTCCGTTCTGAGAGTGTATTCGTAAGTCCACTTTGTTCGTAAGCCCAACAAAGTTAGCCTAGGTACCCAACTAACACAGTCAGCTATATGGTACTGTACTGTAAGAGGTTTATGTTTCACACAAATAATACATTTAAAAAAACAAAAAATAAACACTTTTAATCTTACAGTACAGTACCTTGAAAAGTACAGTAGTACAGTACAACAGCTGGCATACAGGGGCTGGCATCAAATGAACAGGCAAGAAGAGTTGCTGACTGGAGGAGGGAGGGGAGCTGGGAGATGATAGAGCTGAAGGATTGTCAGCATTAGGAGATGGAGGGCAAGCTGCAATTGCACTCACACCTGACGTTGATGGCACAGGTTCTGGTTCCTTGCTGGATTCAATTCTATCTACCCTCTTGAAAAAAACGATCCAGTGATGTCTGGGTAGTAGCTCTTTTTTTCTCATCATAGATGACACAGTAGCACTGGATTTCATTCTGAACGGCTGCTGCAACCTTCGTGTACCATTCTACGTTCAGGTCCTATGCCTCAAAAACTAACAGTGCCTCCTCAAATAAAGAAAATCCCCTTGCCATTTCCTGCCTTGTGAATCTCTTCAGTTCTTCAGTTACTTCTTCTTCCCCTTGTCTCTCTTTGTCCTTTCTCTGGGCCTCCAATTCCATCAGGTTTTCATTAGTAAGCTCCTCGTGTTGCACAGCAAGGAGTTCTGTGAAGTCATCCTCTTGCAGACCTAGCTCCAGCTTCTTCTCACTGAGGGTCACTAAGTTGCTAAAGACCTCTTTGGACTCATTATCCACCTTCTCAAATCTACAGAAATCATGAACAAACTGTGGGCAAAAGTTCTTCCAAACCCCATTCATGGTGATGGCTGTAACCTCACGCCAAGCAAAGTCAATGTTTTTTATGGACTTGTAGATGTTAATAGTCCTTCCAAAATTGTCACAGGTTGCTCCCGATTCATCACGTGCCTTTACTGCCTGACAAAAGTGTGACCAGGTTGGACGAGCAGTGTAGTTATTTGGTGGCAGATGCACTACTTTGATGTTGGGATGAAAGTCGTCCATGAATGGGGGGTGGCCCGGAGCATTGTCAAGGAGCAAAAGAATGTTGAATGGGACATCCTTCTCCAAGCAATATTTCTCTACCTCTGGGATAAAGTGGTGGAAAAAACAGTCCTGGAAAATGACCTGTGTAACCCAGGCTTTGGGGTTACTCTTCCATACAACAGGAAGAGAGCCCTTGGCTATGTTTTTAAGGGCGGTTGGGTTCTCTGAATAATAAACTAAGAGGGGCTTCAGCTTCATATCGCCAGAAACATTGCTACCAAATAACAGAGTTAGCCTATCCTTTGCTGCTTTATAGCCTGGCATCAACTTTTCCTCCTTACTGATGTACCTTCGGTCTGGCATCCTCTTCCAGTTCAGTCCTGTCTCTTCCACATTAAAAACCTGCTTGGGTAAATACGCGCCCTCATTAATAATTTCCCGAAGCATTTCAGGAAACTCCCAGGCAGCTACCATATCTGCACTTGCTGCCTCGTCACTTACTTTTACATTGTGAAGGTTGGCTCTAGCCTTGAACCGATGAAACCAGCCATGGCTGGCATTAAAAGATGTGCCCTCTGATTCTTCACTGTGTTTCTTCTTCAAGTCGTTGTAAAGGCTTTTAGTTTTCTCTTGAATCAGCATTAAGCTGAGCAGGACTCGATGCTGATGCTGATCCTGCATCCACACTGAGAAGTTTCTCCATCTCCTCCATCACTTTCCCACGCTTCTTTGATATTATTTTCAACATTATCGGCACAGCACACTTCACACATTCCATGATCTTGTCCTTGTTCTTTAGAATCATGCCAGTGGTTGAACAATACACGTTATAAGAATGAGCGACATCGACCATCTTTTCGCCTTGCTCCACTCTCTCAATCATTTTCACTTTTGCTTCCATCGTTATTGCTTGGCGCTTCTTAGCACTACCAGCTACATCACTGCTGCTTTTTAAATAATTAATTAATTAATTTATATATATATATATATATATTTTTGGCTGCAGTGGGTCTTCGTTACTGCACGCAGACTTTTTCTAGTTGCGGTGAGCAGGGGCTACTCTTCGTTGCAGTGCACGGGCTTCTCATTGTGGTGGCTTCTCTTGTTGTGGAGCACGGGCTCTAGGTGCGTGGGCATTAGTAGTTGTGGCACACGGGCTTAGTTGCTCCTCAGCATTTGGGATCTTCCCGGACCAGGGCTTGAACCCGTGTCCCCTGTATTGGTAGGCAGATTCTTAACCACTGCACCACCAGGGAAGTCCCATCACTGCTGCCTTTACACTTACTTCCGGACATCTGGGGTTTGAAAAAAAGATACTGTACTACTGTACTCTATACAGTACTGTACAATAAAGTACACAAAATCACAACCACTTGTGGAGGATGCATGCACGTGACAATGTACGCCAGACACGTGAATTAACTTACGTGATTGGACATGCAAATGCACGTTTGCATCTTTGAAAGTTTGCAACTTGAAGGTTAGTACGTAGGGGACTTACTGTAGATCTTTCAGCCCCCAGTTGAGCTGCCCAGATGACGCCACAGGGAGCAAAGACAAGCTTTTCAGACTGAGCTTTGCCCAATTGCAAATTTGAGGGCAGAATAAATGATTGCTGTTGTTTTAAGTTACTAAGTGTTGGGGTGACTTGGTATGCAGCAATAGATAGCCAGGACAAAAAGGGCCAATGGAAAAAAGAGTCACTGGTGTTATCAAGCAACAGGCATACCGATGAATCCTGACCAAATGGTAACAAAGGTCAATTTTATTTACTTGATTGTGTCTCCATTGCGCTGAGGAATGAAGATTTTAGAGCCGGGAAATATGTGCATCTAGATAACAAAGTACTAATAATAGCATTTCTAAAGTATCCACTCTAATGGGTGGAGATGGAGATTCAGATAATCATCCATAATGATGAATGATCCAATGGAAAACATACCTGCATTAGGAGTCTACTATATTTTAGGCAAAATGTTAGACCTTTCACATGCCTTTTCTCACCTATCCTCATAAAACTCCTATAGAATCTTACTCTTATTTTACAGGATCAGAAAAAGTTAGAAAATTGATTAAAAAAAGATCATCTCACACCCATGAGTGGTAGGAGCAAGAGTCAAACTCAAGTCTGACTGCAGAGCTCAGTCCCTTTCTACTACACCATCCTACATATTTGCCAAAGGTGATTTCTCTTTGGTTCTTGCACACATGTGCTATTAATGGTTTTTGAGTTGTTTGGAGTGGATCCCTTTTTCTTCAGCAGCAGCATATTTATTTACACTTCTTGGCTACTATTTTTTTAAAAAAAGAATTTGCATTCCTGAAGCATAGACAATCCAACGGTGTTGAAAGCAGATGGTCCACAAGTATGCTGTGAGACATGGGGAATCGAAATTAAATTTTGTCACAGTTATGGAGTGCTGTGGTGCTTTGTATGTGTGTACATACAATGCAGTGTATGTCGTAAATGGAAGTGGCTTTTTCTTCTTTATTAAGTTGGCCATTATCTTTATTAAAGGTATTCTTTCAGTCAAAGCTAAGACATTTTACCCAATGCACGAGTGTCTCGTAAGTTGAAGTGCAGAACACAGCAGTAGTTGTGCAAAATAAGCAGATATCTGCGCTGATCAGTCTGCTTTAGAATTCTGTTGGGGGCTTGTGATTGTTTGAATGGGAAGAGTTCCCTCAGTCATTTCTTGGAGGGAAAAGATGTATAGAGGGCAAGAGGTGAGAGTCTCTCCCACTGAAGGTCAGCGGGTTCAGTGATTGGAGGAAATGGACATCTAGGCTCTTCCATTCTGTTCTGGCACTGCCACTGCACACAGTGACCTTGCTCAAGTCATTGACCCCTTGTTTTTCTTATTAGTTCCTAGGGGACAGTAACACCAAGCCAGCCCTGCTGAAAACAAGTCAGTTCTTCAGAAAAAGTCATCAGTATATGTGCAAGCCCAAGAGCCCTTTATTATACACAGCCCTCTCTTCCTGTTTTTCCCCTGACAGCAATGCATTTCTTTCCTCAGCATGCCATTTTCAAAACCTTTGACATTCCAGGGCACCTCATCATTGCCTTCATCGGGGATCATGCCAATTTGTCAGTTTTAATCTGTCCAAAAACCTGCATCTGCCAGCATAATCCTTTTTATTTCTTATATGTTGATACAAAGATTTCACACATTGATTTTTGAGTAGCTCTGATTTCATGCAAGCTAAGCAAACAGTGACAGGTTGGTACTTGGGGTAATGAATGCTCTATCAGATTAATATAAATCAATGGCATTGGCAAGTTTCAGATGAGGCACAGGGGTTGGGGTCTGGAGAGCACGAGCTGCCAGAACAAGACAGATGGTCAGAAGCTGACACTTACCTCTTTTATCTTGATGGGCTCATTAGCAGATTTCTCTCCTTTGAGTGAGTCTTATTTGGCTTTAAATGGTACCCCGCCATCCTGGAAAAAATACTGACATACCCTTCTCATGACCTGGCATGAAGAATATTCTAGTGTCCAGGGTCTGTTTAGCAGCCTGGAGGGCTAGGACTTGGGTAAATGTATTACTAGAGTTACCATTTATCCAGTAGGACCATTGGGGTCCAAAGAGTTACTGTATCCCTGTGAAGAACCTACTTTTCTAAAACCTACCATTTATCGAATGTCAAGTTCTATACCAGGCACGTTATTTTATTTAATTCTCACAAGAACTCTAGGAGGTAAACTCCATTATTATTATCCTTGTTCTTATTGTTTCTATGCTATTGCATGAGTGAGAAACTGAGGATTCAGTAATTTGTCCAAAGGGACACAGCTGGGGAGTAGAAAAGGCAGAACTTGATTCTGGGTCTGTAGAACTCTGAAACCCTGAGGTTAACCACTGGTCTCATGTACAAGAGCAGGTGGCTAAGTCTATGGGCAGCTTTTTTGGTCCTGAACTGGTGCCTCTCCTTTCTCTGTGCCTCCCTCCCTTCCCTCCTGCAGGCATCGAGGACTCTCAGCTGTCTCTTTCTTCCCTTTTAAAAAACATACCTCCATCCTCAGGTTCTTTCTCCTCTAAAGCTGGCAGTGGAGCAGGGGATAGTAACCTTGGCTCCATTCTTTCCTACTCTTCCTCCAGATGACCACCATCACAGGACAAAAACAATAAATGGCCAAAAGGTTTCAGAAGTCCTATAAGGTTTTTCATAGCCATTGATCCATCAAATAGAGGTCTTGACTTCCAATTTATTTATTTATTCTTTTCCTTTACGGTTTATTACAAGATATTGAATATAGTTCCCTGTGCTATACGGTAAGACATTGTTGTTCATCTATTTTATGTATAGTAGTTTGTATCTGCTAATCCCAAACTCCTAATTTATCTGCCCCACCTTTCCCCTTTGGTAACCATAAGTTTGTTTTCTATGTCTATGAGTCTGTTTCTGTTTTCTAAATAAGTTCATTTCTATCATTTTTTAGATTCCATATATAAGTGATATCTTATGGTATCTGTCTTCCTCTGTCTGACTTACATCACTTAATATTGATCATCTGTAGGTCCATCCATGTTGCTGCAAATGGTGGTATTTCATTCTTTTTTTATGGCTGAGTAATACTCCATTGTATATATGTACCATATCTTCTTTATCCATTCATCTGTTGATGGACACTTAGGTGGCTTCCATGTCTTGACCATTGTAAATAGTGCTGCTGTGAACATTGGAGTGCATGTATCTTTTTGAATTAGTGTTCATCTTTTCCAGATTTAAGCCCAGGAGTGGGATTGCTGGATCGTATGGCAACTCTATTTTTAGTTTTTTTAAGGAAGTTCCATACTGTTCTTCACAGTGGCTGCACCAATTTACATTCCCACCAACATTGTAGGAAGTTTCCTTTTTCTCCATACCCTCTCCAACATTTATTATTTGTAAACTATTTAGTGATGGCCATTCTGAGTGGGTGATACTTCATTGCAGTTTTGATTTGCATTTCTCTAATAATCAGCGGTGCTGAGCATCTTTTCATGTGCCTGTTGGCCGTCTGTATGTCTTCTTTGGAGAAATATCTGTTAAGGTCTTCTGCCCATTTTCTGATTGGGATGTTTGGTTTTTTGATATTGAGTAGTATGAGCTGTTTGTATATTTTGGAAATTAAGCTCTTGTCAGTCACATCATTTGCAAATATTTTTCCCACTCTGTTGGTTGTCTTTTTATGTTGTTTATGGTTTTCTTTGCTATGCAAAAACTTATAAGTTTGACTAGGTCCCATTTGTTTACTTTTGCCTTTATTTCTATTGCCTTGGGAGACTGACCTAAGAAAACATTGCTATGATTTACGTCAGAGAATGGTTTGCCTATGTTCTCTTCTAGGAGTGTTATGGTGTCATGTCTTATATTTAAATCTTTAATCCATTTTGAGTTTATTATTGTGTATGGTGTGAGGGACTGTTCTGACTTCACTGATTTACATGCAGTTGTCCAGCTGTCCAGCTTTCCCAACACCACTTGCTGAAGAGACTGTATTTTCTCCATTGTATATTCTTGCCTCCTTTGTTGAAATTAGTTGACTGTAGGTGTGTGGGTTTATTTCTGGGCACTCTGTTCTGTTCCATTGATCCATATGTCTGCTTTTGTGCCAGTACCACGCTGTTTTGATTACTATAGTTTTGTAGTATTGTTTGAAGTCTGGGAGAGTTTTGCCACAAGCTTTGTTCTTTTTCCTCAGGATTGCTTTGGCAATTTTGGATCTTTTATGGTTCCATATAAGTTTTAGGATTATTTGTTCTAGTTCTGTGAAAAATGTCATGGGTAATTTGATATGGATCACATTAAATATGTAGATTGCTTTGGGTAGGATGGCCATTTTAACAACATTAATTCCTCCAATCCAAGAGCATGGGATAGCTTTCCATTTCTTTGAATCACCTTCAATTTCCTTTATCAATGTTTTATAGTTCTCATCGTATGAGTATTTCCCCATCCTCAGTCAGGTGTATTCCTAGGTATTTTTTTTTATGCTATTTTAAAAGAGATATTTTTTAACTTTCCCTTTCTGATATTTCATTGTTGGTGTAAAGAAATACAACAGATTTCTGCATGTTAATTTTGAATCCTGCTACCTTGCTGAATTCATTTATCAGTTCTAGTAGTTTTTGTGTGAAGTGTTTGGGGTTTTTATACATATAGTATCATGTCATCTGCATGTAATGACAATTTTACCTCTTCCTTCCAATCTGGATACCTTTTATTTCTTTTTCTTGTCTGATAGCTGTGGCTAGGACTTCCAATACTGTGTTAAATAGAAGTGGTGAGAGTGGGCATCCTTGTCTTGTTCCAGATTTTAGCAGGAAGGCTTTCAGCTTTTCACCATCCAGTACCATGTTGACTGTGATTTTGTCATAAATGGATTTTATTATGTTGAGATATGTTCCCTCTATACACGCTTTGGTAAGGGTTTTTTTTTTTAATCATAAATGGATATTGAATTTTATCAAATGCTTTCTCTGCATATATCAAGATGATCATGTGGCTTTTGTCTTTTCTTTTATTGATGTGGTGTATCACATTGATTGATTTGCATGTGTCAAAGCATCCTTGTGACTCTTGGATGACTCCAAATTGATCATGGTGTATGATCTTTTTTATGTGTTGTTGGATTCAGCTCGCTAGTATTTTGTTGAGAATTTTTGCATCTATACTCATCAAAGATATTGGCCTGTAATTTTCTTTTTTGGTAATGTCTTTGTCTGGTTTTGGTATCAGGGTGATTGTGGCTTCCTATAATGACTTTGGGAGTGTTCCCTCCTCTTCGATCTTTTGGAAGAGTTTGAGAAGGATTGGTATAAGTTCTTGGTATGTTTGGTAGAATTCCCCAGTGAAGCCATCTGGTCCTGGACTTCTGTTTGTAGGGAGTGTTTTTAAAATCACAAATTCTATTTCACTTCTAGTGATTGGTCTGTTCAAATTATCTACTTCTTCTTGATTCACTTTTGGTGGTCTGTATGTTTTTAGAAACTTGTCCATTTCTTCTAGGTTGTCCAGTTTGTTGCCATATAATTGTTCATAGTATTCTCTTATGGATTTTTTGTATTTCTGTGGTATTGGTTGTTATTTCTCCTCTTTCATTTCTTGTTTTGTTTATTTTGTTCCTCTCTCTTTTCTTCTTGGTGACCCTGGCCAGAGGTTTGTCAATTTTGTTTACCCTTTCAAAACCAGCTCTTGGTTTTATTGATTTTTTATATTATTTTTTAATCTCTTTTTAATTCCTCTCTGAAATTTATTATTTCCTTCTGCTGGAAATAAAAAAGTTTTTGTTTGCTTTCTTTTGTTTGTTCTTCTTTTTCTAACTCTTTTAGGTAGTAAGTTAGGTTATCTATTTGAGATTTTTCTTGTGTTTTGAGGAAGGCCTGTATTGCTATGAACTTCCCTCTTCGGACTGCATTTGCTGCACCTCATAGATTTTGTATGGTTGTGTTTTCCTTGTCATTTGTCTCAAGGTATTTTTTAATTTCCTCTTTGATTTCATTGTTGACCCATTGGGTTTTTTTAGTAGCATGTCATTTAGTCACCAGGTAATCATTTTTTTCTCGTTTCTGTTTCTGTTGTTCATTTCTAGTTTCATGCCACTGTGGTCATAAAAGATGCTTGAAATAATTTCTATCCTCTTAAATTTACTGAGGCTTGTTTTGTGACCCAGTATGTGGTCTATCCTAGAGAATGTTCCATGTGCACCTGAAAAGAATGTGTATTCTGTATTTTTCAGGTGTAATGTCCCGAAAATATCAATTAAGTGTAACTGTTCTATTGTGTCATTTAGGATCTCTTGTTGCCTTATTGATTATCTATCTGTCTGGAAGATCTGTCCATTGACATCAGTGGGGCGTTAAAGTCTCCTACTATTTATTCCTGTTAGTTCTTCCTTTTATGTCTGTTAGTATTTGTGTTATGTATTTAGGTGCTCTTATATTGGGTGCATATATATTAACGTGTGTGATATCCTCTTCCTGTATTGATCCTTTTATCACTATATAATGTCCTTTTTCTTTATGGCCTTCGTTTTAAAGTCTATTTTGTCTGATATGAGTATTGCTATCCTTGCTTTACTGTCATTTCCATTTGCATGAAATATCTTTTTCCATCCTCTCACTTTCAATATCTATGTGTGTCCTCCACCCTAAAGTGGGTCCCTTGTAGGCAGCATATTGTAAGCTCTTGTTTTATTATCCAGTTATCCACTCTATGTCTTTTGATCAGAGCATTTAGTCCATTGTCATTTAAGGTAATTATTGATATGTATTTTTTGCCATTTTAAATACTGTTTTCCAGTTGATATTATATTTCTTCTCTGTTCCTTTCATTTTTGTCATTCTTTTTCCTTTTGTGGTTTGATGGTTTTCTATTGTATTATGCTTGAATTCTTTTTGTGTTTTTGTGAATCTACTGTATGTTTTTGATTTGTGGTTTCTCTGATTTTCAAGTATGTTAACCCATTACTATATCTACTTGTTTTAGACTGGTAGTAATATAGGCTCAAACACATTCTAAAAAAAATCTACATTTTCTTACTCCTCTCCCCCACATTTTATGATGTTTGATGTCCTCTTTTATATCTTCATGTTTATCCTTTTGCTGTTCATTGTACTTATTGTCACTTTCACAATTTTTTTTTTAATCTATATACTGGCTTATTTAAGTGATTTAACTTACAATTGTGATTTTCTCTTTCCTATAGATTCTTGCTTCTTTTCTATTTAGAGAAGACCTTTCAATATTTCTTTTAGGATAGGTTTAGTATTGCTATATTCTTTTAGTTTTTGCTGTTCTGAGAAATTTTTTTATCTCTCCTTCTATTCTAAGTGATAATCTTGCTGGGTAGAGTATCCTAGGTTGCAGGTTTTTCCCTTCCAGGAGTTTCAATATATCTTGCCACTTTCTTCTGGCCTGTGATGTTTCTGTAAAGAAATCAGCTGATAGCCTTATGGGGGTTCCCTTGTAACTAACTCTTTTTTTCTTGCTGCCTTTAGAATCCTGTCTTTAACTTTTGCCGTTTTAATTATAATATGTCTTAGTGTAGGTCTGTTTGGTTTCATCTTGCTTGGAGCTTCCTGTACCTGGATATTTGTTTTCCTTCTTTAGGTTTGGGAAGTTTTCAGCCATAATTTCTTCAAACACATTTTTGATCCCCTTTTCTCTTTCTTTTCCTTCTGAAATCCGTATTATGTATAGTTTGGCTTGCTTTATCCCATAGGTCTCTTATATTGCTTTCATTTTTTTTTTTTTTATTTGGCTTTCTGTCTGCTGTTCTGATTGGGTGATTTCCAGTGCTCTATCTTCCAGATCATTTATTCTTTCTTCTGCATTATTTAGTTTGCTAATTATTGTTCAACTCTCATCTCGACAAATGCATTTTCTAATTTTGATTGGCTCCTCTTTATAGTTTCTAGTTCCTCATTACAGTGATCTGCGTTTCTATTGATAGCCTTTCTTAATTCCTTCAGTATTTTTATTACCTTCTTTTTGAACTTGGGATCTGGTAGACTGGAGATGTCTGTTTCATTGTTCTTTCAGGGAATTTTTCTTGTTCTTTTAATAGGGAGTGGCTCCTCTGCTTCTTCATTTTCCTTATATTTCTCTGCCTCTATAAATTTAAGGGAAACAGTCATCTACTGTGGTCTTGAAGGGCTGTTTTTGTGTGGGAGCATCCCTGTGTGGCCTGGGTGCGTCTAATATTTTTGGTGCCAGGGCTGTTTTCAGTATGGATGCCTGCCACATATTTCCTCGGTGTGTGCTGGCTGTTATCCCCTTGACAGTGGGTGTGATTGGTGTTGTGCTGACCAGAGCCTGAACTGGATGTTGAGCAGGGTCTGCTCTTTGCTCTGCAGTTGTCACATCTCTGTGGAGGCAGGGTCTGCTCCCCAGTTGTTGGAGCAGAAGCCCCCAGATCTGGTTCTGAGCTGTGGCGTGAGGTGGGCGCGACTGGAGTACTCCTGCTGGGAGAAGAGCCACTGAGTATTCCTCCACAGGAGCTGTTCCCTGGGAAGTGTACTCTGCGGCATCACCTGTAACCCGTTGTGTGTGCTCACAAAGTACACTGCTGCTGGCACTGCCCTTGGCCCCGCCTCAGTCAAGGGAATGCAGGCAATCGGCCAGGATGTCCCTCAGGCTCTGTGTTCACAAAGCCCCTGGCACTGTTAGGCTGCAAAAGTTAGGCACCAGGACCTGCTGTAGCTGCGCATCTGGACTTTCTGTGGGAGCTACAGAATCAGCCCAGAGCCCAACCCCACCTCCACGCACCCACGAAGCCCACCACTGCTAGCACTGGACCAGCCACAGCCACAGGAGCACCTGTAATCTGCTTGGATGTCCTGCAGATGCTGAGCTTGCATAAATCTGCCCAAGTCGCACAGCCACTGGGACAGGGCTCAGATTTCAGCCCCTCCTCCACATGTGGGCACCCGCTGGCACTTGCGTGCTCCCAGAACTCAGAGAGGTGAAGCCACGACCACTGTGAGCATGCCGAGAGTAAGGCTGCTGTGGTGGGGCCCCACCCTTCCCTTCACGTGTGCATTAACAATGGGACTTCTATGGCAGACCTGGGCTCCATGCCGTGCACATGGCCAGTTGTGGCCCAGACCACACTCCAGTTCCTTCAGGCTGTCTCCGCACAGCCAATCCCAGTCCTCTCCCAGGTCTGTCTGTGAAGCCTGAGTTTCAGGACCCAGCCGCCTCCACCTTCCATACCAGCCGACACATGTATCCGGCTGGGGAGTGCAGCGAGGTGGCCAGGACTGTCTCTGCTGGTCTCTCTCTGTTCTGCCTGCTGCGAGCCAGCTACTGCATTCTCCTCTGAGCCTCTGACGCTCCCTCTGTCCTAGCTGGTCTCCCAGCCAGTGAAGGGGGTTCCCAGGGTGAGGGAACCTTTCCTCTTTCACAGCTCCCTCCCGGGGACACAGGTCCCATCCCGATTCCTTTTTTTTTTTTTTTCTTCTTTCAACCTGCCTGGTTACATGGTGATCTTTCTTGCAGCTTCGATTGTATGAGATCTTCTGTCAGCATTCAGTGGGTATTCTGTGAGAATTGTTACACGTGTAGATGTGTTTTTGATGTATTTGTTGGAGGAGGTGAGCTCCATGTCCTTCCATTCCACCATCTTGCTATTTATTTATTTTTAGTGATTTACTTTTTAGA
The DNA here is from genome assembly GCF_028021215.1 of Eschrichtius robustus. Classification (NCBI taxonomy): domain Eukaryota; kingdom Metazoa; phylum Chordata; class Mammalia; order Artiodactyla; family Eschrichtiidae; genus Eschrichtius; species Eschrichtius robustus. The sequence goes on from NC_090834.1 coordinate 11,304,712, forward strand.
TGGTATCTTGAGTTCTCTCTTAATTGGCTTGGCTGCTTAGAGTTGAGAGAGATTCAGCCTGAAAGGCCTGCTAAACATGAGATTCTTAGACCTACTTCATAATCTGTACCCCAAATATGAGTTACTTCTGCATTTCTTCATTCCTTTGCTCCTGGTCAGCTTCTCTGAGGATAAAACTCCCATCCATGGCCCCAAACGATTGTCTGTAGCCCTTCAAACTTGAGCTTTGCAGATGCCTTCTCATACTCAGAGCAATCTCCTTGGCTCCAGCTGCCAACTCTCTGTATCCTGGTGATTTGCCAGCAGAATACGCACCAGCCATATCCCGACACTGATTCTACATTCCATCTGTACTGTCCTCATTGTCTAAGGAACTAGACCCCATCCTTTCAACCTATTCAGTCTCTGAGCTTTGCCGCATAGTCTTACAGTTACTCTCCACCCTTCGTTAAAAAAAAAAAAAAAAGCTTCTCTGCCTGAGATCCTTTAACACTACTTTCCTAGTTCTCCAAACTCCATGGTTTCTCTTCTATCTTCTTTTTCTACCACTGCCTAAGGTGTAAACCCCACTGCTTAGTCCTTGTCTTCTGCTTTTCAGCTTTTACACTAACTGCCCTCAAGAGCATATCCAGACTTGTGGCTTCAATTACCATTGTAATAATGATTCACAAATCTCCATACTCTTCTTAATTCCAAATAGCTTCCTTTGGGAAATTTCCACTTGAAGATTCTACCGTTATCTCTAACTTACCGTGCCTAAACTTCCCATTTATGTCCATAGCATCACCATCCTTCCAGACTCATTTTTTTCAACTTGAACACTTTCTTTCCCATCAGATTTATTCACTTATCCATGTGTTCATTCATCCACTCATTCATTTACTCACTCAGTAAACATTTACTAAATGCCTATTCTGTGTCAGGTTCTGGGTGAGGCGCTAAAGATAACAAAAGTAAATGATATATCCTGAATCTAAAATTGACGATCCTCCATCCATCAAGAACATCCCCTATCAACATTTTCTCTCATGGTTTCCAACAACACTAAGTGCTTTAGTCAAACTGGTTTCCTAGACTTCACACTAACATGTGAAGTTACTCTCTTACCTCCATGCCTTTGTTCTTCTTGTTCTTTTTGCCTAGAACAACTTCCCTTAATTTTTCTGCCATCCGAAATCAACATTTCCTTCAGGTCCCATCTATTTGCAAAGTCTCAACCGAATGCTTTTTTCCTTTTCTGAATTCCTATAGGATTTTGTGATTCAATCCCATTATGATCACAGGAAGTAGAAAAGCATGGCTGAGAATGTTTTAGTAATAGAAAAGTCTTTCGTGAAGTTGTCATAGCAAGGGCATATTTTTTGGGCAAGGACACAATTAATGCATTCCTTTACTCATCCATTTATTCATTCAGTTCTGATCTCTGTGGAAAAAAAAAAAAAAAAAAAGGCATGGGCTCCCAGAGGGCATGAGGCCAGTGCCAGGGGGGTTGTTCACATTGATGCTCACCCTGGATTCTGGACTGACCTGGCCCTACTGGTCTGTAGCATAGTGGCACCTGGTGGCACTTGCTGGCGGGGATCAGGCCTGGCTGAAGGAGGAGCTGGATATGTAATACCTGTGTACAATGAAGGAGCTGTGTCATGCAGGACTCACCTGATGCCCACCCAAATTCATGACAGATCCCTTCCCGAGGGTCCATCCCAACAGGGTAGCCAATAACCCCAACACCCTCGCAGGCAATATGCTTTGATGTTTTAAGGAGAAAGGGTATGTCAACCAGAACAACCTTTTCTTCGACATCTCCTCAGTGGGCAATCATCATATGAAAGTCCTGAATGTTGAGCTCCACATGTTCAAACCCCAGCATTTTCCCAGGACCCCACCCTTGACAAGCCTACCATTATTACAGGGTGGAAGTCCGTAAGATCCTGGGCCCGTGCCAGAATTAGAGTGAGGGAGCTTTCTTTCAACTAAGGATCTTCCTCTGGCCTCTAAGTCTGGCACAGATGATGATTGACTGCATCCTGGGAAACACTTCAGCTTGAGCTTTCTGGGACAGACCATGAAGCCACTAAATGGCAGTTACCACAGGACCCAGTGGAAGGGGATCACAGTGATAATAGGAACCCTGTACTGGCCCTTGGCCAATAACAAGGGCAACATTTTGTTGTTGCTGAAGAGGGTACCTGTCCCTGCCCATCATGCTACACTCACTCTCAGAGCTGCAGTCTGTCCTAGGTAGAACTCTCTGCAGACCTCACCTCACCTACCCCAGATGGTGGCCCCAGAGTGCAAGACACAGCTTGAAAGTGCTTGTGATGGCCAGATGTGTCTTTTCTACATAGACTTCCAAGGATATAAGCTACACAGACAGGGGTATCTCATTCGAGGCTATCAGGTCAATAGCTGCAACGTCTTTGGCTCTACCTTGTGACCACACTCTGGCACACAACTCCACTCACCTGGGGATGTGGAGTAGGAGAGGATGAGGAGGAAGGAGGCAATATCCATTAAGGAGCCTACCACTCAGTGTTCTTATTCCAATAGAACGTTTAACTCCCCACGTAAGCTTGAGAAGTCAGTGATTCTCTCTAGGTCTCACTATATCTATCTGTAAAATGGAATTGTCTTTACATCATAGGATGTTCAAGAGTATGAAGAAGGTACTGAGAGGAGGGATCTCACAGAAGTTTGTGGGAGGAGTGATTCTTGCTTGTGTTACAGCTTTTTCTGCAGTGATTGCTCACCACTGTATCCCCAGGACCTAGAAGAGTGAACGGTACATAGTTGGCCTTCAATATGCATCAAATGAAAAAAAATGAATGGATTGCAGCTTCTGCAGTCATTCATTCAAAGGCCATGTATGAGTTTTGAAGAGCTAGGTAAGCAGCTATAGTTCTCTTCTGCTTCTCTATGCCCTTCCCCAGTGCTCAGTTTACAAACACCTCAGCTTGGGCCAACGGCAGTGACCACTCCCCCCACCCCTCCATCCCGTTGGCTGCATAGTGGAAGTTGTGTGTGGTTGCCTTGGGGCACTCAAAGAAGTTAAATGAAGACCCTTAAGACCATCCCAAACCTGGGGTTGGGGTATGGCTGGGGGAAAGAGGCAGATTCAGAAGTTGGGGTAGGAAGTCTTGGGTCCATAGCCTCCTCTAAGAGCTATATGCCTTGCCCAAACTCAGGCCTGGACTTGCTCTTTTTTTTTTTTTTTTTTTTTTTTTATAGTGTTGCATTTCTTTCAGGTGTACAGCAAAGTGATTCCAATAGATAGATAGATAGATATCTTTTTCAGATTCTTTTCCATTATAGGTTATTACAAGATATTAAATACAGTCCCTGTGCTATACAGTAGGACCTTGTTGTTTATCGTTGTATATAAAGTAGTTTGTGTCTGCTAATCCCAAACTAATTTATCCCCTCCCTTTCCACTTTGGTAACCATAAGTTTGTTTTCTATAAGTCTGTTTCTGTTTTGTAAATAAGTTCATTTGTATCTTTTTTTAGATTCCACATATAAGTGATATCATATCATATTTATCTTTCTCGTCTGACTTCATATGATAATCTCTAGGTCCACCATTGTTGCTGCAAATGGCATTATTTCATTCTTTCTTATGGCTGAGGAATATTCCATTCTATACATACATAACACATCTTCTTTATCCATTCATCTGTCAATGGACATTTAGTTTGCTTCCATGTCTTGGCTATTGTAAATAGTGCTGCTATGAACATCAGGGTGCATGCAGCTTTTTGAATTAGAAATTTCATCTTTTCCAGATATATGCCCAGGAGTGGGACTGCTGGATCATATGGTAAGTCTATTTTTAGTTTTGTAAGGAACCGCCATACCGTTCTCCATAGTGACTGCACCAATTTACATTCCCAGCAACAGTGTAGGAGGGTTACCTTTTCTCCACACCCTCTCTAGGATATATTATTTGTAGACATTTTGATAATGGCCATTCTGACTGGGGTGAGGTGATAATGCATTGTAGTTTTGGTTTGCAGTTCTGTAATAATTACTGATGTTGAGCATCTTTTCATGTGCCTGTTGGCCATCTTCTTTGGAGAAATGTCTATTTAGGTCTTCTGCCCATTTTTTGATTGGGTTGCTTCTTTCTTTGATATTGAGCTATATGAGCTGTTTATGTATTTTGGAAATTAAGCCCTATTGGTCGCATCATTCGCAAATATTTTCTTCCATTCCATAAGCTGTCTTTTCATTTTGTTTACGGTTTCCTTTGCTGTACAAAATCCTTTAAATTTAATTAAGTCCCATTTGTTTATTTTTGCTTTTACTTCCATTACTCTAGGAGAAAGATCCAAAAAAAATATTGCTGCAATTTGTCAGAGCGTTCTACATATGTTTTCCTCTCGGAGTTTTATAGTATCTGGTCTTACACTCAGGCCTTTAACCCATTTTGAGTTTATTTTAGTATATGGTTGTTAGAGAATGTTCTAATTTTATTCTTTTACATGTAGCTGTCCAGTTTTACCAGCACCACTTACAGAAGAGATTGTCTTTTCTCCGTTTTGTATTCTTGCCTCCTTTGTCATAGATTAATTGGCCATAAGTGCATGGGTTTATTTCTGGGCTTTCTATCCTGTTCCATTAACCTATATGTCTGTTTTTGTGCCAGTACCATACTGTTTTGATTACTGTAGCTTTGTAGTATAGCCTGAAGTCAGGGAGCATGATTCTTCCACTTCTTTCTTTCTCAAGATTATTTTGGCTATTTGGGTTTTTTGTGTGTTTCTGTGTAAATTTTTAAATTATTTGTTCTAGTTCTGGGAAAAAACACCACTGGTATTTTAATGGGGATTGCACTGAATCTGTAGATTGACTTGGGTAGAATGGCCATTTTAACAATATTGATTTTTTTCAATCCAAGAACACGGTATATCTTTCCATCTGTGTCAACTTCAATTTCTTTCATCAGCATCTTGTAGTTTTCAGAGTACAGGTCTTTTGCCTCCTTAGGTAGATTTATTCTTTTTGATATGATGGTAAATGGGATTGTTTTCTTAATTAATTTCTCTTTCTAATAGTTTTTTAGTGTATAGAAATGCAACAGATTTCTGCATATTAATTTTGTATCCTGCAACTTTACTGAATTCATTGATGAGCTCTAGTAGTTTCCTGGTAGCGTCTTTAGGGTTTTCTATGTATAGTATCATGTCACCTGCAAACAAACAGTGACAGTTTTACTTCCTCCTTTACAACTTGGATTCCTTTTTATTTCTTTTTCATCTCTGAATGCTGTGGCTACTAGGACTCCCAAAACTATGTAGAATAAAAGTTGAAAGAGTGGGCGTCCTTATCCTGTTCTTGATCTTAGAGGGGAAGGCTTTCAGCTTTTCACCATTGACTATGATGTTAGTGGTGGGTTTGTCATATATGGCCTTTATTGTGTTAAGGTATGTTCCCTCTATGCCCAATTTCTGGATAGTTTTTATCATAAGTGGATATTAAATTTTATCAAAAGCTTTTTCTGCATCTATTGAGATGATCATATGGTTTTTATTCTTCAGTTTGTTAATGTGATGTATCATGTTGATTAATTTGCAGATACTGAAAAAATCCTTGCATCCCTGGGATAAATCCCATTTGATCATGGTGTATGATCCTTTTAATGTATCAATATTGTTGGATTCGGTTTGCTAGTATTTTGTTGAGTATTTTTCCACCTATGTTCATCAGTGATGCTGGCCTATAATTTTTTTATGATATCTTTGTCTAGTTTTGGTATCAGGGTGATGGTGGCCTCATAGAATGAGTTCAGAAGTGTTCCTTCTTCTGCAATTTTTTGGAATGTGTTTAAGAAGGATAGATGTTAACTCTTCTCTAAATGTTTGGTAGAATTCACCTGTGAGGCCATCTGGTCCTGGGCTTTTGTTTGTTGGGAGTTCTTTAATAACTGATTCAATTTCAGTACTGGTAATTGGTCTGTTCAGATTTTCTATTTCTTCACGGTTCAGTTTGGGGAGATTGTACCTTTCTAAGAATTTGTCCATTTCTTCTAGGTTGTCCATTTTATTGGTATTTAGTTGCTCGTAGTAGTCTCTTATGCTCCTTTGTATTTCTGTGGTGTCACTTGTAACTTCTTTTTTGTTTCTGATTTTATTGATTTGGGCCCTCTCTTTTTCTTAATGAGTCTGGCTAAAATTTATCAATTTTGTTTATCTTGTCAAAGAACCAGTTTTTAGTTTCATTGATCTTTTCTATTTTTTTTAAGGCTCTGTTTCATTTATTTCTGCTCTGATCTTTATGATTTCTTTCCTTCTACTAACTTCGGGTTTTGTTTGTTCTTCTTTGCTTTAGGTATAAGGTTAGGTTGTTTATTTGAGGTTTTTCTTGTTTCCTGAGATAAGCTTGTATCACTATAAACTTCCCTCTTAGGACTTCTTTTGCTGTGTTCCATTGGTTTTGGATTGTTGTGTTTTCATTTTTTCTCGAGGTATTTTTTAATTTCCTTTTTAATTTCTTCAGTGATCCATTGGTTGTTTAGTAGCATATTGTTTAGCCTCCATGTGTTTGTGTTCTTTGCAGTTTTTTCGTGTAGTTGATTTCTAGTTTCATGGTGTTATGGTTGGAAAAGATACTTGATACGACTGCAGTTTTCTTAAATTTACTGAGACTTGCTTTTGGACTTGCTGTCTTCAGGCCTGTCTCAGGAAGGTGGAGTTGGGGAGGGAACAGGACAGATGGAAGCAATCTCGACATGTTGGCTGGAGTTAGATCCTCCAGTTCTCCAGTGCTATGCCTTTTGCCAGCATTCTCATGCCTTACACTGTCAGGGTGACAGACAGGACCTAGACCCCAACTCTGCAGGCACAAGAGGCAGGGTATCTGCTTCCCCCATGAAACTGAGGCTGGGTATGGAAGAAAAAAACCCTCTTTAATGGTTTCTATCCCTCCCCTTGACACTCCTACCTGAGTTCCAGGTGAGACTGCCAGGGCTCTAACTGACTCAGAATCAGAGCTCTTGCCTTGCCATGAAGCTTCCTCCATGTCACCAAGTGGTAGGAAGATAATAGTGTCAGTTATTTATCTATTGTCTGTCATTCCCATACCCATCCTTCCATACTCTGCTTAGACCTCTGTGCCAACTGCATTCCTAATGGATTCTGCATGTTAGGAGACACTGGAGGAAGATCAGAAATTAGAAGTGGAGAGAAGTTATTATTCCTCCTTTTTCTTCTTTGGCTTCTGGCAGTAACTGTGGATGGAAGTGGCTTCATTGCTTTGAGGAGTCCAGCTTTGGTGTCAACAATCCTTCTTGGGTGGTTCTGGTAGTGACCATTTGGTTCTCTACGGGGTCAGTGTCTACGGGGTGGTCCACCCTATGGATCCAGTATAGCAAGTGCCACCATCTACCATAGTAACAGCATTATACATGGTAACCTCACTAACTAGTCCAGCAGTCAATGCGTTATGCGCTCTGGAAACACCAATCCCTTCCTTTTCTTCTTTAGCCATATGTCCTTCCTGTAGTAAATAATTTCTGGGTTACTTCTTCTTCCCCCTTTTCCTGGTTTTGTTTCTTCAGGTCTTTTATAACTAGTTCTCTGTGTTAAATGCCTTCTGTTTGTTTTTCTTGTTGCATCCTGTCTGACACACAAAAATTAAAGTAGGTGGTTATTCATGGGTAGAAAACAATTCTCTCATTTCTTCCCCAAAAGAAGTAGAAAGAAGGAAATATAAAACATTAAATTAACAAAATACATTATTTCCCATTACAGTTAACCAAGCACTACCTTGTTGATCATAAAATTGGAACACTATTTGAATATTATTTTTCTTGTGTAAAAATATATTTCCATATATGATATGCTATTTCCATTGGAACTGAATTTATATATATGTCATCTTAAATTAATTGAGTAATGTTTTACATCTGAACTCATTGTACTCTCTGAACCATTCGATACACCTTGTGCTACAATGTACCAAATTAAATGTGATATTTCCATACACATACAAAACTAATGTCTTCCCCTTTGATCCACTGTGGATGTATAGTATGGTCTAGACTTAAGTGAAGCAAACTTAAGAAATGAATGACCCTGCACTCCTGCTAGCAAATCTCTGGATGAATGACATCATCTAGAAACCATTTATTTGAAAGTTTTAAAAGAGTTGTGATCTAAATGTTAATCTGAAAGGAACTAGCTGTTGAATGATAATTTATCCGGCCATCCATCCAGCATAGGCAAAGCTATGGGGTCACTGAAGGTGATGTTCATCTATAATCATTAACATTGCAAAATGTTTACAATACATTGCTGAATGAAGGAATTGATTATAAAAGTTTGCATAATATTGCATTTTTGTTTAAAAAAATCTGTGTTTTGTACAGCATAGGACTCTGTCCATAAGAGCTGTGTGGGGGTGATGGGAGAAGCAAGAAGGACTGAAGAGGAGCATCTCTGGGATCCACTCCTTCCAGGTTGTCAGGCAGGTCCCTGCCTTATAGGAACAAGGTGCTGGATGACTGCTGAGGCTCTGCCCAACTCGAGGTTCCAAAATCCAAACTAAAATCCAATTCAAAGAAAATTTATCGGTGGTCATCCTGTGCCAAGTGCCAAGACCTATAGCAGGTCCTAGAGAGACAGAGATGGAGGCCAGTACCTACCCTATGGGCACCTATTACTTTGTCAAGGGATTGATGCTGGCTTTGGAGTAGAAAGATTTCTCTTTGAACTCTGCCTCTCACTAGCTGTGCAACCTTGGGAAAATTTCTTCTCTTTAAGTTTCAGATTTTTCACCTTTAAAGAGAAGGTAATAATTCTTCCTTTTCTTTGTTGTTTGGAGGATTACATAGAATGATAAAGTAATCTAAGAGGAAGCGAGGGAGGGAAGGAAGAATAGAGAGAGAGGGAAAGAGTCATTCATTTTCTAGGCCAGTTTAGGCTTTCCAGGAATGAGAACAATCAATAGGAATGAAGAAGAAAGTAGCAAAAAAAAAAAAAATCCTTACCCAAGGATGGGTACCAAACTTTAAGAGTAAAGCATTGGATAGTACAGATGGTTACAAGTTAATGACATAGAAATTGTATAATTTTGTAGTACCTCCTCATGGTCTTTGCCCTTTGTGAGCACATAGGGCTTTTCCACAACCAGATTTTCCATGTAATCTGTGTGTGGTTACTGAAGGACAAAGGATCTGCTCAGGCCATCTTTCCCAGAGACCCCAGATAAATGGGTGGGAAATCAGGGTGCCCTGGACAATGGTGGGAGATGGAAGAGCCATGGTCCACCGAGTCTGCCTCTAGACATAGAGTGGACAATACTGTGGTGTGGGGGGTGGGGGGTGGGCAAGGAACGCTGGGGAGGCAGAAGATTACTTGGCCATGGTAAATGATTTCTACCTTATAGAAAATTTGTAGTTTCTATATTTTTCTAAAACAAATATGTAGGAAAACTTTACATGAATAACTTTTCTGTGAGTTTCAGACATCCTTTTGTTCTTGAAAGTCTTACCTCACTAAGTATGCTGTAAACACCTTGAAAGCAGGAGTCCTGTCTTCATCTCCATTTGTAGGAATTCTTAGCACAGTGCTGGTCTCAACAAATCATTACTTGGAGGGTTCACCAATAGTCGTCTCTCACCAAAATTATTCCATTATTTATGTTTACATTGTACAATTATCAGCCAACCATGGTAAATCAAAATAGTGGGCTTTCAGTTGGCTAAATGGATTTGTTAACACACTGAATAATTATTCACCAGTAAATGAATCAGCCTAATTTTGCTTAAGTGTAGGTCATATATAAAATAATGGGAACATGATGTTTTAGGACATTGATATGAACAAGAGATAAAGTCAAACAAAGGCCATGACTTCAGCACTAGAGGGAAGACAAGTTAGTTTAAAGGCAAATCAATCAATCCAGCATTGTGCCAGATCCTTGAGGGGTAATGAAAGTACAATTGCCCTGTCCTTAAGAAGCTTTGAGGCAAATTGAAGACTCCAGACACACGTGGCAATTAGGTAATAATAAAGATACTATACATTCAAAAACGAAAAGATGTGGAATAACCAGTCTTTTCAGTTAGAAGGACTCCTTTTAAAAATAACAAATCAATTTATTAAATCAGAAAAATCAATAACCAAAAATTAAAAATCATAAGTCACATAATCATTCAGAGATAAGGACTGTTAACATTTCAGTTTATCTTCATCCAGATCATCTTTGTATAAATAATAGGTATTTCAGTAAAACAAGATTACATCATAAAACTGTTTTTAACTTATTAGTTGTACTCAACAACATATTATGAAAAAAATTGAAAATATTCTTACCAAGTTGTAGGTTACACAAAGCTGGGAAGGAGAGCCATTGATGAAAGAATCACCATCTAGAAAGATCTTGCCAGAAGAGAACAAGGGCCAAACTAACAAGATTAAATTTAACAGAGATACCTCTTAAGTCCTTAACTTAGATTGAAGGCCTATAGGTCTTGGTTGACTACAAGTATGACAGGAATCAACACTGTCACTGGCTTTCAAAATGCTAATGTAAGCTAGGCTGTTTCAACAAAGCATGGTACCCAATAATAGGAAGGAAAAGTCCTCTCTAGGTTGTGTAGTCTGACCATATCTTGAGTCCTATACTCAACTTTATGACCCAGGTTGGTCAAAAGGACAATAAGCAAGATGGAAATTGTCAAGTGAGTCATAACTGCGAGAGCTAGAGGTGCTTAGCTGGAAAAGAGGAGACTTTGAGGCTCTGTGTGTGCACGTGCCTGTGTGATTGTGTGCATGTGTCTGTGTGGAAATTCTACACACATACACAGAGAGCTATACTGCAAAAGAACAATGTGATATATTTTGTGTAACTTCAGGAGACAAAAATTGTTGGACAGCTCTGAGCTCATCCTCATAGCACTGCAACAGAGGAATAATTTTATAAACATCTGAGCCATCCAACAGTGGAACAGACTGTCTTTGTGGTGGTGAGTTCCCCTTCCTCTGAAAATACTTAAGCAGAGGTAGAATAAGGTATATTGTAGAGAGGTTCCTGCCATTGAACTTGAATTATCCTGTGGTCCTTCTGAGATTATGAGATAAAGTGAAAGAATATTATTGAACTGAATACTTTGACTCAATTTGTGGATTTGTGCATGTGCAAGTATATGGGTGTATCAAATTATCTAAATTTTAAAATATATCTATCTTGGAAACTTTCTCTTAAAAATATATTGAGTTTAGATGTAAAAGAAAGTTCCTGATTATTTCCCCACGATGTAGCGGAGAAAGACAAAGTTTGAATTCCAGCCATGCCTCATCCTTAGCAGTATGACCTTGAGAAATATGGTTGAACTCTTTGAGTCTTATTATCCCTGTTTTAGAAGAAATAACCCACAGTCAAAGAAGCATTGTGAAGATTAAGTGATTTTATGGCTATCACACTGCCTGGCACATATTAGCTGCTTAATACATAGTAATTGTTGTTATAATAATAATTATGATTATACCGGCCTTTCCCATCCCTTTCGCAGCACCCCCTCCCTTTCCTTTCTTTCTCACCAGACTCTCTTCTTACTCCCTGACTTTATCTTTCAAGGCACTGTCAGTTTATCTCTGTGTCAGTGTATACCTATCCCATCTCTCCTATGATTCTGTGAGTGCTGTTTAAGGAAGATTAGACTGGCAAGGGTGTGCAAGGAATAGATGTAAACAGAGAAGTGAGACAAGAGAGTGCAGGAAAACCAGAACAGTCAGCTCTTTTCCCTTCTCCAACTCCTCACTGTCCCCACCTCTCCCCGAAAAGAACAAATACAGGAAGGAAGACCAGTGGAGGAAAAGATACCGTCAAAAGATCAGGAGTGTGGAGACATTGGGAAAAGCAGAATCTCACACTGGAAAGTCTCAAAAGGAAGTGGAAAGCGAGAGACAAACCGCCAGGCCCAGAGTGAGTGGAATGAAAAAGATAGATGGTTGTAGAGAAGATAACTAACGAGGCTCTGATAACTCTAATTTTCTGGGCCTTGGTGAGCTTTGCCTACACTTCAACTAAATGGAAATATAAATAGCTGAGAAAGAAGCCAGTGGATGGGAACTGACATAATGGACTCTATTGACTCTCTGAGATATAAGGGACCTTCTTAAAAGCATAATATGTTACGTGATCATTTGCCAGGCTTCTCTGGGTGAGTGAGCTCCTTTGGGGGAGGTAAGTGGATTGGCTAATCTTAGTGTTTTGTTTAAAGTACACCCTGCGTTGTGCTAGAAATCAGTTAGCTTTACTGAGCGGACAGGGAGGGGAAAGAACATAGGCACCCACCACCCCCCTCCTTTCTCCCGAGGGGCCTTACCAGCTGAGTGCCCACTGGAAGATCCAAGACCTACTTTCCTCTCTCCTCCACTAGCCTCTCCAGACCATCACTTTCTCCATCAGGGTCCTGGTCTGAAGAAACGAAACCATTCTTCTCTTCCTACTCTCACAGGGTGGAACTAATCCACAGGCCATCCTGGCATTTACCCAATGGACACCACTTCCTATTAAAATCCCTCACTCCACCCAGATTGTCTACCCATGGATATAACTTCAGCTCCGTGAACTTGTATCTTCCACCTCTGTGGTCAGTGCTGGGGGCTTCTTCCCTTATGCCCCAGCCCAAAGTGACCATCCCCACCCCCTCCTTATTCTCTTCACCAGTAGTCTTTAGTGAACTTGGAGCTTGTTAAGAAACCCAGCTTCAAAGGCCCAAACTCAAAATTTCTAGGAATAGAGCCTGAGAATCTATCCTTTCACAAGCCCACAGCTGATTCTGATGTACAACATTATTTGAAAACTATTAGGCTCTGTGGGATTGTTTAGGACTTCCTATAAATTGTCATGTATTATATGTTAATTTTACATAAGTTGGACCTAGCATCCAGAAGTAAACCATGATCTCCTAGACTGGGACCATCACTTATTTTCCTTGCTATTTCCCTTCCCTGGCACAGGAAGAGGTGCTCAGAAAAATGTCTTTCGATGATATAATAAATTGGGTTTTGTCCATTTTATAGGATGACAGGTTGAGGACATGCTGGTTTAACATGATTCCATCTTAGTAAAGTCACAAAGCTTACCCATCTCTAAGCACTCAACCCTTAAAGATTTATCCTAGGGATTAGAATTTTGAGAATTTCCCAGCCAGCTTTCCCTCCCCCGGCTGCCCACTCTCCCCACATCCAGTATCATGATGGTAGTGCTCTCAGTCCGAACAGCAACTTACTCCTGTTACTTCTGATACCACCTCTGTGAAACGATTTCTTAAATGCAAAATTGCCGTGTAACAAAAGTTCTCACCAGAGTCCTCCATTCTCTCCTAATACTTTATCTCCTAAGAGAAGAGAAATCTAGAGCAGAGGGAAAAGGCAATGTGGCCATTTGGATGTAGATGAAAGATCCAGAAGCATATAAGAAGCTGCCTTTGGTTGGAAACATACACATACATCCAGTAACATAACCAAAGTGGTCCATCATGTAAACCCATGAAGAAAGAGGACACATATGTTGGAAAATAATTAATTCTGATGTCATCTTCATATACACCTTCATTTCGTGGATGGGAGTTAAATGACTTCAAGGTAACTGAGTCTGTGTAATGGGAGTCTCAAAGCCTGAACTGACAATGTGAAGCATTTTTTTTGGTGAGAACATACGATGACTGATTGTGTAGAAAGATTTTTCTGGCTCAAAGAAGATGTAGAACTGTGACTCACACTTTCACTTAGACTGTTGTCCCAAGTAAAGACGAACAATTCCATACAAGTCCATCTGCACCCCAGAGAGACCAAAGCTACAAAAATGTCGAGTTTTCTTTTCTTTTACTTTCCGGACATTTAGTTACTCTTTTTCGGTAAGCAGAATTACTTGTTATTACAACAGTTTCAGTATACAAATTCCTACCAGCTGACTCAGGAGCTCACTCTCAGATGCAGGTGAACTGCTGTCCATGAAAATTTACCAGTTCAAATCCTACCCACCCTCTGAGATTCAACACGAGCTTTGCTTCTCCTTCAAGGTGGAGCCCAGAGCCAGTCTTGACAAATAGGAACACATCCTCTTTTCATTCTTACTTCCAAACCTTCAAATAAAGGCCTGCCAATTTTCTTGCTCTTCTCTACACTCTGTTTGCCATTTCCACCTCCAGTTCTGCAGACACTCTTTTCCCCACCTCTGTCCCACTCTGAATTCTACCTATGCTTCAAGGCTTGGCTCAGGTAACGACTCTTTGATGGAGGAGGTTTCTCCGTCAACTTATCCTCCAGTTGGTCACCTCAATCCTTCAAATGCCACAGCACTGAGTCAATGACACAGATTAGCCCTCTGTTTGTCATTTCTAGGTATTTGTGTTTTGTTTTTCAGAGTGACCACAAATGGATGTGGATTTTGCGAGCAGACAGATAGCCCTTCCCCACTTAGTAGTTTTGGGACCTTGAGCGAACTATGCCTCAGTTCCCACTCTATAAAAAGGGGATAATAGAGCACTCTTCTCACAGAGTTACAGTGAAGATTGATTAAAATCACTGCTCTTTCACTATTAGCTATTATCAATGTTATCAGTGCTTAATGCAGATGCCTGGCTCACTGTCATAGTAGGTGGCCTCACGGTGCACGATGAAGCCCCTGACTGTGGTGACCTTGGTCTCCAGCATCTGATCTAATCTGTGCACTTTCTATAACCTTCTCAAAGCTCATAGTGAAAAAAACATATTTCCATTCATACATAACACACAGTTATTTATATATAATATAGATAACGCATATACATCTTTCTACATTCCAAAACTAAATAATTAAAATGAAATTCAAGTCATCAAACAAAATGAAACTGGCTGGCTGATGAGGAATATAGGCGCATCCCTTTGGTATTTCTCTGCACCTACTGAAAGTGCCACCTGGGCAGGAGATTTTTACTTATCCATCACCTGGAGATTGGGAACGCATATCCTTAGTTGTTCAGATCTAGCTTATTTGTAGACAGCCTAGGGGCTGTGTATAGAGGAGTAGAGGTCTCTGTCCAAAACACCCCCCTCATTTGCCTATGGAGGTGCCATACATGATTGATTGCTGCTGCAGAGTTACTGCTCTGAGTTAAGGCTGCAAACATCTATATTAAGAGAGGAACCACCTGTAGTCCTGTTATGGACTCACTCACTTGTATCCCTTCAAACTTCACATGTCAAAGCCCTAATCGCCAATATGACTGTACTGGGAGATGAGGGCTTTAGGGAGACAACTAAGGTTAAATGAGGTCATAAGAGTAGGGCCCTAATCCAATATGACTGGTGTCCTTATAAGAAGAGACAGACACCAGGGATGCCTGTGCACAGAGAAAATTTAGCCATGTGAAGACACTGCAAGAAGGTGACCTTCTGTAAGCTAAGGAGAGAGCCCCCAGGAGAAATCCACCCTACCAGCACCTTGATCTTGGACTTCCAGCCTCCAGAACTAATTTCTGTCGTTGAAGCCTCCCAGTCTGCGGTATTTTGTTATAGCAGCCCTAGCTGACTCATACAGGTGCACATCCCACAAATGATAAATTCTCCATTTTAACAGTAATGTCCTCTAATAGACCAACGGGTGAGACCCCTGATAATCACAAAGGAGAAGAGAAGACAGCGCTAGAATGCAAAACAGGCCAGCTTAGCTGGAAGAAGGGATACTGAGGGTAGATAGGGAAGAAAATTCCAGCATACAGAGTGCTGCCAAGGGAAGACAGGTGAGGACAAGATGCTGGAGTGGGCAGTCCTGGGCAGCTCCTGATTGGAGGCGCTACGGGGCTTCTGCAATGAGAGGGTCAGTGATGGTAGGTCCAGATACCCACTTCCCTTTCAGCTAACCCTGGCTGTGGCAATGCGGATTAGAACCCCACTGGGCTGCTTCCCCCTCACTGTAACTCTTGCTCCCTAAAGCTCTCATTGTCAAAGCCTGGTTTCCAGGAACCAGTTTCTGATTTGATTCATGGGCTACACTTAAGCTGCACATTTGAAGTAATTAACTCTGGTGACTGGAAGTGTTGTGTTGGAATATCGAGTCAGTGGGCTATCTCAGCACACTCTGAGCCATGCTCTCTGCAGTTCCTTGACATGTTTAAGAAAAATTTAGACAGCAATCCGATGATGGGGTCAGGGCTTGAAGGTGTCGGGACCTACAGAGCACGGGGTTCAGGGAATTTTTTTTAACTATTTTCATTCTACCTCTGCATTTCCAAGTGCATCTAAACAGCACCCAAGTACCTCTACCATAGAACAGTTGAATGGTTCTGGTCTGGGAGTCCAGTTCAAGGCATGTCTGTGCAAATGACTCATAAGTCGATGGTTTTTTAACAGTATAAGTCATAATCTTGCAAGCCCATATTTCTTTATGAATAAAGTATGAGAATTTAAAGTGGTGAGGCATACAGAGAGGCCAGGGTCTGGAAATCTGTATTCTAATCCCTCCACTTCCTCACTAGCTCTGTGGTCTTTGGCAGCCGTGCCCCTTTCCTGTCTAGGTCTCAATTTCCTTCTCTGTAAATAACAGGGATAAACTTTACCATCTATAAAGTTCCTTCCAGTTCCAGAGTTCTGCAATGCTATGGGGGAAAAAATGTTGAGGGCAAAACAGATTACATGCACAGGGCCGTGCACACGCACTCCCTCAGCTCTGCAAGTGCTAAGTGGCGATGCAGGGTGTTCGCTAAAACCATACAGTCATTCTTGCTTGATCTGTTTGACTACAGGCAGCGGTTCCACATTTCTACAGCACCTCAACCCACACACAAAATAATGGCAACCAACAAAATGTGTGACATTTGGTTATTAGTGAAAATATACATGTGGGTGGAGAAAAGCCCACTCAGCTGGGCTACTTGGAGGAGGTAGGCGTTAAACTGCATGCAAATAAAAAGAGATCTACCCCATTTGCCCCTCTGCACTGAAATGCTGGGCACTGCACGTCACCCAGAGAACTCACCACCCAATGGGCTTCATTCACTGCTTCGGAGCCATCGTCCTCCCACACGCTTTGGCGCTAGGGTACAACGCACATGCCCATCCTGAAATCCAGTCAACCTGACATAGCATCCACCGCAGATTAAATAAAAATTCACCAGGTAAAAGCCAGCTGTGATGAACTCTCCAACAAACAAGAAGATTTGGAAAAGAATATTAAACTGGAAAAAAAAAAATGCCTAGCCAAAACAAGGCAGCCATTGAAATTTACCAAGTGGCTCCTTTAATTAAGGACCATCTCCTTAAATTACATTCATTTTTCTTACCCCTTTCAGGACAATCCAGGGTGAATAATATGTTTGTTTCTGGCTGAAGAGGTGCCAAGTTGAAAGGTAGTTTTGGGTTAATAAAACTGATCTGAGTTATCAGCCAGAAATCCTGTCTACTTTTAGAGACCAAGAGAAACTGGTTTAACCTTGATTAGTTTGTACAAACTAATCCACAGCAAGTTTAAAGGATATGCAAGGCAAGTGAGAAATAAGAGTAAATGGCATTTAACAAGCAATGCAATCAAAAAATGGGCAGAAGATCTAAATAGACATTTCTCCAAAGGAGACATACAGATGGCCAAAAAGCGCATGAAAAGCTGCTCAACATCACTAATTACTACAGAAATGCGAATCAAAACTACAATGAGATGTCACCTCACACCAGTCAGAATGGCCGTCATCAAAAAGTCTACAAACAATAAATGCTGGAGAGGGTGTAGAGAAAAGAGAACCCTCTTGCACTGTTGGTGGGAATGTAAACTGGTACAGCCACTCTGAGAACAGTATGTAAGTTCCTTAAAAAATTAAAAATAGAGCTACCATATGATCCTGCAATCCCACTCCTGGGCATATATCCAGAGAAAACCACACTTTGAAAAGATACATGCATCCCAATGTTCATTGCAGCACTGTTTACAATAGCCCAGACATGGAAGCAACATGTCCATTGACAGATGAACGGATAAAGAAGATGTGGTACATATTAGGTTGGCCAAAAAATTTGGCCAACTCAATATATACAATGGAATATTACTCAGCCATAAAAAAATGAAATAATGCCATTTGCAGCAACATGGATGGACCTAGAGATTATCATGCTAAGGGAAGTAAGACAGAGAAAGACAAATATCATGTGATACCACTTATATGTGGAATCTAAAAAAATGATATAACTGAACTTATTTACAAAACAGAAACAGACTCACAGATTTCTAAAACAAACTTACGGTTACCAAAGGGGAAAGGTAGGGGGAGGGATAAATTAGGAGTTTGAGATTAACATGTACACACTACTATATATGAAATAGATAATCAACAAGGACCTACTGTATAGCACAGGGAACTCTCCCCAATATTTTGTAATAACCTAAATGGCAAAAGAATTTGAAAAAGAACAGATATGTGTATAACTGAATAACTTTGCTGTACACCTGAAACTAACACAACATTGTTAATCACCTATACTCCGATATAAAATAAAAAAAATTTTTAAAAGACCATTTTAAATAAAGGATGGATTAGGGAAGGGGGAGGCGCAAGATAGAGGTAGGAAATTAACAGGTCCAAGCTCCTCTGTGTAGGATAAATAAGCTACAAGGATATATTTTACAGAACAGAGAATATAGCCAATATTTTATAACTTTAATTGGAGTATAATCTACAAAGTTATTGAATCATTATGTTGTACACCTGAACTAATAAAATATTGTAAATCAACTATACTTCAATGAAATCATTCAAAAAATTTTAAAAAAAGAGTAAATGACATTTAGATCTACTTTTCTGTTCCTTGCTTCTCCTACCTGACCTAACATTGTACTGACACTTGGGTCTCCCTGCTGTCCAGTGTGGCCTGTACACAGCTGCCAGACAAAGCATTCTAGAAATGAATTGTTTTTCTTTCCTACACAAAACTAGCAATGGCTTCTCATTATCTGTCAGGAAAAAAAAATCTTACTCGACACTGATACAACCTTGAACAATCAATTGCTTTATCTCCCTGTTCTCATTTCCCTCCTCCGAAGCCCAGCCTCCATTAGCTCTCCACATGGCCCTTGGGTGCCAACTAGCCTCCTCTTTGTCACCCACAATCACAGACTTTCTCACACTTGTCTCCTTGCTCATGCAGGTTTCTATGTCATTTGTCCAGTTCACTGCTGTAACCTCAATGCCTGGCAGAAAACCAGGCATGGAGAAGCAACATAATAAGTATATGCTGAAAAAATAAAAGAATGAAAAGGCATGGACAACCATTCCATTGCTTTTCTCAGTCTAGACCCTAATGATTCTTACAGGCCACTGCAAGTACACCTTGCTCCCTGAATCTGTCAGCTCTCCAGCCCACATGAACCCCTTGTTTCCCTCAAAGTTATGGGGACCTGATTAGCCCTTGGAGGACTAATTTGGCCACTTCTTGTATTCCTCCAGTGCTGAACCTAGAGCTACACTCTCAGTGGGTTCCCCCAGTTTTCCATACAAAAAAGGAACTTGAAGTTAGTATGTAGCGGACCAGGGTGCTGTATTTAACTTTTAGTGTGGTCTAAATTGACTCATGTGATCTCCCCTCTACTCCTCCTGAGTTGTGTGATGTGGTCCTCGCCTGCCCTCCCTTTGCTATCTCTGAAGCTTGATGCCGTGTTCAGAGGGCAGGGGTTGGAGCCAGCCTGTCTTGGCTCATATTGCAGTGATGGAACTTCCTAGCCGTGTGACCCTGGACGAGTTACCTAATTCTTCTGTGTTCTCAGTTACCTCATAATAGACTTGCTGTGAAGGTTAAAAAAAATTAAAACATGTCAACTGCTTTGAACATGGCCAGCTATTGGCCAGATTTACACTGGCTATTATTCTGATCCAGCCACACTGGCCTTCTGTTACCTACAACACACCATACACCTTTCTACCGCAGAACTTTCGCACATGACTCCTCTCTACCTGGACTCTTCTGTGCTCATTCTTTTCCTTCAAGTTAAGTGGCACTTTGTCAGAGGGGCCATTCCTGACTCATCTGCATTCTGGGTTAAATTTCTTTTGATGTGTCCCCATAGCCCCCTGCATATCAGTATCACATTCATCACATTTGCAATTTCTTGTTCAATGTACATCTTTGAGGTTAGACAGTACACTTCAGAGGTACAAAGGGGATCTATTTGTCTTTTATATCCTGGGATACCCAACATCCAGCACAGAGATGATAAATAAATATTTATTAAATGAATCAATGAACGTACTGTAAAAGGTATTGGAGAAGCTTCGTGGACGCGACAGGCCCAGACTCTGGGACAAGGTTACATCCAATAATGAAATTATAAGAAGCAAAATAAAGTAGATTAGATTAGCTGTCTGGAGGCCAGACGGAAAATGGGTAGTTAGGGAACTGGAGAAACACCTAAGCCTAGGCTAGGTTTGCCACGATATACTGGCCTTTACCATTAGCTCTGCAAAACAGGGGCGCAGAGAGTTCAGCAGTGCATTGGACAACAGATATTTTTGCCACCTCTAATAAATCACCATGGCACATAGCCCCAAAGCTTTCCTCTCCAAAGGGAGTCAAGGATCCAAGTCTCCTGGATAATTTAGTAATGCCTCCTTTTGGTACCTGCCTGAAGAACAGCGGTCCCCCCATACCTTGGCTTCTTTTCACTTCTTTATCTGGCTGAAGGTAGGGGGAGCCAAGTAGGTTAGCAACACAAGGCAAAAAGGAGTAGAGATGAAAATACACGTTGGTGGCTACACACAGCCCCTCCCCCCAATCTACCTCTAGAGTAGAAAATAGCTCAGCATTAAATATTAAAGAAGTGAACTTGCTCAGTGCTACGATCACCCACAGCACAGTTTTTGAAACACACTCACAGATTTCCAAGCCTCCTAATTAATCAGAGGAAGTTAGAACCACATGGCATTGGAGACAGCTCAAAGAAGCTCATCTTAAAGGAGTTAAAGAAACGTGTTAATTGCAGCAAGTCGGGAGCACTGACAACAAAGACCATGTATTCAGTGCGTGGAGGCAGTTCTGCCACAGAGGGAGAGAGAAGTTTAGGAAGTAAACTTGGCCACCTGGGGGACTGGTGCCTTTCTCGAGAATTACAACCTCAAAACTTGCCCCCAACAAACCGTCTTTACGGTCTCTTAATTGGACAGAGCAGGATGGTCCCTACACCTATGTTTCACTTTTGGTTCCTCCAACCCTCCAGGTGGACAGATCCTGGGGGCGTGGAGAGTGGTGGAGATGAGGAGCACAGGGAAGAAGGGAGCGGAGTCCTGTGATGGACTTGACGCCCTTGCAGAGAGGAGAAAACCCACCCCTCTGGCTTCCGCACAGTGGGAAAGGAGGGTGAAAGAGCTGCACATTAATTCACGGTGACAACCTTTGGGAAGAACCTCAGTGTTTGATCTGGAAAAGGTTTCATAATTCTTTTGATGGCTTTGAGGAGAGAATGGGTAAAAAGTTACCTTCCTTTCTGATGCTTTTACCAAGAGTAAATAAAGTTCAACTGTGCATGTTCTCTAGCTAGCGAGCCCCCCCCCCCTTCCTGGGACCCAGAGATCAAGTTTGTGATTGAGAGAATTCAATAAACAAGAGGAAATGTGACCCGTTTGGAAACAAAGATCCCAATGTGCTGTCTCTGAAGCGAACCTGACTCTCCCTTGAAACTGTCACGAGCCTCCTCCGCTAGAGAAACATTCTTGCCTCTGCAGGAAGGCTCTGAGCCTGTCCTGACCCCAGGACGGCAGCGCACTTCCCTTTCCAAGAAACTGCCCTGGGCAGGAAGATGAGAAGGTAGATAAAGCACCTGATGAAGGAGCAGAGTGAGGCTAGCTGCCTTTCCCAACTGGGTTCCGCCAGTGTCTTTCTAAGTGACCTTGTCTAAATTGTCTTCTTTCTAGGCCTTAGGTGTGCATTATGTACGATGGGATAACACTGTCACCCTTGCCTTACTCCCTGGTTCAGCATCTAGACGCCAGCATTTCACCTGCCATCCAGCTCTGCAGCTGTATGGAAGGGTCTGACCTTCAGTCCCAGGTGGTACGGTATCAGACACGCTAACTGATGTTTCCATTCAGTGGTTGCTTTAAAAAGAAAGTAAACTTTCTATTCAAATAACTAACGGCCTATAAAAAGACAAAATCAGTACTTCTAATAAAACCTTTTAAAATCTTTTAAATTTGATCCTCTGTGCTTGTGTTAGCTACTCAAAAATAATTATTTACACTTTGAAAATCTAAGCAACAATTTGGGAGCTTTTCCACTAATTTTTGATGTATAATTGTATAGTAAGTCTTAACTTTATGCATCTATTTTGATTAAATTTATCCTTTGTAATTTATCAGCTCTCTCTTACTTTATAATCAATAACCTTCCCCCAAACATTTGTACACCCCAGGGGCTTCTACTGCCCAGGTGATGGGATGTACCTTCCACTCTTCTTCAGTCGGGGTCTTTACCTGTTACCAAAATGGTCTGTCCCCAGCTTTTGTCCACAGGGAGAAGGAAAAGCTTGCTTTCATTTTTTTTAAAAAACTTTCTGGTTCTCATTTCCTGCTTCCTCATCTAGTATATTCAGTTCAGTTCAATTCAACCAGCATTTATTGAGCCCCCAGTACATGCCAGGAATTTTGCTGGCACTGGCTCTACAGAGATGGGTAAACCACAGCCCCTGCCTTCCAGGGGCTTATAATCTAGCGGAGGAAGATATCTGTCACAGACCGTTTGTCCAGCTGAAAGGGCTATTAGAGATCATTAAAATAAATCCCTTCATTTTACAGAAGCTATTATTAAGATCCAGCAAGGTAAAGTGATTCACCCAAGTTCCACCTTCCAAGTGGCTGAATGAGGATTGGAGTTTAGACCCCATGTGCCAGTGGGGGAATGAAAACAAAAACAGAACTTCTCTGCATTGCTTTATCCAGGGAGAGAGATGAGAGACCAATCTCTGTTCTATGGCTCTGGTAATTAGGATAAATCACTAAGAAGTAAGTTTAAAATACATAAACTTTTTCTTTTTTAAAGATTTTTTTGATGTGGACCATTTTTAAAGTCTTTATTGAATTTGTTACAATATTGCTTCTGCTTCATGTTTTGGTTTTTTTGGCTGTGAGGCATGTGGGATCTTAGCTCCCTGACCAGGGATCGAACCCACACGCATTGCATTGGAAGGCGAAGTCTTGACCACTGGTTAAGGAAGGGAAGTCTCAGAATACATAAACTTTTAAAATTCAATATTTCATAACTTAGAAATTTATATTTGACATTTAGGAACTTGGAAACTATTTGGCCCAGGCAAATATTTAATCTCCTAATCCCACTATTTCCTGCCCTCTAGCCCTCTTCGTTTGTTTTTAAAGTTGAATTTTAACTCTAAGTAAAAGCCAGACCCAATCTTTTTTTTAATGGTTTGAAAACCATTTTTTATTTTTAGGTTGCAAATGTTATAAATAACTTTTAAATTTTACTTACTATTTGATTGAGGTATAACTGATAGACAAAAAAACTGCATATATTTAATGTATACAATTTGATGAATTTTTTTTAACATCTTTATTGGAGTATAATTGCTTTACAATGGTGTGTTAGTTTCTGCTTTATAACATAGTGAATCAGCTATATATATACATATATCCCCATATCTCCTCCCTCTTGTGTCTCCCTCCCGCCCTCCCTATCTCACCCCTCCAGGCGATCACAAAGCACCGAGCTGATCTCCCTGTGCTATGGGGCTGCTTCCCACTAACTATCTATTTTACATTTGGTAGTGTATATATGTCCATGCCACTCTCTCACTTCGTCCCAGCTTCCCCTTCCCCCTCCCCGTGTCCTCAAGTCCACCCTCTACGAATGTCTTTATTCCTGTCCTGCCCCTAGTTTCTTCATAAGCTTTTTTTTTTTTTTTTAGATTCCATATATATGTGTTAGCATACGGTATTTGCTTTTCTCTTTCTGATATACTTCACTCTGTATGACAGACTCTAGGTCCAACCACCTCACTACAAATAATTCAATTTTGTTCCTTTTTATGGCTGAGTAATATTCCATTGTATATATGTGCCACATCTTCTTTATGCATCTATCTGTCGATGGACACGTAGGTTGCTTCCATGTCCTGGCTATTGTAAATAGAGCTGCAGTGAACATTGTGGTACATGACTCTTTTTGAATTACGGTTTTCTCAGGGTATATGCCCAGGAGTGGGATTGCTGGGTCATATGATAGTTCTATTTTTAGTTTTTTGAGGAACCTCCATATTGTTCTCCATAGTGGCTGTATCAATTTACATTCCCACCAACACTGCAAGAGGGTTCCCTTTTCTCCAGCCCTCTCCAGCATTTATTGTTTGTAGATTTTTTGATGATGGCCGTTCTGACTGGTGTGAGGTGATACCTCATTGTAGTTTTGATTTACATTTCTCTAATGATTAGTGATGTTGAGCATTCTTTCATGTGTTTGTTGGCCATCTGTAGATCTTCTTTGGAGAAATGTCTATTTAGGTCTTCTGCCCATTTTTGGATTGGGTTGTTAGTTTTTTTGATATTGAGCTGCATGAGCTGTTTGTATATTTTGGAGATTAATCCCTTGTCAGTTGCTTCGTTTGCAAATATTTTCTCCCATTCTGAGGGTTATCTTTTCTTCTTGTTTATGGTTTCCTTTGCTGTGCAAAAGCTTTGAAGTTTCATTCTGTCCCATTTGTTTATTTTTGTTTTTATTTCCCTTTCTCTAGGAGGTGGGTCAAAAAGGATCTTGCTGTGATTTATGTCATGGAATGTTCTGCCTATGTTTTCCTCTAAAAGTTTGAAAGTGTCTGGCCTTACATTTAGGTCTTTAACCCATTTTGAGTTTATTTTTATGAATGGTGTTAGGGAGTGTTCTAATTTCATTCTTTTACATGTAGCTGTCCAGTTTTCCCAGCACCACTTATTGAAGAGGCTGTCTTTTCTCCATTGTATATCCTTGCCTACTTTATCAAAAATAAGGTGACCATATGTGCATGGGTTTTTCTCGGGGCTTTCTATCCTGTTCCATTGCTCTATATTTCTGTTTTTGTGCCAGTACCATACTGTCTTGATTACTATAGCTTTGTAGTATAGTCCGAAGTCAGGGAGCCTGATTCCTTCAGCTCCATTTTTCTTTCTCAAGATTGCTTTGGCTATTCGGGATCTTTTTTGTTTCCATACAAATTGTGAAATTTTTTGTTCCAGTTCTGTGAAAAATGCCATTGGTAGTTTGATAGGGATTGCATTGAATCTGTAGCTTGCTTTGGGTAGTATAGTCATTTTTACAATGTTGATTCTTCCAATCCAAGAACATGCTATATCTCTCCATTTGTTTGTATCACCTTTAATTTCTTTCATCAGTGCCTTATAGTTTTCTGCCTACAGGTCTTTTGTCTCCTTAGGTAGGTTTATTCCCAGGTATTTTATTCTTTTTGTTGCAGTGGTAAATGGGAGTGTTTCCTTAATTTCTCTTTCAGATTTTTCATCATTAGTGTATAGGAATGCAAGAGATTTCTGTGCATTCATTTTGTATCCTGCTACTTTACCAAATTCATTGATTAGCTCTAGTAGTTTTCTGGTAGTGTCTTTAGGATTCTCTATGTATAGTATCATGTCATCTGCAAACATTTGCAGCTTTACTTCTTCTTTTCCGATGTGGATTCTTTTATTTCTTTTTCTTCTCTGATTGCTGTGGCTAAAACTTCTAAAACTACTTTGAATAATAGTGGTGAGAGTGGGCAACCTTGTCTTGTTCCTGATCTTAGTGGAAATGGTTTCAGTTTTTCACCCTTGAGAACGATGTTGGCTGTGGGTTTGTCATATATGGCCTTTATTATGTTGAGGTAAGTTCTCTCTATGCCTACTCTCTGGAGGGTTTTTATCATAAATGGGTGTTGAATTCTGTTGAAAGCTTTTTCTGCATCTATGGAGATGATCATATGGTTTTTATCCTTCAATTTGTTAATATGGTGTATCACAATGATTGATTTGTGTATATTGAAGAATCCTTGCATTCCTGGGAAAAACCCCACTTGATCATGTTGTATGATCCTTTTAATGTGCTGTTGGATTCTGTTTGCTAGTATTTTGTTGAGGAGTTTTGCATCTATGTTCATCAGTGATATTGGCCTGAGGTTTCTTTCTTTGTGACATCGTTGTCTGGTTTTGGTATCAGGGTGATGGTGGCCTCGTAGAATGAGTTTGGGAGTATTCCTCCCTCTGCTATAGTTTGGAAGAGTTTGAGAAGGATAGGTGTTAGCCCTTCTCTAAATGTTTGATAGACTTCGCCTGTGAAGCCATCTGGTCCTGGGCTTTTGTTTGCTGGAAGATTTTTAATCACAGTTTCAATTTCAATGCTTGTGATTGGTCTGTTTATATTTCTTCCTGGTTCAGTCTCAGAAGGTTGTGCTTTTCTAAGAATTTGTCCATGTCTTCCAGGTTGTCCATTTTATTGGCATATAGTTGCTTGTAGTAATCTCTCATGATTCTTTGTATATCTGCAGTGTCAGTTTTTACTTCTCCTTTTTCATTTCTAATTCTATTGATTTGAGTCTTCTCCCTTTTTTTCTTGATGAGTCTGGCTAATGGTTTATCAATTTTGTTTATCTTCTCAAAGAACCAGCTTTTAGTTTTATTGATCTTTGCTATTGTTTCCTTCATTTCTTTTTCATTTATTTCTGATCTGATATTTATGATTTCTTTCCCTCTGCTAACTGGGGTTTCTTTGTTCTTCTTTCTCTAATTGCTTTAGGTGTAAGGTTACGTTGTTTATGTGAGATGTTTCTTGTTTCTTAAGGTAGGATTGTATTGCTATAAACTTCCCTCTTGAACTGCTTTTGCTGCATCCCATAGGTTTTGGGTCGTCATGTTTTCATTGTCAATTTTTTCTAGGTATTTTTTGATTTCCTCTTTGATTTCTTCAGTGATCTCTTGGTTATTACGAAGTGTATTGTTTAGCCTCCATGTGTTTGTATTTTTTACAGATTTTTTGCTGTAATTGATATCTAGCCTCATAGCGTTGTGGTTGGAAAAGATACTTGATATGATTTCAATTTTCTTAAATTTACCAAGGCTTGATTTGTGACCCAAGATATGATCTATCCTGGAGAATGTTCCATGAGCACTCGAGAAGAAAGTGTTTCTGTTGTGATTGGATGGAATGTCCTATAAATATCAATTAAGTCCATCTTGCTTAACGTTTCATTTAAAGCTTGTGTTTCCTTATTTATTTTCATTTTGGATGATCTGTCCATTGGTGAAAGTGGGGTGTTAAAGTCCTCTACTATGATTGTGTTACTGTCGATTTCCCCTTTTATGGCTGTTAGTATTTGCCTTATGTATTGAGGTGCTATGTTGGGTGCATATGTATTTACAATTGTTATATCTTCTTCTTGGATTGATCTCTTGATCATTATGAAGTATCCTTCTTTGTCTCTTGTAATAGTCTATTTTAAAGTCTATTTTGTGTGATATGAGAATTGCTACTCCAGCTTTCTTTTGATTTCCATTTGCATGGAATGTCTTTTTCCATCCCCTCACTTTCAGTCTGTATGTGTCCCTAGGTCTGAAGTGGGTCTCTTGTAGACAGCACATATATGGGTCTTGTTTTTATATTCATTCAGCAAGACTGTATCTTTTGGTTGGAGCATTTAATCCATTCACATTTAAGGTAATTATCAATATGTATGTCCCTATTACCATTTTCTTAATTGTTTTGTGTTTGTTATTGTAGGTCTTTTCCTTCTCTTTTGTTTTCTGCCTAGAGAAGTTCATTTAGCATTTGTTGTAAAGCTGGTTTGGTGGTGCTGAATTCTCTTAGCTTTTGCTTGTCTGTAAAGGTTTTAATTTCTCCATCAAATCTGAATGAGATCCTTGCTGGGTAGACTAATCTTGGTTGTAGGTTTTTCTCCTTCATCACTTTAAATATGTCCTGCCACTCCCTCTGGCTTGCAGAGTTTCTGCCTACAGATCAACTGTTAACCTTATGGGGATTCCCTTGTATGTTATTTGTTGTTTTTCCCATGCTTCTTTTAATTATTTTTCTTTGTATTTAATTTTTGATGGTTTGATTAATATGTGTCTTGGTGTGTTTCTCCTTGGATTTATCCTGTATGGGACTCTCTGTGTTTCCTGGACTTGATTAACTATCTCCTTTCCCATATTAGGGAAGTTTTCAAGAATAATCTCTTCAAATATTTTCTCAGTCCCTTTCTTTTTCTCTTCTTCTTCAGGGACCCCTGTAATTCAAATGTTGGTGCATTTAATGTTGTCCCAGAGGTCTCTGAGACTGTCCTCAATTCTTTTCATTCTTTTTTTTTTATTCTGCTCTGCAGTAGTTATTTCCACTATTTTATCTTCCAGGTCACTTATCCGTTCTTCTGCCTCAGTTATTCTGCTATTGATTCCTTCTAGAGAATTTTTATTTTTATTTATTGTGTTGTTTATTATTGTTTGTTTGCTCTTTAGTTCTTCTAGGTCCTTGTTAAACGTTTCTTGTATTTTCTCCATTCTATTTCCAAGATTTTGGATCATCTTTACTATCTTTACTCTGAATTCTTTTTCAGGTAGACTGCCTATTTCCTCTTCATTTGTTTGGTCTGCTGGGTTTTTATCTTGCTCCTTCATCTGCTGTGTGTTTCTCTGTCTTCTCATTTTGCTTAACTTACTGTGTTTGGGGGGTCTCCTTTTCACAGGCTGCAGGGTCATAGTTCCTGTTGTTTTTGGTGTCTGCCTCCAGTGGCTAAGGTTGGTTCAGTGGGTTGTGTAGGCTTCCTGGTGGAGTGGACTAGTGCCTGTGTTCTGGTGGATGAGGCTGGATCTTGTCTTTCTGGTGGGCAGGTCCACATCTGGTGGTGTGTTTTGGGGTGTCTGTGACCTTATTATGATTTTAGGCAGCCTCTCTGCTAATGGGTGGGGTTGTTTTCCTGTCTTGCTAGTTGTTTGGCATATGGTGTCCAGCACTGTTGCTTGCTGGTCATTGAGTGGAACTGGGTTTTAGCATTGAGATGGAGATCTCTGGGAGAGCTTTTGCCATTTGATATTACGTGGAGCCGGGAGGTCTCTGGTGGACCAGTGTCCTGAACTCGGCTCTCCCACCTCAGAGGCACAGGCCTGACACCCAGCAGGAGCACCAAGACCCTATCAGCCACATGGCTCAGAAGAAAAGGGAGAAAAAAGAAAGAAAGAAAAAAATCAAATCCAATAAAATAAAGTTATTAAAATGAAAAATAAGAAATAATTACTAAAAATAAAAAAATTGAAAATAATAAAAAGAAAAACAAAAAAGATAGAAAGAGAGCAACCACACCAAAAAACAAATCCACCAATGATAACAAGTGCTAAAAACTATACTAAAAACACAAACAAAGAAACAAACCAAAAAAACGGACAGACAGAACCCTAGGACAAATGGTAGAAGCAAAGCTATACAGATGAAATCACACAAGGAAGCATAGACATATACACTCACGAAAAGAGAAAAAGGAAAAATATATATATATCATTGCTCCCAAGGTCCACCATCTCAATTTTAGGATGATTCATTGTCTATTCAGGTATTCCACAGACGCAGGGTACATCAAGTTGATTGTGGAGATTTAATCTGCTGCTCTTGAGGCTGCAGGGAGAGATTTCCCTTTCTCTTCTTTGTTTGCACAGCTCCTGGGGTTCAGCTTTGGATTTGGCCCCGCCTCTGCGTGTAGGTCACCTGAGGGCCTTTGTTCTTTGCTCAGACAGGACGCAGTTAAAGTAGCAGCTGATTAGGGGGCTCTGGCTCACTCAGGCCGGGGGGGAGGGAGGGGTACAGAATGGGGGGCGAGCCTGTGGCGGCAGAGGCCGGCGTGACGTTGCAGCAGCCTGAGGCACGCCGTGCGTTCTCCTGGGGAAGTTGTCCCTGGATCACGGGATGCTGACAGTGGCGGGCTGCACCGGCTCCCAGGAGGGGAGGTGTGGATTGTGACCTATGCTTTCACACAGGCTTCTTGGTGGCTGCAGCAGCAGCCTTAGCATCTCATGCCCATCTCTGGGGTCCGCGCTGATAGCCATGGCTCGCGCCTGTCTCTGGAGCTCGTGTAGGTGGTGCTCTGAATCCCCTCTCCTTGCACATCCCAAAACAACGGTCTCTTGCCTCTTAGGCAGGCCCAGACTTTTTCCCGGACTCCCTGCCGGCTAGCTGTGGTGCACTAGCCCCCTTCAGGCTGTGTTCACGCAGCCAACCCCAGTCCTCTCCCTGGGATCTGACCTCCAAAGCTGGAGCCTCAGCTCCCAGCCCCCACCCGCCCTGGCAGGTGAGCAGACAAGCCTCTCGGGCTGGGGAGTGCTGGTCAGCACCGATCCTCTGTGTGGGAATCTCTCCGCTTTGCCCTCTGCACCCCTGTTGCTGCACTCTCCTCCATGGCTCTGACACTTCCCCCCCCCCCGCCTTCCCCCATCTCTGCCAGTAAAGGGGCTTCCTAGTGTGTGGAAACTTTTCCTCCTTCACAGCTCCCTCCCAGTGGTGCAGGTCCCGTCCCTATTCTTTTGTCTCTGTCTTTTCCTTTTTCTTTTGCCCTACCCAGGTACCTGGGGAGTTTCTTGCCTTTTGGGAAGTCTGAGGTCTTCTGCCAGCATTCAGTAGGTGTTCTGTGGGAGTTGTTCCACATGTAGATGTACTTCTGATGTATTTGTGGGGAGAAAGGTGATCTCCATGTCTTACTTTTCTGCCATCTTGAAGGTCGATCTACAATTTGATGAATTTGGATCACATCCCCCAAAATGTCTAGGAAACCATCACCATATCCATCATCTCCAAAAGTTTCCTTGTGACCCTTCGTTTTTTGTTTTTTGTGATAAGAGCACTTAATTTGAGATCTCCTTTCTTAAAATTTTAAGTGCACAATAGAGTATTCGTAACTATAGGCACTGTTATACAGCACATCCTCAGAGCACATTCATCTTGTGTAACTAAAACTTTATACCAATTGAATAATAATTCCCCATTTCCCCCATCCCTTAGCACCTGGTCACCACCATTCTGTTCTCTGCTTCTGTGAGTTTGACTATTTTAGATATCTCACATAAATGATAACATGCAGTGTTTGTCCTTCTGTAACTGGCTTATTTCACTTAGCATAGTGTCCTCCATGTTCATCCCTGTTGTCGAAAATGGCAGGATTTCCTTTTTTTTTAAAGGCTGAATGATATTTTACTGCGTGTATGTAGCATAATTTCTTGATCCATTCATCTGGGGTGTTTCCATACCTTGGCTATTGTGAATAGTGCTGCAATGAAAATTGGAGTGCAGATGTTTCTTCAAGATCCTGATTTCAATTTGGGATGTATATACCAAAAAGTGGGATGGCTGGATCATATGGTAGTCCTATTTTTAATTTTCTGAGAAACTACCATACTGTTCTCCATAGTAGCCGCATCATTTTACATTCCTACCAACAGCATAAATGGGTTCCAATTTCTCTGCATTCTCACCAGCACTTGTTATCTTTTGCTTTTCGACTGGCTTATCACCTGTCTATGTATACCTGTGATCTGCATGCTATTTCTAAGGTGTTCTCCAGGGAAGCCTAGCTAGCCAGTGATTCCTACCACATATTAAGTGCACTGAGGGCAGAACCATCTCTTTTGTTTCCTGAAGCTGTCTTCTGCTGTACATACCACTTTACGTAGGGCCCTTTCCTCAAAGATCTACACTTTTAACCAGGCTCGAATTTTAAAGCACAACCAACCAGCCAGCCTTGGCCTATCTCAAGGGGCTGCTTCTGCTGACCCCTCTCATGTGTTCCTGTTTAGAAGCACCTCACCCCAGCAGCCCAGGAGTGATCTCAGAATATATGAAACACCCTTCAGGGACTTGTTTAAAACCTTCTGTGTCCATAAATTCAGAGCAAATAATAGCCTATTCCATAAATGTCATGAGGCCTTAGAGATTATCTCATCCAATTATAGACAAGACAACTAAGGCTCAAAGGGGCAAAATAAATTGCCCAAATGTATATAGTTACTTGGTGACAGAAGCAAGTTTAGAATTCAAGTTTCTTGAAACCCACTGGAGTACGTTTTCCAATATATTTCTATTCAAATTAGAAATATATAAGTAGTAATGAATTAGTAATGAATATTTACTGAGTGCTAGAAGGCAAAAGGCTTCATGCTAGGTGCTGTGGGGGATACAGAAATGAATAAGATATACTTCCCATCCTCTAGGGGCTCATAGCCAAGGAGAAGAGAGAGACGGCTCTGTAAATCAAGGCAACTTTTGGGAAACTGCAATAGAGATTAAGCTGGAAAAGGTTGGGAGAGATGAGAAAGGGAGTCAATTGACTCTAGAGATTTAAGAAACCTAGGGAAGAAGGTGTGCTTCGAGCTGAACCTTGAAAGATGAATAGAATTTTGTTAGAGGCCGTGCAGATGAGGCATTCTAGAGAAGCAGGACACAGCTGCAGAGGCAGATGATGGGTTTCCAAGCTCCCCTCTGATTTCACTAACTAGGGAAGGTGGCATCTGAACTCCTGGTGACTAGGTGCAAGGTTTGGCTCTCTGGGCTGAGCTTGGAAGTCTAGCCTCTGATCCACACCCAGTAGTAGCAAAGGCCATGGGGTTTACTGATTGGTCAGAAACCTAGATTTTCTGGGTTCATATTCCTTCTCCATCGCTTACTTGCAGTGTGACTTTGTGCAGGTTATTTAAGCTTTCTCTGCCGCAGTTTCCTCATCTATAAAGTGGACATTATAACACTATCTCATAAATTTGTTGCAGGAATTAAATTAATTAGTATAGGTAAACTGCTTAGAACAATGTCTGGGACATGGTAAGGGCTAGATAAGTGTTCGTTAAAACAGTCCAATCTGACTGAATGCAGTAGGTTCTTTCAGATCAAAGATTCTCCGTGGAGGCAAAGAAAAAATGTGAAGAGTTCCTAGTTTGTTACTCAAATAAGAAGGAAGAGAGAAATACCTTGGTACCAAATTCTGTGATGAATTCATGCAAAAAAGATCTTGGGACAGAGTGCCCTTCATCATTGCCCCAGAGCCCTGACTAACCTCTGCCAGGAGATCCCAGACACCTGAGGTGACCCCATGTGATGTTCCTCACCCTGAGATGATGGGTTTGGCCTTACCCGGAATCAGTCTGTTCTTGGTAATGCACTGAAGTCACATGGGAGCTCGATTCTCCATGGCTCAGAATAGATCCTGACATCGCTGTGGGCTCCCTGTGCTAATGGTTTCATGTATTCCAGATTGCATTACTACAAGGAATCGATTTTTCAGCTCTTTAAAACAGTCTATTTTGGTCATCTTTCCCCCACTCTTAGAGATGTATTTTATTTCCCAGAAAGTGTAGTGACTCTTAGACAAAATAAATTCTGATTACTGAAATGGAAGCAATCTGTTGTCCAGTTGTCGGGAAAGGTGGGAGGTTTTCCTTGGGAAATTCTTTTGTAGGTCAAAGCAAAGGAAATTCATTTCTCTAATGTGGAGGCCCAAAGTGAAACAAACAGTGTTACATCCAACTGAGATTTAAGAGCTTCTGTAAAAGCTGTCAGGTGTATAGAGCTCAACGGTTGATATAGTGGTGCTATCCAATATGGTAGCCACTAGCTGTATATGACTGTTAAGCCCTTGAAATGTGGCTGATGTGACTAAGGCATTTCTAATTTTATGTAATTTTACTAATTTTAAAAACAAATATTTGATTCGGTTACCAAAAACCTTTTTAAGTTTAGGAAAATTGGGGGATGTACATCTACTTATTCAACTGTAAATATTATGTAATCCAAATACATATCAAGTATTTTTGATTAAAATTTAGCATCCAAAACTGAGATGTGCTGTAAGTGTAACATACACTGGATTCAACAACTTAGCATTAAAAAAAGAATGTAAAACATCTCAATAATTTTTTCAAATTGGTCACTTGTTGAAATGATAATATTTTGGTTATGTTGGGTTGAGTAAAATATGTCATTAAAGTTAAGTTCACTGGACTCTTCTTACTTTTATTTAATGTGGCTTAGAAAAATTTAAATTACTTCTTTGGCTCACATTATATTTCTATTGGACAGCACTGTTATAGAGCAATTTCACAAATACTAACCCATTCCTATTTTACAACAACCCCATGAGTTGCTTAAAACAGGTACTGTTATCCCTGTTTTAAAGATATGGAAACAAAGGTTCAGGTACTTGTGGCTTACCAAGCCTTGGATGAAACTCCAAGCCCTGATTAAAATCCAGGGCTCTTCCAGTGCACTGGATAGGCTTGAAACTACAGATGAAACTTCAGAAGGGCCTCTTGGACTCTTAAACTGAACCTGTTAATTCTGTATTAAGCAACTAATGGGAGACTAACATACCTTAAAAGAATGACATATCCCATGCAAAGGTCAAATGAGCATGCACACATAGAAACAACTGCAACATGTGTACTGCATTTATTTGGCCTTCATGTCTGTTTGGAGATCCTTCAGCAAGCATTTCCATGCTATAAATAGGGTATTCAGTGTATCATATGCCTTTCCTCTGCATCATGCAAATAAATCTGGACAGTGTGGTTTGCCCAATAATTTCAAATCCCATGGCAAGCTGACTAACTAGAGGAAGTTAAAAATGTAGGCTATACATAACAGCAAGAGGAAAACTATAAGGAACCATAGAGTAAAGCAAGAAATGTCCAATTAATTAATTGGAAAAAAATAAAACTTTTCAGAAGATGATAAAAAAATAGAACTTAAAAAACAAAGAGGAACAACATGAATTACAATAGTAAACTGTCACTTCTCTCTCCAACTACCAATAGGAAGCACTTAATAAAGGAACATGTTAAAATACACATTAAACTATTTTGCTGATGCAATCAGCAAAATATAAGCTGTAGGAAATGCTGCAGGACAAAAACAATATATTTCAAGAAAAATACAAAAGAAATGGAGCTTTAACATGGAGATTTAAAAAGACTTAAAAGACAAAACAGGGCTTCCCTGGTGGCGCAGTGGTTGAGAATCTGCCTGCCAATGCAGGGGACACGGGTTCGAGCCCTGGTCTGGGAAGATCCCACATGCCGCGGAGCAACTGGGCCCGTGAGCCACAACTACTGAGCCTGCGCGTCTGGAGCCTGTGCTCCGCAACAAGAGAGGCTGCAATAATGAGAGGCCCGCGCACCGCGATGAAGAGTGGCCCTCACTTGCCGCAACTAGAGGAAGCCCTCGCACAGAAACGAAGACCCAACACAGCCATAAATAAATAAATAAATAAATAAATAAAAACCCAAAGTTTAAAAAAAAAAAAAGACAAAACAATTTCAATTTGTGAATCTTGTTTGAATCCTGATTTTTTAAAATTTAATTTAAAATTTAATTTTAAAACTTTTAATTAAAAAATTTTAATCAGCTGGATATTTGAACAATGGATATTTGATGAGGAATTATTGTTGAATATTTTAGCTATGATCATGGAGTTGTAATTTTTTAAATAGTCCCTATCCTTTAAGGGTACATTTTACATTTGTAAAATATTTACAAATAATATATGCCTGAGATTTGCTTCAAAATACTATAAGAGAAGTTTAAACTTTGGCACAATCCTAAATTACTGATAGTCCTATACAGATAAAAAGACTGGAAAACAGAAGAATATCTACCAGTGGCCCCTGCTAGAGACTCAGTTTTCTTTTACAAAGCTTGCTAACCAAGATTTCTGAGATTTCTTCTTTGGGCGATGATGAAGTAAATAGTATCAGACTAGATCTCTCACTTTAATAACTAGAAAATTGGTCAAAATATAGGAAACAAATACAGACTGTGACCCTAAAAGATAAAAATAAGGTAAGCCCAATAATTGCTTTTGCTTTTTGTCTGAAGACATATTCCAGTACATAAAGCTAGGAGGCAGGTTCCTTAGTAGAACAAAGTATTCTTGTTGAGTTGAGGAAACAGAGCTCCAAGTCTGGGGAGGATGAGGTGGCTGGAATATGCACATTGGAGTACTTGAGAGAAGGGAGCTATGCTGAGAAAGAACTCCAGGAATCTGGAAAGGGATCTCCTTGAGTTTTGTATGAAGACTAAACTATGGATGTGTAGGATAAGACTACACAAGCTTGGTAAAGAACAACTACTAAGGAACAATCAATTACCAGAGAACTATAAACTGAACAGCTACCAGAACTCACATAGGACTGGGAAACATTCAAATTCCATCCAGACAAGTAAGAGACCTCATTAAAAACTTAGAGAATTTCATAGTGACAAAGAAATATCATGCCTTAATGGTGGGACTAAAATCACTCTAGAGTAAAAGCTCCAAAATCACCCTAACAAGGCTTAAAAACAAGCCTCAAGGAACCAAGCTGATCCAGAAGTCAATTAACTGCTTGCCAGAATAAAACCCAACACTATTAAATAAAGGTAACAAATTCAGACATTCAACAAATAGCATCTAATGTCTCACATCCAATCAAGAATTACTAGATGTATGGAGAAGAAGGAAATGTGACTTCTATCCAGCAATAAAATCAGGCATTAGAAACAGATCTAGAAACGATATATATGTCAAAATTAGCAGAAAACTCTTTATAACAGCTATTATAAATATATTAAAGAATTTAAAAGAAAACATGAGCACAAAGGAAACTGCATGCTGCTCATTGGTATAAGTCTAGAAAAGCCAAATATAATCTGTAGTGACAGGAGGCAGATCAGTGATTGCCTAGGGGTGCTGATGGGAGACTGATTTGAATGGGGCTCCGGGAGTTTTTTTGAGTGATAGAATATTCTATAAATCAATTGTGGTGGTGATTATACTCAAATTTCATCAAAATGTACACATAAAATGAGTGCATTTTGTTAGTAGGTAAATTATAGCTCAAAAAAGTTGATTTAAAATGTTAAAAAAAAGATAAAAACAAGTGGAGGAAAGTGAATGACGGTGCAAATGGGCATAGATTGGCCATGAGTTGATGAGTTTGGAGGCTAGATGACGGCTACATAGTGATTTGCTGTTATTCAAAATTCCCTATAATAATAAAAGAAAGTTTTTGATTTTTTTTAAAGGAAAAATCAACTGCTGGTTCTGACTGAGGGAATATAATATTGAAGATGATTGTTTTAGCCTCTCCATAAGCCTTTTTCACTTTCTAAAAATTTATTTTTATTTTATATCCCCAATTCTCATTTCATTCTCATTATCTTCTCAAAGACACCCACTCTAAGTAGTCCACGTCCTTGGATATTTTCATGTCTTTGAAAAATAGCATTGCCTTTGGTATGTTGGTATTTTCAATTTATTTATATTGTATTGTGCAATAGATCTCATTCTGTTTCTTCTTTTTTGTTTCAATCAACACTATTTAGAAGCTATATGTATCTCTTCTTCATTGCACTGACTGTTGAGTTTTACTTATTCATTCTCTAGTGAAGGATGCCTCAATTGCCTCCTATTCCTCACTTTCACCAAAAAAATAAAATAAAATAAAATAAATTATAAAATAAAAAATTCTTGTGCATGTCTTATGCCTCTGTGTACTGGATTTTCTGTGGAATTTAGCCAGTAGTGGAAATGCTGAATCTTAGGCTATATACATACCTAATTTCCATAAGAACTCCTTCCACGAAACCTACAAATGACTTCCCATCTTACTCGGAGTGTAATCCGAAGTCTTCAAATACATACAGTGCCCTTGTTATCTGCCCCCATTTATCTCTCCTACCTCATTTCCTCTTATTCTCCCCTTACTTCCTCAGATCAAGCCACCTAACCTTGCTGTTTCTCAAACACCTTAAGCATGGTCTCAATTCAGGTCTTTGTTCTTGCTGTTAACTCTGCCTAGGACTCTCTTCTCCAGGATTTATCCCTCACAGGTCTTTGCTCAAATGTCTCCTTCTCAATGAAATTTTCCCTAGCAAATAAATTTTAAATTGTAACTGTTTCCTTTTCCTCTAGCCATCTCCTAACACTTTATCCTGTCTTTCTTTTCTCCATACTGTTTATCATCATCTGACATATGCTAATTTTAGGTTTGATTGTGTAATCTTCTCTCTCCACTAGATGATAAGCTTAATGAAGGCAAATATATTTATGTTTTTTCACTCACTGTTGACTTCCCCAGCATCTAAAATCATTTCTGGCCCATTTTTAGCACTCAAAATATTTACTAATTGAAATACTGCCAGATTCATCTCTAGAACGACTATACCAGTTTTTATTACTGTGAGCAACATGAAAATTTTCATTCCTCTCATTCTATTCAAATATTTGGTATTGCACAACTTCCTAATATTTACCAATCTGCTCGATATTAAATGTTTGTTATTGTATTTTTGTTTTGATTTCTTCTAATTACTAATGAAGTTGAGCATTTCCTTATATATTTGTTGGTTATTTGAATTTTCCCCTCTGTGAATGTTCAACTTATTACCTTTCCCATTTTTTTTAAATTGGGTTTCTCATTTGTAATGTTGATTAGCAAAGTTCTTTGACTGTTTGAGCTTTCTAGACATTAACCTCATCAATTTTTGACATCAAAATATCTCTTACCCATCTGTTACCCATCTGATCCAAGGCGTTCTTCTGTTAATTTTGTTTATGGTGTCCTTGGTGGAACAATAATAATTTATGTTCATGTATTCAGACTCATCATTTTCTGTTTTATAATTAATTTTTTCTTTTTAAATTAACTTTATTGAGGTATAATTTACATATAGTAAATGCACCTTTAATGCGCACCGTTCAACAGTTTTTGACAAATAAATCACCTATGTAACCACACACAATCAAGACATAATACATGTCCATCACTTCAAAAAACTCTCTCATATCTTTTAAAGTCAGTACCTCACTCGTGGTACAGTATTAACTCATTGCATCTACAAACATAGTATAATCCTTCTTCTATATATATCCTTTCGAGTTCTCAACTGTTTCATATGAAGCTTTAGCATTCCATTAATTCCTCAGTACCTCATAGGTTTTAATGATATTTTAAATGCTATTTTATTTTCTATTTTTTAGTAATTGTTTAATACTTACATAGAAGATCATTATCATTTTTACAGAACTCTCTTATTAATACTAATGCTTGATTTTGTTACATTTTCTTTGTAGATAATCTTCTCATCTCTGAATAACAATAGTTTTATCTTTTCTTCTCCTAACTTTATACCTTTTACTTCTTTTACTTTTCCTATTATATTGGCCAGAGCCTCCAGTACTGTGTTGAGCAGTAATGATGATCATGAGTATCCCTGTTTTATTACTATGCATGTAAAGTTTTCCTGTTGAACATGATGTTTGATGTATTTGTTATATCCTTTATCATATTAAGGATGTTCCCTTTAACTCCTGTTATTTGATAGTTTTAAATTATAAGTAGATTTTAAACGTCATATTTTTTTTCTGAATCTACTGAGATAATCACATGATTTTTGTTCTTTTCATTTAAGGTAAAAATCTTATCATATTTATGAATTAATTTTAATACATTGTTTATTTCAGTAGGCTTAAGCTTAAATCTTTGCATCTGTGTTCATAAATTAAATGGACCTATAATTTTCTTTTATGGTGCTGCCTTTACCTGGATTTTGGAATCAAGGTTCCATTTCCCAGCAAATATTACTAGGAAAAATATCTGTCCTTGTGTGCTATATAAAACAAGGATTATCTCTTCCTTGAACTCACTTATAAATTGTCTGAGTACTTGGATTTTTTTCTGGGGGAGAGGAGGAGACATCTGTGAACAATAACAAATAATTAACCCCTCTGTCATTCAAGTCACAGAAGGAGAGGAGAAGGAGAGCGGGGTTGAAAAAATACTTGAAGAAATATGGCCCAAAACTTATCAACTTTGGTGAAAGACATAAACCTTTAAGCCCAAGAGACTGAGTGAATCCCAAGCAAAATAAACTCCAAAACTCCATGTCAAGACATCATAATCAAACATTTGAAAACTAAAAGCAAGGAAAATAATCTTGAAAGCAGAGAGAAATTGTGCATTACCTATACAAGAAAAATAATTTGAATGATGACAGTTTTCTCATCCATGGAGGCCATAAGGAAGTGGCCCAACATTTTTCAAGTCCTGAAGGAAAAGAACTGTCACCTCAGAATTATATATTCCGTGAAAATATCCTTCAGTAAGAAAGGTGACATAATGGCATTCTCAGAAGAAGAAAAGCAAAGAATTTGTTGTCAGCAGACCTACTTTAAAAGAATGACTAAGGAAACTCTTCAGACAAAAAGGAAACAATAATAGAAGGAATCTATTAGCATTAGGAATGAAACAAAAAGCAATACCAAGAGCAAATACATGTATAAATATAATGTACTCTTCTTCTCCTCTTGAGTTTATTTTTATTGTATTTGATAATTAAAATTACAACAATGTCTTATATAGTTTTCAATGTATCATTAAGACAACTATATCATGGGACTCCCCTCGTGGCACAGTGGTTAAGAATCCACCTGCCAATGCAGGGGACATGGGTTTGATCCCTGGTCTGGGAAGAACCCACATGCCATGGAGCAACCAAACCTGTGCACCACAACTACTGAGCTGGCACTCTAGAGCCCGTGAGCCATGACTACTGAGCCTGTGTGCCACAGCTACTGAAGCCTGTACACCTAAAGCCAGTCCTCTGCAACAAGAGAAGCCACCGCAATGAGAAGCCCACGCACCACAATGAAGAACAGCCCCTGCTTGCCGCCACTAGAGAAAGCCTGTGCACAGCAATGAAGACCCAACACAGCCAAAAATGAATGAATGAATGAATGAATTTTTAAAAGACAACTATATCATGTAATAACTGTAAATGGAAAGTAACTTTTTAAAATTGTATAAAAATTTTTTAAAATTAAAAAACTATATCATAAAGGCAAGAGAGGAAGTGAACATAAGGGTGATTAGGTATTTACAATTCTATTTGAAGTGGTAAAATGCTGATACTCATAGGCTGCAAAAAAGCTATGTATGTATATTGTAATCCCTGGAGCAACCATTAAAATAACTATAGAAAGAGATATACTAGAAGAACAACAACAATGAAAAAATGAAAACCTGTGGATAAATTAAAATAGAATTTTTTAAAAGTTCAGTATCCCACATGTCAGGAAAACAGGAATGTAAAACAGAAGGAATAAACATAAATCAAAAAGTTAAATGGCAGGTTTAAATTGTAATATGTCAGAAAATTTATTAAAAGTGAATCTTCTAAAGATACCAAGAAAAGTGGTGGGGGAATCATGATTCAATCCTATGTTATCTGTAAGACGCTCACTTCAAATATAATTATAGCAGTAGATTAAAGATAAATAATAGGGAAACACACACGAACATAAATCAAAAGAAAGCTGAAGAGGCTATATTAATATCAGACAAAATAAGCTTTGGAGCAAAGGAAATTACCAGAGACAAATAAAAACATTATATAATGCTAATAAGGTTAATTCACTAAGAAGACACAATCTTAAATGTATATGCACCAAAAAATAGAGATGCAAAATGCCTGAAGCAAAAACAGAACAGAACAGAGAAATAGAAAAATTCAAAAATAGACTGGAGAGTTCAGAACCTCTCTCTCAGTAACTGAACCACTAGACAAAGCATGACTATAGAAGAACTGAACAATACTTCCAACTGAGATGAAAGGTTTACAAACACTTCCCCAACAAGAACAGAATACACATTATTTTCAGCTGTTCATGGAACATTCAAGTATACAGATGTATTAATTCAAAAAGATACATACACCCCAATGTTCATAGCAGCATTATTTACAATAGCCAAGATATGGAAGCAACCTAAGTGTCCACTGACAGATGAATGGATAAAGAAGATATGATGTATATATATATATATGATGGAATATCACTCAACCATAAAAAAGAATGTAATTTTGCCATTTGCAGCAAGATGAATGGATCTGGAGACTATTACACTAAGTGGAGTAAGTCAGAGAAAGACAAATACTGTATGTTATCACTTATATGTGGAATCTAAAACTAAAACAAATGAATGAATATAACAAAACAAACAGACTCACAGGTATAGAGAACAAACTAGTGGTTGCCATTGAGGAGAGGGAAAGGAGGAGGGGCAAAATAAGGTTAGGGGTTAAGAGTTACAAACTACCATGTAGAAAATAAATAAGCTACAAGAATATATTGCACAGCACAGGAAAAATAGCCAATATTTTATAATAACTTTAAATGGAGTATAAGCTATAAAAATTTTGAATCATTATGTTTTACACCTGAACGAATATAATATTGCAAATCAACTATACTTCAGTTAGAAAAATATAGATGTATTAGTTAAAAACATACTATATATACATATATATAATGTGTATTCTATGTATAGTATTATAGTATACAGTTGACATTTGAACAACATGGGTTTGAACTGCAAGGGTTCTTTATATGCGGATTTTTTTCTATAGTAAATACTACAGTACTGCACAATCCCAAGTTAGTTGAATCAGCAGATGTGGAACCACAGATATAGAGGGGTGACT
Source organism: Eschrichtius robustus (assembly GCF_028021215.1). Classification (NCBI taxonomy): domain Eukaryota; kingdom Metazoa; phylum Chordata; class Mammalia; order Artiodactyla; family Eschrichtiidae; genus Eschrichtius; species Eschrichtius robustus. Next base: position 11,347,185 of record NC_090834.1, read on the forward strand.
ATAAAGTTATACATGAATTTTCAACTGTGCAGAGGGGTGGCACCCCTAACTGCTATGTTGTTCAAGAATCAACTGTGTTTGTGTGTGTATACACTACAGGTGTGTTATAAGAAATTGACTCACACAATTATGCAATTATATAGGCTAAGAAGTTCCTCAATCTGCTGTCTATAAGTAAGGGACCCAGGAAAACTGGTGGCCTAATTCAGTCTAAGTCTGAAGGCTTGAGAATTAGGACCAGCAAGGGCAGGAGAAGGTCAATGTTTCAACTCAAGCAGTTAGGTGGGAAGGATTGAATTCTTTCTTCTTCCACCTACTTGTTCTATTCAGGCCCTTAATGGATTGGATTATGCTCACCATCATGGAGGGCAAATCAATTTACTGAATCCATCAATTCAAATGCTAATTTCATCCATAAACATTCTCACAGACACAACCAGAAATAATATTCAACCAAATATCTGGGCATCCCATCCAGTCAAGTTGATACATGAAATTAACTATTACTATAGATCATATCTTGAATCATAAAACAAACATTAACAAATTTAAAAGAACCGAAATAATGCAAACTATGCTCTATTACTATCATAGAATCAAACTAGAAATCAGTAGAAGAAATCTAACAGGAAAATCCAAACATTTGGAAATTAAACAACATATTTCTAAATATTTCATGGCTCAAACAGAAAATCTCAAAAGAAATTTAAAATTTTAAAGTATATTGAACTAAATTCAAATGAAAATATGACATATTAAAATACATGGGAAGCAGCTAAAGCAGTCCTTAATGAAAATTTGTAGCACTAAATGATTATATTGCGAAAGAAAAATGTATCAAATTAATATTCTGAAAATTCACCTCAAAAATAGTTAAAAAATAAAAATAAACCCAAAGCAAGAGGAAGGAAGGGAATAATAAAGGGCAGAAATTGGTAAAATTTAAAACAATAGAGAAAATCAGTCAAATCTAAAATTGAAGTTTTAAAAAAATCAGTAAAACTATAGACCACCAGCAAGACTGACAAATTAAAAAACATGCATTACCAATATTGGTAATGTCCTCACAGACATTACAGGGATTCTAAAATATTACAATAACTCCACACACATAAATTTGACAATTTAGATAAACTTATCTGATACCTCAAAAATCACACACTACCAAACTCACCCAAAAGAAAATAGATAACCTGTGTAGTCCTATAACGTTAAAGAAATTGAATTCATAATTTATAAAAAGGAAAACTACAGACAATATCCCTCTGAACAGAGATGCAGAAACTCCTCATCAAAATATTAGCAACTGAAATACAGAAATATATAATAATATAGTACTACACCATGACCAAGAGGATTTCATTCCAGAAATACAAGATTGGTTCAATATTTGATAATCAGCCAATGTAATCCAGCACATTAACAGTCTATAAAGGAGAAAAATCATATGATCATATCAGCTGATACAGAAAAAAGCATTTGACAAATTTCAATACCATTCAGTTTTTTTATTAAAAAACTCTCAGAAAAGTAGGACTAGAATAAAACTTTCTCAGCCTGATAAAGATCTGATGTTAACCTGGAGTTAACATCATACTTAATGGTAAAAGACTGAATGATTTCACCAATTATAATATCAACTATAAGGCAAGTATGTCTGCTCTCATCACTTCTATTAAATATAGTACTGGAAATTTTAGTGAGTAAAAAAGGCAGGAAAGGGAAATGAAAGGCACACAGATCAGAAAGGAAGAAATAAAATTTTTCCCTATTTTCAGATGACATGATTTTCTACATGGAAAACTCCAATAACCTACCAAAAAAAAAAAACAAAAACCTCATGGAACTAATAAGGAGTCTCATAAGGTCACAGGGTCAAGGTCAACACACAAACTCAATCATATTTCAATATGTTGGCAATGAAAAATTGGAAAATAAAATTTAAAACATCATGCCAATTACAGTCACCACCAAGTGAAATACGAAGTTATAAATCCAATAAAACATATACAGAATCTCTATGTTGAAAACTACAAAATGCTAAATGAAAGAAGTCAAAAACGATCTAAATAAATGAAAAGGTATACTATGTTCAGGGATGAGAAGACTCAACATAATAAACATATCAATTTTCCCCAAATTGATCTATGGGTTTAAAGCAATTTCTATCAAAAATCCCAGAAGGATTCTTTGTAGATGGAGACAAGCTGATGCTAAAATTTATATAAAAAGATAAAGAAACTACAATAACAAAAGCAATATTAAAAAGAAGAGTAAATGTAGAGGAAGAACATGACTGGATTTTGACTTATTATATAGGTAAAATAATCAAAACAGTGTGGTATTGGCAAAGGCACAATCACCTAGATTAATGGAGCAAAGTAAAGAATCCAAAATAGAGCCACACATATATGGCCAACTAATTTTTGACAAAATGCAAAAGCATTTCAATGAAGGAAGGATACATTTTCAACAAATGTTGGAATAACTAAACATTCATAGGCAAAACAAAGAACCTTAACCTGAAATTCACACCTTATACAAAAATTAACTCAAAACGGATCATTTATCTACATGCAACACATAAAACTATAAAACTTTTAGAGGAAAACATTGAAGAAAATCTTTATGGCTAAGGGTTAAGCAAAGAGCCCTTAGACATAACACCAGAGCCATGACCCATAAAAGAAAAAAGTCAATAAATTGGACTTCATCAAAATTTAAAGTGCTTGCTCTTTGTAAGACCCTGTTAAATGTATGAAAAAGCAAGTCACAGACAAGGAGAAAATATTTGCAAATCATACATCCAACAAAGGTATCCAGGATATATAAAGAAGTCTAAACTCAGCAGTAAGAAAACAAACAATCCAGTTAGAAAATGGGCAAAATATTTGAACAAGCACTTCACCAGTGAAGATCCATGGATGACAAATATACACACGAGAAGATGTTCAACATCATTAGCCATTAGAAAAATGCAAATTAAAGCTCCAATAAGATATCACTATACATCTATTAGAATGGCTAAGGTAAAAAAAATACTGATAATATTGGTAATAAAAATACTGATAACACCAAGGGCTAGTAGAACAACTGCATCTTTCCTACATTTCTGGTAAAGCCACCAGAAAATTTGGCAGTTTCTTACAGGGTTAAACGTACAATGACCATATGACCCAGCAGTCATACTCCTGGGTATTTATCCTGGAGAAATGAAAAATTATGTTTACACAAATACCTGTACACAGATGTTTATTGTACAACTTTATTTATAATAGCCCCAAACTGGAAAAAACACAAATTTACTTGAACAGGTGAATGGATAAAGCAATTGGCGCATTCATATCATGGAATACTGCTCGGCAAAAAAGGAACAAACTATAGATACATGCAACAACTTGGATGGAACTCAAAGGTATTATGATGATTGGGGTAAAAAGCCAATATCAAAGATTTATATACTATATAATTTCATTTATATAATATTCTCAACATGACAAAATTATAGTGCAAGGGAATAGATCAGTGGTTGTCAGGAAGTGGGTAAGAGGTGTGACTAATAGTAACATAAAAGAATTTCTTCATAGTGATGGAATAGTTCTGTATTCTGAGTGTGGTAAGCATTCATAAAATCTAGACATATAAAATTTCATAGAACTACGCACCAAAAAACAAAAAGCTAAACAAAACAAAAAGAGAAAGAAAGGGAGAGAGAGAGAGGAGAGAAAGAGAGAGAGAGAGAGAGAATGTAAAATGCTGAAATTCAAATAAGATCTGTACTTGAGTAATAGTATTATACCAATGTCAATTTCCTGATTTTCACAATATACTGTGTTATATAAGATGTTCTCATTGCAGAAAGCTGGGTGAAATTTTTTTCTACTGTTTTTGCAACTTCTCATGAATCTTAAACTAGTTCAAACTAAAAATAATAATAAAAATAAATTTTAAAATATTATTGACTTTTATGACATTTACTTCCTTGTTTCCTTTGTCATAGCAGGTTTGTGCATCTTACATTTGTTTACTGCCCTTTTAGTGAGGTTTGAGATGTGGTACCGAACACTTTTGGTCATTCTGCCATGTTTAACTATCAGTCCCTCTATTCCAGTTTATTTCTTTTTCATTCTTTAAACAGCTTCTCCAGAGAGTTCATGGACTAGTTTCTCATGATATTTGTGTTTTGACATGACAATATCTATACTTTTATTTCTGTCAAGAATCAATAGTTATGACCACTGAGTACCCAAACTGGAAAAACAATAAATAAGGTTAGATCCAACTTTCCTGATTTTATTTTTTGTAATAAACTTTCTTATTGAAATATAAAACTCATACAGAAAAATATACACATAAATGTGGAATTGATGACTTTTCACAGAGTGAACGCACTCATATAACCATCGTCTAGATCACGAAATCAAACATTACTCGTATCCAGAATCCCCCATTATGCTCTGTCTGAATCACTAGTGCTTTCCTCAAAGATTACTCTCATTACAGAGATGAGAAAATTCTAGCTCAGAAAGATGAAGAGATTTGCCTAAGCACACATAACAAATGGTAGACCTAGGATTCAAATCCAAGTCTCCTAAAGACTAAGGGGTTTTTTTTTTTTTCACTTCAGTACTCTTTCTCCTAATATTAGCTGCATTTTCATACTTCATTAAGACTTCTTCCCAAAGTTAGTGCCAGTTGTTCATTTATAATGATGACAGTTTTAGGGGTCAGCAAATGGAGTCAGGTAAGTGGCTATTTGGTCTCCTTGCTGTACACAGAAATTTTCTAAGTTAAAATTGCATTCATTCTTTCATTCATTCATTCACTACCATATGTTGTGAGAGGGATAAAGAATTAAACAGGGCTTCCCTGGTGGCGCAGTGGTTGAGAATCTGCCTGCCAATGCAGGGGACACAGGTTCGAGGCCTGGTCTGGGAAGATCCCACATGCCGCGGAGCAACTAGGCCCGTGAGCCACAATTACTGAGCCTGCGTGTCTGGAGCCTGTGCTCCGCAACAAGAGAGGCCGCGACAGTGAGAGGCCTGCGCACCGCAATGAAGAGTGGCCCCCGCTTGCCGCAACTAGAGAAAGCCCTCGCACAGAAACGAAGACCCAACACAGTCATAAATAAATAAATAAATAAATAAAGAAAGAAAGAAAGAAAGAAAGAAAGAAAGAAAGAAAGAAAGAAAGAAAGAATAAAGATGTTAATCTGAGATCACAAAAAAACTATCTTTAAAAAAAAAAAATGACAGGCTTGTATTCTTTAAAAAAAAAAAAAAGGAATTAAACATAATCCCTTTCCACCAGAAGAGTAATTGCAAAAACTGCCGACTTTAATATAAAGTAGAATAATATGAATACTAAATAAAAATATGGAATCACCCCCTTCCAATTTATCCTACACATGGCCAACAAAGTTATCTTTCTAAAACACTAATCTAATCATGCCTTCCTCCCAAAGAACTTTATTCTCTTCCCATCACATATTGCCTACAGGATAAATTCCACATTCCCTTGTCTGGCATCTGACTTCTGCAGAACTCCACAGGTAGAATCCTCCCCCCAAGTAGTGTTGAAACCAGATATACCTGGGTATGAATGCCATACCTATCCCTTATTAAATGTCTGGCCTGTGAGCAAATGATTTACCCACTCTCAATTTCAGTGACCATATTTATAACTAGAGGTGTCTTCACAAAGTCTGTAAGGTAAAAGGAGATAATGTACACAATGCACTTTGCCCAGAGCTTGGTACATACTATTTTGTGAGTGGTAACTATTAGATATCAAATCATTTCGAGCTGCTTATAATTCCCCAAATTCAGTGTTACCCAACTATTACTTTTGTTTGGGATAGTCTACTCCCCCTCTGCCTCTCATCATTTTCCATTTGGTTAATTTCTACCTGAAATAGCAACCCTTGAGTTTTGGTGTCCCTTGTGAGGAGATTGTCTGGAGATGCTCTCTGTTTAAGAGAAAGAAGAGAGTTTTGTAAGATCTGGAGTACCGAGCTGGAGCGTATGATGTCCTACTGAGGATTCTATTTTGTGTGAGCTCTTAAAAATACCAGATAATAGAACTTAAAAAAAAAAAAAAAAAAAAGGTAGATGTGTTTATACACCCACATCTGGAAAGAAAAGGCACAGGGCTCTGCAATGCAAGAATTAAGCTGGTATTTGTATTTGTATTATGGTGATTGGCTTTACCTTCTCGTTTTGCATAATCTCTTTTTCAATGGTGAGGAGTGTAATTTCCCTTCAGTTCATAGAATAGTACTTGGAGAGGACAGAGAGGAAGTCTCTGCATTTTGTGAAAGAGAAAATTACCGGCACCCCTTTTGTTCCCTTAGGCAGGATTTGGATGGATTACTCATACTTAAAAAGGAAGGCGGCTTTTAACCTTAAAAAAAAAAAAAAAAAGAAAGGAAGAAAAGAAAAAAGAAAAACTCCTTGCATTAACACAGTGCATTGACATGTTACTAAATCTAAGGAATTTTGAAGGATAAATTCCCAGACTTTATCCAAAACATGAAACAAATTCTTCAAACACAAGCTGCCAAGCTCATCAACTTGTTCAGATCCCTGCAACTTTCGTCTCACCAAACTGCTCGCTTAGCTCCTTGATTGGCTGCTTTAACCCTTCCAGGCTGATTGGGTGCTGGGCGGGGGGTGGCCTGGAGGGACTGTTCAACAAGCTCAGAGCATTGGCCCCTCTTGGAAGATCAGACTTCTGGAATCGATTTGGGTCCAGAATTGCATTACCCAAGGAATGTGGAGTATGCACGGTCCTTGACGGCTTGTGAACCACACTTCCTGAAGCTGGCCACCAGCCAGAGCTGAGGCCATCAGCATCTTAAAAATGAATTCTTTCTGAGACAAAGAACAAGCCACCCGATTTCTGAAATCACTGAAATAGAAAGCTTGCCTGTAAGTAACTTAAAACCTGGTTGACGTTTAGACTCCTTTGTGTTTCTAGTAGATGAGGGGATCACATGTCACCCCAAAATGTCTTTTCCTTTCTATAGGCAGGCATTGTAAGGCATTGAATAGCCTGAGATTGTATCTTGCTGAAACTTAACTGCTCTACTCAGAAGACTGTTTCTCTGTCAAAAATATTGCCCACCAACTGCTCAAAAGACAGGACAGAAAGGACTAGATGTGGTAAGGAAAGAGAAAGAGGTGTGATCATTCTCCCTCTCCAAGAACTTAAAGTCTAGGGGCAAGAGGAGACAAATATCTGTGAAGGATGCTTCAAAATCCAAATAAAGCAATAGTTTGGAGGGATGTCCTGCAGAGTTTTTGTAGGAAAGCGTGAGTTGCAGAGACATGACTAGAAATAAGGAGAATGTTCCAGCTGTTGAGAAAAGATGGGGGGACAGGCTCAGAAGCAGGAGTCAGCAAAATTAGCTCTGGGTGTGCCTGGCTGAGTGGAGAAATCCTAGCCTGGGATTATGGCAAGATATGCATAGGATGGGGGGGAGGTGGAGGGTGGAAAGAGAGACAGTGGGGGCTTAATTGTGCTTTATTTTTGCGAGTAGATTATAATTATCATGTGGTTATTTTCTTACTCTCGACTTAGGCAAGGAGTATTTTCACCTGATGTCTTTCCAATGATCTTATTTCATTTCTCTCTCATGTTTGGATCATTTCCTTCGAAGTCAAAGTTATGTGCTGAAAATGTGCTGTTGACCCATAAAAATCACGTTGGCTCTCAAATTCTACGATATAAGTCACCACACTAAGTAGCTGTCCTTTATCAAAGGAGAGAAGCATATCTTTTGAACCAGGTGATGCACACATGGGTCAGACTTCTGTCCCCATAGCTGAGTAATTGATTAACACTCTGCAGGCATATCTGACAGTTTTATTCCCCCACTACCAAATCTTGGCAGCTTAGATGATAATAATAGTGACGCTTTACTGTCAATGGACATTTTCACATATATTTTCTACTGAATTCCCTTTTCTATTTTTGAAGAGGTCTAAGAAAAATCTACCTGAAAGGTAAATAGCTTATATTCTGTAGTGTCAGAATTACACACCTATTCAGCCAGTTCCTCATCAAATCAATAAAAAAAGTAACATACTCAAAGCATATTAATTGAGATTCTAATGAGGCCAATCTTTCCAAGTAAACCCCTAATATTGATCCCAATGAGTTGGATCACATCTTTCATGAGTGTTTTTTTTAATTTCTGCTTTTCAAAATACCACAAGAATTGTTATTTTTTACCCTGCTTCTAGACAGAGTTTAACCCATGAAATTAAGTTAGCTTGAGTATAAATTCTTTGAGGATATGGAAAATGTCTAGCACAGTCCTTTGGTGAACAAAGTAAGGAATAAGTGAGTGAGTGAATGAATGAATGCATTTTTAAATGAAGCTCTTTTTCATTAGTCAGGGATGGGCCAAATAATATGAAATGGTTGGAGACGGTAGTAAACAAAACTGGTTAAATCACTGAGTGTATCTTAAGGTGGTATTAAGCAGAGTGTCATAAAAAATCATCAGTCCACTTCATCAGAAATCGAGGTGATTGTAATTGTTATCATTATGGACTACTAACTAGTCCACAATGATAAAATGTAATTGTTATCATTATGGACTACTAGTTAGCCAACTGATTCGACTAACTTTCCACTGAGCAGTATAGTCCAGGGCTTTCAAAAGACCCCAACATTTCACAACGTATGAAATGGGGAGCCAGCAGGAAGGGCCCCTTAAAGATAATCTGATCTAGTCCATGTGTTTAGAAGGAAAAAACAAAGGCCCAAGGAAGTGCTATAACTTGCCCAATGTCACACATTTACTACAGAGCATGAAGGGTCTCCTCCTTCCAACCCAAACAATGCTCCTTCAGCTGTTCCAGGGCTCCATGCTGTGAACCGGTGGGAAGGAAGAAGAGCCAGGCCAAGGGGAACCAAGGAACCCAGGATGCAGGACCCAAAAGGTCTTCTGAGGAAGGGCTGAGGTGGCCATAAGTATTCAAGAGCAATTGAGCAGTTACTGAGGGATGTTAAACTAGGGTGCAAAGAGCCAGGAGACCCTACCCAAGTGAAGTAAAATGCAAGAAAAGCTTTGTTGGTGAAAACATGGAGAGGGAATGTTGTTGAAATCCAATCAGTAACCTCCACTGCTGCAAGGATCTGCCCAAATGCAGCAACATCAGAGGAATCTGAGTTTCTTCTGCAGTTGTCTGGGAGAAGGATAAAGTGGCTCATGAGAGCTCATAGCTAACATTATTGAGTGAAACACCATGCTTTCCAGTGATGCCAGAGCAAAAATAAAACTGAGGACCACAAAGAAATGACAGGGTGCTCAGATCCAAGCAGAACAAAAGGGCAGAGAATTGCCAGGAGTTGTTTTAAAAGAAAAATATCTTCACCCTAATGTCAAGGATAGAAAATCACAAAGAAAAGAAAAGAGATTGTGTTAAGATTTATCTTGACATGTTACTGTGGCAGATAAAGGCAAGGAAGCAAAGAGCGCTATGAAGAAGAGGATTAAGCAGTTTTCATAGCATGAAAAAATGGGGCTGAAGTGGAATGTGAGGGAAAGGTTTTCAATCTCAGGCCAGAGTCTGGGAGAGAGAATATCTCATTACCCCACGGGGAGGAAGCAGCATTCCAAGGGGTAGGGTCAGTGGAACCCTGGGATGAGAAGTATTGCTCCCCGCGATTGCCTCACCCAAACCCCTGGATGGAAATATTAAAATTCAGATTGTGCCTACAGACATAGCAGCAGAATGTAATAACCCAAAGGAGAGAAATAAGGCAAGGTGAAATGAACTAAATCAGGCAGATGGGCCCTCTTGCTACAACCATACAGTGGTGGAATTAGCGAGGGTCAAAAATCTGTAGTCATTCTGGGGCCAGGGCTGAACAATTTGGCCGAAATGGCTCAGTAACAGTTTGGTTACCATGTGTTTAGATGCAGCTTTGGTTAATTATCTGGATGTTTGGGCTACCTGAGGTCAAATACTTGGAGAATTAGAAAAATCAAAGTAATTGACAAGATTATTTTCTCTTTGGATTTCTGTCCAATGCTTTGGCCTCATCATCCTTAGAGTCAAGAGAAAAAAGCATGATGAATGTAAATATACAGTAAAAAAAAAAAGCAAAGTTATGTTACTGTTTGTCTGGGGTTTTTTTAGCTTGATGTTACAGTATGAGTCAAAGTTCTGTCTATCTGTCACAGGTAGAAGGAAGGCATTACATGAGAAATCTCCTTAAAGGAACCTTAGTGCAATCTCATCTATCTGATTGATCGGAAACGGGCATATTGAGGCAGATGAATTATCCAGAGGGGATGATTTTGGCTTTATTCTTTGTGTGGGATGTGGTTGAGAGCTTAGAATTTGAAGTCAAATACACTACAAGTCATAGTGCTCTTGTGTGTCCAAAGGCAAATTGTTTAACCTCCCTGAACCTCAGTCTATACATCTTTAAAAATGGGGCAAAAATGGCAGAACTTTATAAGATTATGATGAGCATTCACTGAGAACACACATATGGAGCATAATATAATAAGGCGCCTGGGACACAGTAGGTGCTCAGTAAATGCTAGCTGTGACGTCAACAAGGTTGGACTGAATTGAGGAAGGGAACTAAGACATCCAGATGGATTATTTTTATTTCTTTTTAACTCTGGAGTATTACGCAGAAGAGGTTTCCATCTCATACAGAACTGAGCTACATAACTTGGAAGGACCACTGCAATTCTAAAGTTCTAAGTGTTTATTATTTCATAAGTAAATATCTGAAGTCATCACTCACCTTTCCTATCAGTTGTCCAATTATCATTAATTTGTTAATAGAGGACCCCCAACAAGTGCTGTTAATAGAGGACCCCCAACAAGCATGGGGCCATTGTGGGCATGACAGTGAAGAAGAGACTGATGAAGTATGCTCACTGTATACAGGTCAACAAATGCATAAATCGGGACACACTGAGTCATCATCTCATACATGCATACAAGATAATGACTGTGCTTGGCACGTTGCAGTGCACTATCTGACTTAAATCTCATAACCCTGAAATAGGTACACTCATTATCCCCACTTCACAGAAAAGGAAGCTTAGACTTGAAGAGGTTTTCAGATTTACCTGGGGTTCTATAGCTAGGAAGTAGCATAAACCCAGATTATCAAACCCTTGTTTATGCCACTACCTGCCTCTCACACTTCCTCCTCCTGCCTTTTGAGAGAATAAATGTCACACTGATTTTTTTTTTTAATCTGTGCAGTGTTATGAACCATTTTTGTAAGGTGGAAATCAGCAAGTACTATGAATGAAGTAATGGACTGGAAAACTAGATTCTTATCATAACCTGAGCTCTAAGTAGTGGACAAGCCATTTACAAGCTCTGGTCCTGTGTGTCCTCTGCTTTAAAATACAGTTGTAATGTTTTACCTCTAGAATCCATTTCATCTCTACAGATTTGCTTAGACTAAGAGCCGGTCTCATGGATTAAAAGCATCCATTTTCCTGACTGTCATAAAATGTCTAGAGGATGACTCTTTGGTATTGACTCAGAAGGACCATTAAAACAGGGCATTATCTCATTTAATTTTTTTAAAATTGTGGTATAATTGTTTTACAATGTTCTGTTAGTTTCTACTGTAGAGCAAAGTGGAGTTCCCCGTGCTATACAGCAGGTTCTTATTAGTTATCTATTTTATACATATTAGTGTATATATGTCAATCCCAATCTCCCAATTCATCCCCCCACCTTTCCCCCCTTGGTGTCCGTATGTTTGTTCTCTACATCTATGTCACTGTTTCTGCCTTGCAAACCAGTTCATCTGTACCATTTTTCTAGATTCCACATATATGCGTTAATATATGATATTTGTTTTTCTCTTTCTGACTTACTTCATTCTGTATGACAGTCTCTATGTCCATCCACGTCTCTACAAATGACCCAATTTCATTCCTTTTTATGGCTGAGTGATATTCTATTGTATATATGTACCACAGCATCTTTATCCATTCGTCTGTCAATGGACATTTAGGTTGCTTCCATGACCTGGCTACTGTAAATAGTGCTGCAATGAACATTGGGGTACATGACTCTTTTTGAATTATCGTTTTCTCTGGGTATATGCCCAGTAGTGGGATTGCTGGGTCATATGGTAATACTATTTTTAGTTTTTTAAGGAACCTCCATACTGTTCTCCATAGTGGCTGTATCAATTTGCATTCCCACCAACAGTGCAAGAGGGTTCTCTTTTCTCCACACCTTCTCCAGCATTTATTATTTGTAAATTTTCTGATGATGCCCATTCTGACCAGTGTGAGGTGATACCTCACTGTAGCTTTGATTTGCATTTCTCTGTTAATTAGTGATGTTGAGCAGCTATTCATGTGCCTCCTGGCCATCTGTGTGTTCTTTGGAGAAATGTCTGTTTAGGTCTTCTGCCCATTGTCTGATTGGGTTGTTTGTTTTTTGATATTGAGCTGCATGAGCTGTTTATATATTTTGGAGATTAATCCGTTGTCTGTTGGTACATTTGCAAATATTTTCTCCCATTTTGAGGGTTGTCTTATTGTCTTGTTTATAGTTTCCTTTTCTGTGCAAAAAAAGCTTTTAAGTTTCATTAGGTCCCATTTGTTTATTTTTGTTTTTATTTCCATTACTCTAGGAGGTGGGTCAAAAAAGATCTTGCTGTGATTTATGTCAAAGAGTGTTCTGCCTGTGTTTTACTCTAAGAGTTTTATAGTGTCTGGCCTTACATTCAGGTCTTCAATCCATTTTGAGTTTATTTTTGTGTATGGTGTTAGGGAGTGTTCTAATTTCATTCTTTCACATGTAGCTGTCCAGTTTTCAGAGCACCACTTATTGAAGAGGCTGTCTTTTCTCCATTGTATATTCTTGCCTCCTTTGTCATAGATTAGGTGACCATAGGTGCTGCATGGGTTTATCTCTGAGCTTTCTATCCTGTTCCATTGGTCTAAATGTTTGTTTTTGTGCCAGTACCATATTGTCTTGATTACTGTAGCTTTGTAGTATAGTCTGAAGTCAGGGAGCCTGATTCCTCCTGCTCTGCTTTTTCCCTCAGATTGCTTTGGCTATTCAGGGTCTTTTGTGTCTCCATACAAAATTTAAGATTTTTGTTCTAGTTCTGTGAAAAATGTCATTGGTAATTTGATAGGGATTGCAGTGAATCTGTAGATTGCTTTGGGTGGTATAGTCATTTTCACAATATTGATTCTTCCAATCCAAGAACATGGTATATCTCTCCGTCTGTTTGTGTCATCTTTGATTTCTTTCATCAGTGTCTTATAGTTTTCTAACTACCGTTCTTTTACCTCCCTAGGTAGGTTTACTCCTAGGTATTTTATTCTTTTTGTTGAAATGGTGGACGGGATTGCTTCCTTAATTTCTTTTTCTGATCTTCTGTTGTTAGTGTATAGGAATGCAAGAGATTTCTGTGCTTTAGTTTTGTATCCTGCAACTTTACCCAAATTCATTGAACAGCTCTAGTAGTTTTCTGGTGGCATCCTTAGGATTGTCTATGTATCATATCATGTCATCAGCAAACAGTGACAATTTTACTTCTTCTTTTCCAATTTTATTTCTTTTATTTCTTTTTCTTCTCTGATTGCCTTGGCTAGGACATCTGAAACTATGTTGAATAATAGTGGTGATAGTGGACATCCTTGTTTTGTTCCTGATCTTAGAAGAAATGCTTGCAGTTTTTCACCGTTGAGAATGATGTTTGCTGTGGGTTTGTCTTATATGGCCTTTATTATGTTGAGGTAGGTTCCCTCTATGCCCACTTTCTGGCGAGTTTTTATCATAAATCGGTGTTGAATTTTGTCAAAAGTTTTTCTGCATCTATTGAGATGATCATATGGTCTTATCCTTCAATTTGTTATTATGGTGTATCACATTGATTGATTGATTGATTTGTGTATACTGTAGAAACCTTGCATCCCTGGGATAAATCCCACTTGATCATGGTGTATGATTCTTTTAATGTGTTGTTGGATTCTGTTTGCTAGTATTTTGTTGAGGATTTTTGCATCTATATTCATCAGTGATATTGGTCTGTAATATTCTTTTTTTGTAGTATCTTTGTCTGGTTTTCTATCAGGGTGATGGTGGCCTCGTAGAATGAGTTTGGGAGTGTTCTTTCCTCTGCAATTTTTTAGAAGAGTTTGAGAAGGATGGGTGTTAGCTCTTCTCTAAATGTTTGATAGAATTCACCTGTGATGCCATCTGGTCCTGGACTTTTGTTTGCTGGGAGATATTTAATCACAGTTTCAATTTCATTACTTGTGTTTGATCTGTTCATATTTTCTATTTCTTCCTGGTTCAGTCTTGGAAGGTTATACCTTTCGAAGAATTTGTCCATTTCTTCCAGGTTGTCCATTTTATTGGCATAGAGTTGCTTGTAGTAGTCTCTTATGATGCTTTGTATTTCTGCAGTGTCCATTGTAACGTCTCCTTTTCCATTTCTTATTTTATTGACTTGAGTCCTCTCCTCCTTTTTCTTGATGAGTCTGGCTAAAGGTTTATCAATTTTGTTTATCTTCTCAAAGAACCAGCTTTTAGTTTTACTGATTTTTGCTATTGTTTTCTTTGTTTCTATTTCATTTATTTCTGCTCTGATCTTTTTGATTTCTTTCCTTCTACTAACTTTGGGTTTTGTTTGTTCTCCTTTCTCTCGTTCCTTTAGGTGTAAGGTTAGATTGTTTATTTGAGATTATTCTTGTTTCTTGAGGTAGGCTTGTTATAAACTTCCCTCTTAGAACTGTTTTTGCTGCATCCCATAGGTTTTGGGTCATGCTTTCGTTGTCATTTGTCTCTAGTTATTTTTTGATTTCCTTTTTGACTTCTTCAGTGATCTCTTGGTTATTTAGTAGCATATTGTTTAGCCTCTGTGTGTTTGTGTGTTTTTTACATTTTTTTCCTGTAATTTATTTCTAATCTCATAAAGTTGTGGTCAGAAAAGATGCCTGATATGATTTCAACTTTCTTAAATTTACTGAGGCTTGATTTGTGACCCAAGATGTGATTTATCCTGGAGAATGTTCCAGGTGCACTTGAGAAGAAAGTGTAATCTGCTGTTTTTGGATGGAATGTCCTATAAATATCAATTAAATCTATCTGGTCTATTGTGTCATTTAAAGCTTGTTTTTCCTTAGTAATTTTCTGTCTGGATGATCTGTCCGTTGGTGTAAGTGAGGTGTTAAAGTCCCCCACTATTATTGTGTTACCGTCGATTTCCTCTTTTATAGCTGTTAGCATTTGCCTTATGTATTGAGGTGCTCGTATGTTGGGTTCATATATATTTATAATTGTTGTATCTTCTTCTTGGATTGATCCCTTCATCATTATGCAGCGTCCTTCCTTGTCTCTTGTAACATTCTTTATTTTAAAGTCTATTTTATCTGATATGAGTATTGCTACTCCAGCTTTCTTTTGATTTCTATTTGCATGGAGTATATTTTTCCATCCCTCACTTTCAGTCTGTATGTGTCCCTAGGTCTGAAGTGGGTCTCTTGTAGACAGCACATATATGGGTCTTGTTTTTATATTCATTCAGCGAGACTGTGTCTTTTGGTTGGTGCATTTAATCCATTCACATTTAAGGTAATTATCTATATGTATGTTCCTATTACCATTTTCTTAATTGTTTTGGGTTAGTTTTTGTAGGTCCTTTTCTTCTCTTGTGTTTCCCCTTCGAAAATTTCCTTTCGCATTTGTTGTAGAGCTGGTTTTGTGGTGCTGAATTCTCTTAGCTTTTGCTTGTCTGTAAAGCTTTTGATTTCTCCATCGAATCTGAATGAGATCCTTGCCAGGTAGAGTATTCTTGGTTGTACATCCTTCCCTTTCATCACTTTAAATATATCATGCCACTCCCTTCTGGCTTGTAGAGTTTCTGCTGAGGAATCAGTTGTTAACCTTATGGGAGTTCCTTTGCATGTTATTTGTCATTTTTCCCTTGTTGCTTTTAATAATTTTTGTCTTTAATTTTTGTCAGTTTGATTACTGTGTGTCTCGGCATGTTTCTCCTTGGGTTTATCCTCCCTGGGACTCTCTCTGCTTCCTGGACTTGGGTGGCTATTTCCTTTCCCACGTTAGGGAAGTTTTTGAGTATAATCTCTTCAAATATTTTCTCGGGTCCTTTCTCTCTCTCTTCTCCTTCTGCGACCCCTATAGTGTGAATGTTGGTGCATTTAATGTTGTCCCAGAGGTCTCTTAGGCTGTCTTCGTTTCTTCTCATTCTTTTTTCTTTATTCTGTTCCATGGCAGTGACTTCCACCATTCTGTCTTCCAGGTCACTTATCCATTCTTCTGCCTCAGTTATTCTGCTATTGATTCCTTTTAGTGTATTTTTCATTTCAGTTATTGTATTGTTCATCTCTGTTTGTTTGTTCTTTAATTTTTCTAGGTCTTTGTCAAACATTTCTTGTGTCTTCTCGATCTTTGCCTCCATTCTTCTTCCAAGGTCCTGCATCATCTCCACTATCATTACTCTGAATTCTTTTTTCTGGAAGGTGGCCTATCTCCACTTCATTTAGTTGTTTTTTGGGGGTTTTATCTTGTTCCTTCATCTGGGACATAGTTCTCTGCCTTTTCATTTTGTCTATCTTTCTGTGATTGTGGTTTTCATTCTGCAGGCTGCAGGGTTGTAGTTCTTCTTGCTTCTGCAAGAATTTAATGTACCAAGACCTGGCACATTCCTTTTTCTCCTTGAAGCCTTGGCTTCTGGAATTTCATCCACTGCTTAGACTTGCAACACCTCTTCTGAATTCTCATTATCTCTTCCCAGTCTCACTCTGTAATCAGAGTACAGTTAAAGGAGCAATTCCATGACACAGTTCATCAGCTTTGTCTGGCCAAGGCTGAAGACTCACTTCAAGACGAAAGGCATTATGAAGTTGCTGACTACTCTACCTATGAGTGCTAGTCCTTGCTGTTCCTGAGAAACCATAACATAATACTATTAATGGTGACACATATGATCCAGCAATCCCACTCCTGGGCATATATCCGGAGAAAACCATAATTCGAAAAGATACATGCACCCCAATGTTCATTGCAGCACTATCTACAGTAGCCAAGACATGGAAGCATCCTAAATGTCCATCAACAGAGGAATGGATAAAGAAGTTGTGGTACATATACACAGTGGAATATTACTCAGCCATAAAAAAGGAATGAAATCATGCCATTTGCAGCAACATGGGTGGACCTAGAGATTATCATACCAAGTGAAGTAAGTCAGTCAAAGACAAATATCGTATATCACTTATATGTGGAATCTAAAAAAGTGATACAAATGAATTTATTTATAGAACAGAAACAGACTCACAGACTCTGAATACAAACTTATCATTATCAAATGGGGAAGGTTGGGGTGAGGGATAAATTAGGCATTTGAGATTAGCATATACACACTCCTATATACAAAATAATCAACAAGGACCTACTGTATAGCACAGGGAACTCTACTCAATATTCTGTAAGAACCCATATGGGAAAAGAATCTGAAAAAGAATGGATATATGTATATGTATAACTGAATCATTTTGCTATACACCTGAAACTAATACAACCTTGAAATCAACTACACTCCAAAATAAAATTAAAATTAAATTAAAAAAAAATAGTGACCAAATCATTTGAGATTATTAAGGAGAAAAAAACCTTATTCACAAAGTAGTCACAGGAGGAGGGAGAAGAGAGGAGTTTCTCCTAGTCATCAATTATTGATGTTCTCCTCCCACCAAAAAAAAAAAAAAAAAAAAAAAAATTTTTTTTTTAGTGGTTTGGGAAGTGTTAACTTCCAACCCTTAGGAATGGAGCAGGGGTGTACAAAGTAACATCAGCCCAGTGGCATTATTTGTATTTCCAGTCTCTCCAATACCACTGGATAATTTCTTGGCTGATAAAAGTCACAGCTTTCAAATTCCCCCAATGGAAAATTCTCTGAATGTGACTTTTGAATACACATTAATGTTGACAAGTTGGACTGCATGGCCTGTTGTTAGGTTAAAGCTGATGAACTGGCCCATCCCTTACACTGTCAGTGCAAAAAAGACTAACACTTATTCTTAGTATGAGGCAATTTTATGACTCTGGTAAGTGACTACATGGAAGACCAAAATATATCACATTTTCCCCCCAAATTCTGATAATACCAAATGACTTCCCCAAGGGGTTTTCAAAGAAGAAAAGGAAAATAGAGATGCCACAGATACTACATAGAGTAAATTTGAAAGCCAATATTTCAACCATTGCCACTTCTTAGGAAGTTTACTCATTATTTTTAAAGCTATTACTGATCACTTATTTTGTGCCAGGTGATACAAAGATAGTGAATGTTATTCTTGCCTCAAGGCATTCACAGTGTGAGGAAGGAGATGGTGAAGTAATCAGACAATTCTAATTTAGGGTTGAGTACTTTCCTCACTACAACCCAATGCTCCCCCAAAGCGTTGGACAAATTCTAACTTTAGGCATCAGCTCACACCAGCTTCTTGAACAGCTGGATCTACAACTGGAAACCACAAGATTAGGGGTGAAGCTTTGTTCAGACATCTCTGTAACAGCTACTCTAGCCATCACAGGCCCCAAAAGAAGGCTAGAGCTGTGTTGGAGAGTCTGCTGCCAAAGCTTTTTGCTGACTCCATCTGTGTCATCGGCACTAACATCACACCTCCTCAGCATCTTGAGGCAGAGCCCAGTTCTGACATTTTCACACTCAGAGCCAGTCAGAAGCAGAAACTAATGTTTGTGTTGCTGACATGTCATCCTCCTTTATCCTCTGACATCAGCCAGTCCCTGTGTCTCTCCTCCAGGCCCCCTCGGTGTGGATCACAAGACACTTGAAAAACAAGACAGGAAGTAACCCTCACGTCATGGAGTCCATCCACAGGAGATGAGTAATTTGCGGGGACATATTAGGTGTTCTTACTGTCCTCATCCCATTCTTTCCTGCTTTCAAATTTCTACTCCTGTCAGACCATGAATTTGATTCTTCCACATCCTTTACACCCTGATGAAGAGAAGCCTGGAGAAGCTGACTTTGCTGCTCCTTTCAAGGACATTTCAGCCTTTGCCTTCAACCTGCTAGCCCTTCAGTCAGGAAATCACTACTTTGCTTCCTTGTGTCCCGTTAGAAGTTTCCCCTCACAGTTTCCTTCTCAAAATAATCACCTCAGATCCCTGAAAGGCGCTTTAGACCCTTGGGAATGTTTGAATGCTGAGTGCAAGGACCCAAATCACAAGAGTCTCTTCAGAAGACATTCAAGAGAAGACGTCTTCCAACTTCAAAGTATACAAAACGTTGTCCTTCCTCTTCAAGTTAAAATGCTTTCATACTTTACCAAATATGTATACAATTTCTGTGACTATTATAAAAAGAGCTCAAGTTTTACATCTATTTTGAATGCCAGTTTTAAAAATCTTCTTAACGTAAAAGTAAAAATGATCAATGATCCTACCGTTCAGAGATAGTCAACAATTGCTCAAATTCTGTTTTCTTCCTATTGCCCTTTAATGGGCAGCTAGAAACTCACACTGAGGAAAAGAGGAATCAAGTACCCCAGGTTCCAAAAAAAAGCTAAAATTATTTGGAGTCAAGTACTTCCTCAGGGTTGTCTGCCCCAATCATGTCACATGCATACATACACACAACAACATGCTGTATAGACTGGTGAGTGTATAAAAAGATTACTAAAAGGAAGAAAGATTTGGGTTAGGATTCAAAAAATTGACTAGAAATAAATATGCTTCACGAGCCTCATAGGGAGTGTGTGTGTCATTTTTTCTCCCTTTCCTTTGGGACAGAAGACCTAGTTCCCCCACCATGCCGGTAGGGGAAACTCCAATGGCATGGATAGAGGAAGAAGGAAAAAAACAGTGCTTTGGGCTAAAACTTTGCTGTTGCTGGGGCAGGGAGGATTGGAGATGAGCATTAAATTGGAAATTAAATTGAAATTTTAAAACAAATTAAATTCACTGGATGGGACTGCATTTACTAGTAACTGAAAATGAACAGGAGTAGCATCTGTCCAAGATATTGTTAAGAGGCAAAAAAGAGACATTTGAACATTTTCAGATGAAGGGTTTTAATGCTCTTGAGGGAGCTTCTGCACTTAGAAAAGATTAATTTTGGTTTAAAATTTTTTGACTGATATTCAATTTATTTAACTTATAAACTCAAACACCTCATTAAGTTCAAATTACAAATCTTATGGAATCATTTGCATATCATAAGTTTTAACAATAATTTTTAAGTATCTATAAATAATGTTTGCTCTCATTTATGAATATGTTTGCTCCCATTTATGAATATAGTTAATTAGACACTCTAACTATGTTAAGCTAAGTTTGTAGATGTAATATATTCTGATTCTTTTCTAATACTCAGTTGTATGACTCCACAAACAGAACCTTATGGGTACTAAATAATTCTTATACATCTTAAATAATTCTTATAATTTAAAAATATGGTGCCCCTAAAATCTTCTTATATAGCCTAATACTTTGCATAACATCTCAACTTAAGCCTGCAAGTCTAAATTAATTACTCAATTATATTGTTTAAATTGAAGTTATAAGGCAATTAATCTAAGAGAAAAGTTGTATAAAACATTTAAAAGTATATGGAATGTATTATATATGCAGATTCTTTGTTATTATAAAATTATTAATATTATGGATTTTAGCCTCTTAAATATTTCTATACTTCATTTAACATTTTCCTAGGATTAAAAGATGGACCATCATTCAAGGAAGACAGTTATTTGAGATTGCCTCCCCATGAAGCAAGACACTTTCCACCATAGCTAACTGGAGTTCCTTATAACCAGAGATTCTGGCCAGGTAGAAATCCTGGAGCCCTGGACGTCTACTGAGAACAATTCTTCTCACACACCCCAACTATAACACCGAACCCCCTCTTTGAAATATTATGAAAAGTTTTTCATTCTTTGACTACTCTCAGAAAAGCACATCTTTCTTTTAGACTGAACAGTTGATTAGAATTTTCATTTTTCTTGCTCTTAATTTGTGAATATGTGTTTTTCATCAAAAGCTAAAGAACTCTGTGCTTGATGGAGCCCTCCAGATAAGTAAACATATTTTCTATTTATTTAATGACTATGAAGAGTTAAAATCTTTCTAATTGTATATTTGTTCATTTCTCCTAGTAGTTCTGTCCATTTTTACTTCATATATTTGTAAGACTATGTTATTAGGCACATGTGAATTGAAATTTGTTATATATTCATGGTGAATTTAAGCTCTAACAATGCCAAAGAGATGCTCTTTATCTCTATTATTACCTTCTAAATTAAAGTATATTTTGTTGATATTAACAAAGCTATATATTTCCTACTTCTGATTTGCATTTACATGATTTACATGGTATTTCTCTTTCCAAGGTTTTAATTTAATCTTTTTCATATCATTCATTTTAGATGCTCCTCTTGTAAACAAGTGTACATTTCAATTAGTTTTAATTTGGAGAATTTAACTTGTTTCCATTTAATGTAGTCACTGATATATTTGGATTTAAACCTAACATCTTATTTTTGCTTTATTTTGCTTATTTTGTCCTGCTTGTTCTTATTTCTCTCACTCTCCTTAGTAATATTTTTTAGTAGATTACATTTTATCATTTCATTTCTTTCCTGTGTTTGGAAGTTACATACTAGATTTCTTTCCTACAAGTAGATAACCTAACAATTAAAAATCTAAAACTAATACCTCTACCCTCCTCCTGGGCAATAGAAAGGTCTGTGGACATTATAACTTTTTTCCTTAAATGTATATACTGATGTTGTAATGTTTTTAAATCTATGATTTTTTTTGTCATGAGTCAATATTATTTTTGTTTCACACAAATTAATTTACATTTACCACATATTTACTTTTTCTTTACTCTTCTTTCTTGCATTTTAGAAATTCTATCTAAAATCAATTTCCTTTCTGCATGAAGAATACATTTTAGAATATCCTTTAGAGAAGGTGTGCCAGTGACAAAGTCAATTTTTGTTTATTTGAAAATATCTTTATTTACTTTCATCTTGAAAGATACTTTTCCTGAATAAAGTATACTCAGTTGGTAGCTATTGTATAAAATTGAGAATAATATTCCACTACCTTCTGGCTTCCATTTCTGCTACTGAGAAGTCAACTTCAGACTAACTCTGAAAATCTTATATCTTTTTTCTCTGTTTTTAAGATTTTTCTCTTTGTTTCTGATGTTGTGCAGTTTTACTATGATGTGTGTAGGTGTAGGAGTTTTTTATTTATTCTGTTGAGATTCACTGGGCCTTTTAAAACTGTGACTTGGTTTTTACAGATGTTCTAAAAAATTCTCAGCAATTATCTCTTCAAATATTGCCTCTCTCCCATTTTCTCTCTTCTCCTTTTTTGGAGAGACATTAAAGTTCTTAGCCATTCTTACTCTGTCCTAAGTGTCTCTTACTCTTTCTTCTGTGTTTTCTTTTTGTTGCCTAATATTGCATATTGTATAATTTCTTCTGGCCTATCTTCCAGTTTGCTAATTATTCTTTCTTCAGTTGTGGCTAATCTGTTGCTCAACCATTGAGATTTTAATTTAAGTTATGGCATTTTTATTTCTAGGAGTTTTCTACTTGGTTTTCCATCAAATTTGTGATATCATTTTTTTATGGTATCCTATTGCTTGAAGGCATTCCAAACTTATCTTCTGTTTCTTGAAGTATATAAAACATGGCTCTTTTATAGGTTGTGTCTGATATTCCAATATCTCAATCTTTACATGAATTTTCCCAATTTGTTTTGTTTTGTTTCTGTTGGTTCTTATTCATGTCAGTTTGGTGTTTTGTTTGTTTGTTTGTTGGCTTAGTTATCTCTGACAGCCTGCTAGTCTTTGTACTTGAAAAAAATTTTGTAAGAATGATCTCAGGCCTTCTCCATAGAATATCTGCACTTTCTTCTGTCAGGTGGCCAGGAGTACCACCGGCCCAGGATCACCATATATTGTCTTCTGTGAGACTCCTCACCTTTTTGGGCTCTGGGTTTTATTTCTATACCCCACACCTCACATCAAAACAATAGTTTACATGAGCAAGGACACCCTTGGGGCAAAAGAAACCTCCATATTCAGCTTCTCTTTTTGCATTATCGATATTTTAAATTTTTTTTCATGGAAGAGTTGGTCTGCATAACCTAGAAACAAAGACCTTTGAGTTTATTGGGATTTTTGCTTTTTTCAGTAATTACTTAGATCATACAACTCTTGAAGATATTTTAAAATATAGCCAATTGAATTTGACTTGTCACATGGCTTTAGCTGACTTAAAGCCCCAGATTATGAAGACTTTCTTCAGATATAATAAACTATAAACTATAACTGAAGGTAATAAATGGAGAAAAATGAAAGCATTTATAGTTGTGTACCACCAAATACTACAAGTGAGACAAAATGCTCCTAAAAATATATTAAATCAGGAGCATTTTTCTCATAAACTTACTTTGAACTATTTATTTTTAATGTCTCCAAGGTATCTAATTACATAACTAAACCACAATTATTTGATTATTCACCTTTAGTCAACCATTATATTTTCCAGTTTTTCACTATAACAACTAACACTGTGTTGTATTTGTACATAAATCTCTGTGAAATTCTCTGATGTTTTTTCAATACAAATACTTTGAAATGAGATTACTTGATCAAAGAAGGTGAGCATATATGCCTCTCACTAAGCACTGCCAAATCACCCTCCAGTGAGGTGACTACAGTTTTCACCTGCCAGCAACAAGACCTGAGTTTCTGTTTAAATAGTCCTTACCAACATTGATTATTATCACTGAAAAATATATACACTTACTTATTGGAAAGATGAAAAAAAAGAAATATTTTGTTGTTTTAACACCAGTTTCTTTTATTATTATGTACTTGAACTTTTTGTCTAAGCTTATTAGCCATTGGAATTTCTTTAATAAATTATCTGTTCACTTCTTATGCTATTTCTAACTTTGAATGCTTATCATGTTCCTTACTACATTGACTTTACTAGTTAACTTACTGCAATGCTTTATAAATTAAGTATATTGACCCATTGGCTTTCACATAATTTGCAAATACTTTTATACTTTATTTGTCTTTCAGACTGATTTACAGTGCTTTTTCACATACAGATTTTTGTAGTCAAATATCCTAATTTTTTCCTTTATGGTTTCAATAATGATGATTGTCAGAACATTCATTGTATAATTTATTACATCAATAATTTTTGAAGACCAAGAATAAACAAAACAATCTTGAAAAAAAGAACAAAGTTGGAGGACCTACACTTCTTGATTCCAAATCATACTACAAAGCTACAGTAATCAAGACAGTGTGGTAATGGCATAAAGATAGACATATACATCAATGGAATAGAATTGAGAAGCTGGAAGTACGCCCTTACAGTGAAGGCCAATTGATTTTAGACAAAGATGCCAAGATTTAAATGGGGAAATAATTGTCTCTTCAACAAATGGTTCTGGAAGAAATTAATATCTACATGCAAAAGAATAAAATTGGACCTCTTCCTTACACCATACACAAAATTAACTCAAAATAGAGCTTAGACATGAATATGAGAACTGAAACTATAAAACTCTTTTTAAAAAGAGAGTAAATCTTCATGACCTTGGGTTAGGCAATGATTTTTTCATATACAACACCAAAAGCACAGACGGCAAAAGAAAAAAAACTAGATAAAGTTAGACTTGATCAAAATTAAAAAGAAACCTTTGTGCTGCAAATGAAATCATCAAGAAAGTGAAAAGACAAACCCACGGAATGGGAGAAAATATTTGCAAGTCAGATATTTGATAAGGGACTACCACTGCATAACCACTAGGATGGCTAAATCAGAAAGACAGATAAGAATGTGAATGAAATTGGAGCTCTCATCCATTTCTAGGCAGAATTTAAAATGGGAAGGATACAACCTAAATGGGAAAAGAATTTGAAAAAGAATATACACATGTATATGTATAGCTGAATCACTTTGCTGTACACTGGAAACTAACACAACATTGTTAATCAAATATACTCCGATATAAAATAAAAAGTTAAAAACAAATGGGAAGGATGCTTTAGTCTAGAAAACTCAAAAGATGTTAAACATACAGTTACCATATGACCCAGCACTTCCACTCCTAGGTATATACTCAAGAGAAAGAAAAACATATGCCTACACAATGACTTATATATGAATATCAAAGCAGCATAAACAAAAAGTAGAAACAACCCAAATGTCCATCAACTGATAGATGGATAAACAAACTGTAGTATATCCATACAATGAAGTATTATTTGAGAGTAAAAGGAAATGAAGTACTGATACATGCTGCAACATGAATGAACTTTAAAAACATTATGCTAAGTGAAAAAAAACAGACACAAAAAATATATATTATGTGAGTCCATTTATATTAAATTCCCAGAATAGGCAAATCTATAGAGACAGAAAGTTGATTAATGATTGCCAGAGGATAGTGGGAGGTGAAATGGGGAGTGACCACTAATGGGCATGGAGTTTCTTTTTGGAGTGATGAAAAGGTTTAAAATTAAGATTCTGGCGATGGTTGCAGAACTCAGTGAGTATACTAAAAACCATTGAATTCTACACTTCAAATAGTATGGTATGTGAATTGTATTTCAATAAAAGTGTTAAAAATAAATGTTGGAAAGTAATTTGATAAACTTCTAAATCTATCCAAGATAGAAACAAACCTTTGCAAAGTGAGACTTAATTAACACAATAAACATATCAAACCAAGATCATATTTCAATCTACTTAATGATGAAATACTGGAGGCACTCTCATTAAAAGGATTAAAAAAAGTGCACTAGTATCTGATATATTTCTGGAATATAGAACCAATGAAATAAAGCATGAAAAAGTAATGAAGTATATATTTTGACATTCTTAAATGGTATTATCTATATATAAATTTTAATTTAAAAAAGAAATAATATAAATTCTACCCAAGTTCTTCCAAAAACAGAAGCAATGGAAATACTCTCCAACTCATTGCCTGAAGCCAGCATTACTCTTACTCCAAAACAAAGACATTTCAAGAAAACTATAGTACAATTGATCTCATGAACAAGGTGCAAAAATTCTTAACAAAATATTAGGAAATCAAATATAAAAATATATAAAAAGGATAATACATCATGATCAAGAGAGATTTATCTTAGAAATCCAAGACTGGCTCAATATTCAAATATAAATCTATGTAATTCACTATATCAATAAGACTAAAAGGGAGAATACATGATAACCTTAAAATAAGTACAAAAGGCACTTAACAAAATGCAACATTCTTTCATGACAAAAATTTTCAACAAACTAAGAAGTGAAGGAAACTTCCTTAGCCTGATAAAAGATGTTTAGCAAAAAACAAAAAACAAAAACAAAAAAACCTTAAAGGTAATAGACTGAATGCTTTCCTCCTAAGCTTTGGAACAAGGCAAGGATATCCTCTATCACTACTCCTATTCAACATCATACTGAAGGTCCTAGCCAGTCAATAAGGTAAAAAAAGATAAAGAAAGAAAAGGTTCATAATATTGGAAGGTAGGAACTATTTCTATTCACAGATGATATTTTAAAACTACTAGAATCAATATGTGAGTTTAGGAAGGTTTCAGGTTAATATTTTAAAAAAGCAATTTTATGTCTACATACTAGTAATAGATAATTGATAATTGAATATTTTCAAAAGACCACTTACGAAATCACCAAAAAACAAACACCATATAATACTTGGGTATAAGTGTTTCTAAAAATATGTTCTAACTCTGTTTGCCAAAAACTGAAAAACACTGTGAAAGAAATCAAATAACTAAATAAATGGAGATGCATACCATATTCATGGATTGGAAGACCTATATTGTTAAGATTTCAATTCTCCCCAGTCATCTATAGATTCAACACACTCCCATACATCTTCAGGACATCATTTCCTTTCATTGATCAGGGAGAATGTTCACTGCAGTAATTCTTAACCTTTTTTGGGTTATATATCCTTCAAGAAAAGGATAAGAAATTTAAAGCAGAAAGGAAATAGGGAGGGTATTCTTAATGCCAGAAGACATGAGCAGGGATAACAATATGAACCATAGAGATCTGTTTAAGGAATATCAGAACTGAGCGCTTGGAGATCAACTTGCCCAATACCCTACTATTAGAAACAAGAAAGTTGAGACAAAGAGAGCTGATACAACTTTATAAAAGTATGCAGCCTCAACATCTGTGGTAAGGCCCCCCCAGAAAGTAGTCTCCTGCCTACCTATCCAATGACTTTTCCAAGGACAATAAATTACATATTTATAAAAAAATTATTTATACCTGCCTAGAATACCTTGAAGCCTGGAATCATGACTCTTTGACACCCTGCAGCACTTGTATGCAGTAGAAAAACTATACAGTTATACTAAATTGAGTTCAAAGAAATGTAAAATGAATTAGCCTATACTCAGAAATTTATACTTGCCTATTCTAAGGTGGGGTTAGTGGAATTCATTAGAAGTCTGTTTGGCCCAAGCTTATCTGGATTATCTGGAACCAAGAACTTATCTGGAACTAAGAAAGTGCTCTACATCACCAGTGGTAATGGATGAAAAAGGAAAAAAAAGTAATTCAGACTCACTACTACCAAGGCATAAATCAGAGAAAATCAAGTTGAGATTTTCTTATTAGTTAAGACTCAGGGCAAGAGACTTTAAAAAGTCTTTAAAAAAAAGAAAAAGAACCAAGTATCCCATCTCAATTTCAGAGAATTATTGAGGAGGTGTGTGTCATTTACCACCCTAATGCTTATTGAACGGTGCCAATTCAGAAGACCAGCCCTACCAGAAACTAGTGCCCCTATTAAGCCCTGTCAGTAAGAGGAGAGAACCTGATGCAAGTTGTTCAGGGTCATCGCAGGGCTTTTGAAGAGGAGCTATTCCCTGCCTCATCTTAGAGGAATTTTTTCCCCATACCCAAGAGAGAATCACTTTGTAAAGTCTGAGCGTGTTGGTAAAATAAGACAGGTATTTAATAAATCCATTGCTGGACATCTGCTTCACCAAAAAGATGTCTTTTGGGGTCCTGGATGTAGTAGAAACAAGAACTATGGAGAGATGTCAAGGCGGGAGACTACCAGTGATGAGTGGGGACAGGATTGACATCCTTTGTTCTCAGTTTGGAAGAGATTCACAAAATAATCCTACATGCCTGAAGGCCATAGGGATTTGAAGAAATTAAGTGCTACAAATCTCTCTGCAACTGACAAAGCAGGTTGAGGACAGCAGAACATCAGAGAAGTGAAGCATGGTACCACCTCCTGGGAGTCGGCAGGAAGATACGGCCAAGTCTTACAAGACATCACCAATGACTAGGAAGGAGTTCCTCATCAGTAAGGCCAGTGAGAGCAACCATCCCTGTACTTAGAGTTCACAGGCAAAGAGCTACAACAGCCATCAGGACCACCCCAGGGCAAGACTGCAACATTGCCCAGTCAAAAAGGAAAGTTGTCTTCTTTTTCTCTTTCTCCTATCCCAACACCTGAGAAACTACTGCCAGGAGGAGGGAGAGGGTAGAGCTACCTGAGAGCCAGGCCACACAACCCTCACCCTCACTCCAAGACAGTGAAGTCCCAGCACTGGGTGGAGGGGAAAAGACCACTTTGGAGAGAATATGAGATGGAAGTTTTAAGATGAAAGTACTGGGTCTCAGAAACAGATATCAAACCATTTAAACAGTCAAAAGCAGAAAAGGTTATAGAAGGGCCAAGATAATATTAAGTGGGTTACTATCCAGGATGAAAATTCAACATTATACAGAGGCCATTTATAGAAAAATCAAACCCTTTTAAATGTACATCTCCAACAAAATGCAATCCATCAATAAATTATATATATTAATGTATTATATATGAATGTAACCCTAAAATATTGTTAGTTTTAACCTTCCCTAGCCTCTCTCCATCTACCTGGTTCTTAAGTAAAAATTGACCAGGGGGGGGGAAAAAATCTGGTCTCTCAAATACTTTCATTGATCCCAGCCTCAGCTACGACTATACCTTCATTGATCCCAGCCTCAGCTATGACTAATCTCACATAAAACTTTTCATCTGGCTTCAAATCATGCGAGTTTTATGCCTTTGACTCACCTTTCCATTTACAACCTCATTTAGCCCTTAGACCCAACGTTTGGCACCACTTCCCTGGATATGAACTTTTGGTTTTTTTCTTCAACTATGATTCATATTTTCCCTCCAGTTGCAGAGCCATCAGTCACCCTGGGTCAGCACCTCACCTGACTTGGCTTGACATCTGGCCTTTCAGGCTACAGTGCAACTTGTTTGCCAAAGCTCCCATTAGTTTTATCTAGTCCAGATCTAAGGAGTCACACCATGCCAGAACATAAAGAGGGCTCCTTCACCAGAGAGACATGTTTCTTGTTGTTTTTATTTTTAGATATTTACTGTTTCATTCTCTCTCCAGCGTTCAGATATTCCTGTACCTAAGGGGTCATTAGTCAGAAGGTATCACACAGGTTTAGCCTCATTAGGACCAAGCTCTGTCCAACATTGGTAGCTAACAGAAACACACTCCAATAGAAACCCTTAGTTTCATAGTTCATCAGAAAAGTCATTCAAGTTGAGGATTTATAGAGACTTATCAAAAAGTACCATAAACATTAATTCTAACTAAAAGCAAATAGAAATGTAAATTTATTTACCCATCTTATAATATAGGAGCACAACTTTTTCTTTGAGTATAGATCTGCTGATGAATGTTCTGCCTAGTTTTTACTGCATAAATAACACACCATGCATGTGGTGGGGGAGGGCGTATATAAGAACCTTCCCCTCAATTTTGCTGTGACCTTTAAACTGCTCTTTAAAAATAAAGTCTTAATTTTTAAAGTGTATTATTTATGCAATAAATAGTTGGAATCATACAGTATTTAACCTTTTCGATTGGCTTCTTTCACTTTGTAATATGCAGTTAGAGTTCCTCCATGTCTTTTCATGGCTTGAGAGCTCATTTTCTTTTTAGTGCTGAATAATATTCCATTGTTAGGGAGTAGCACGTTTATTTACCTTCTCACCTACTGAAGAACATCTTAGTTACTTCCAAGTTTCGGCAATTACAAATCAAGTTGCAATAAACATCCACGTGCAGGTTTTTGTGTGGACACAAAGTTCTCAATTCCTTTGGGTAAATACCAAGGAGCTCAGTTATTAGATTGTATGGTAGGAGTATGTTTAGTTTTATAAAACAAACAAAAAACTGCTATACCATTTGGTATTCCCACCAGCAACGTATGAGAGTTCCTTTTGCTCCACATTTTGACTACCATTTAGTGTTGTCAGTGTTCTGGATTTTGGCCATCCAAACAGGTGTGTAGTGGTGTCTTGTTATTATTTTAATTTGCATTTCCATGATGATATATGATGTGGAGCATCTTTTCATATGGTTATCTGCATCTGCCATCTGTATATCTTCTTTGGTGAGGTGTCTAGTAAGGTCTTTGATCCAGTTTTTAATCAGGTTTTTGGTTTTCTTTTTGTTGAGTTTTTGTATATTTTGGGTAATAGGCCTTTATCATACATGTCTTTTGAAAAAATTTTCTTTCAGTCTGTGCCTTGTCTTCTCATTCTCTTGACATTGTCTTTCACAGAGCAGATGTTTTTAATTTTAATAAAGCCCAGATTATTGATTTTTTCTTTCACGGATTGTGCCTTTGGTGTTGTATCTAAAAAATCATTGACATACCCAAGGGCAGGTAGGTTTTCACCTGTGTTATCTTCCATGAGTGTTATAGTTTTCATTTTACATTTAGGTCTGTGATCCATTTTAATTTTTGTGAAGGGTATCAGGTCTGTGTCCAGATTTGTTTTTTCCATGTGAATGCCCATTTGTTCCAGCTCCCTTTTGTTGAAAAGACTATCTTTGCTCCTTTGTATCACCTTTGCTTCTTTGTCAAAATTCAGTTGCCTATATTTACATGGGTCTGTTTGGAGGCTCTCAGTTCTATTTCACTGATCTATTTATCTGTTCTTTCCTCAATACCACACTGTCTTGATTACTGTAGCTTTCTAGTATGTCTTGAAGTCTGGTAGTGTCAGTCCTCCAACTTTGTTCTTCTCCTTCGGTATTGTGTTTGCTTTTCTGGGTTTTGTGTCTCTCTAAATGTACATTGTTGATATTCACAGCATAACTTGCTGGGATTTTGATTGGGATTGCATTGAATCTATAGATCAAGTTGGGAAAAACTGACATCTTGAGAATTAGTTGATTTCAAATGTTGAGCCAGTCTTGAATACCTGGGATAAATTCCACTTGTTCATGATATATATATCTTTCAATACATTGTTAGATTTGATTTGTTAATGTTTTGCTGAGAATTTTTGCACCTATGTTCATGAAAGCTATTAGTCTATAGTTTTTTGTTTTCTTGTTATGTCTTTGGTTTTGTTGCTAAGGTAATGCTGGCCTCATAGAGTGAGTTAGGAAATATTTCCTCTACTTTGATCCTCTGAAAGAGGTTTTAGAGAAGTTGTATCATTTCTTCTTTAAATGTTTGGTAGAATTCACCAGTGAACCCATCTGGGCCTGGGCTTTCTGTTTTGGAAGGTTACTAAGCATTAATTTAATTTTTTTTGATATAAGCTTATGCAGATTTTCTATTTCTTCTTATATGAGTTCTGGCAAATTGTGTTTTTCAAGAACTTGGTCCATTTCATCTAGGTTAGCAAATTTGTGAGATTTATGAGCATAGAGTTGTTCATAGTATTTCTTTATTATTCATTTAATTTCCATAGGATCTTTAGTAATGTTCCTCTTTCATTTCTGATATTATTAAGTTGTGTCCTGTTTTTTCTTAGTTAGCCTGGCTAGAGGCTTACTAATTTTATTGATCTTTCCAAAAAAGCAGCTTTTGGTTTTGTTGAATTTATCTATTGATTTCTTGTTTTCAATTTGATTGCTGCTCTAATTCTTATTATTTCCTTTCTTTTCCTTACTTTGGATTTAATTTGCTCTTCTTTTTCTAGTCTTAAGGTGGAAACTTAGATTACTGATTTTAGATTTTTCTTCTTTTCTAAATATATACGTTCACATATTAGAATGCTATCACTTTCCCTCTAAATACTGCTGTCACTGCATCCTTATCAAAACACATTTTGATAAGTAGTATTTTTATTTTCACTTAGTTCAAAATATGTTAAAATTTCTCTTGAGATTTCTTCTTTGATCCATGTGTTGTTTAATCTCCACATATTTGGGTATTTTCCAGTTATCTTTCTGTTTCTAGTTTAATTCCATTGTGGTCTGAGAGCAGACATTGTACTGGGTTGGCCAAAAAGTTTGTTCCGGTTTTTCTGTAATATGAAAAACCCGAACCGAACTTTTTGGCCAATCCAATATGATTTCTATTCTTTTAAATTTATTAAGGTGCATTTTATGGCTCAGGATGTAGTCTATCTTGGCAAATGTTCCATGTGAATGTGAGAAGGATGTGTAATCTGCTGTTGCTGGTTGAAAAACAATAGACTTTTAAAGCATCATCCACAATCTTATTTTTATTTCTTTAAAGTGAAGGCTAACTTAAAGTTGTTTGTAAAGAAAGCTAAGTGCAGAATTCTAGATTTTTTTATCAAAATTGTTATAGTTGTCTCAGCCATATGTAATCAATAGAAATCATTTAAAATAATCTGTCTTTATTGAGTCTTTTGAAAATATTTCAATTCTGCTTTCAGATAAACAATACTTTTTCACATTCATAGTCCATTGCTTTGTATAATATCAAATTAAATTTTATAATTATAACTCCAAGTACAACTGGAATAAATAGGTTTGGGAATAAATTCAACTGTCTCTTACAAACAATAAATGCTGGAGAGGGTGTGGAGAAAAGGGAATCCTCCTTCACTGTTGGTGGGTATGTAAATTGGTACAACCACTATGGAGAACAGCATGGAGGCTCCTTAAAAAACTAAAAATACTTTAGAGAAATGCAAATCAAAACTACAATGAGGTATCACCTCACACCAGTCAGAATGGCCATCATCAAAAAATCTACAAACAATAAATGCTGGAGAGGGTGTGGAGAAAAGGGAACCCTCTTGCACTGTTGGTGGGAATGTAAATTGATACAGCCGCTATGGAGAACAGTATGGAGGTTCCTTAAAAAACTAAAAATAGAGCTACCATATGACCCAGCAATCCCACTCCTGGGCATATACCCTGAGAAAACCATAATTCAAAAAGAGTCATGTACCACAATGTTCATTGCAGCTCTATTTACAATAGCCAGGACATGGAAGCAACCTAAGCATCCACTGACAGAGGAATGGATAAAGAAGATGTGGCACATATATACAATGGAATATTACTCAGCCATAAAAAGAAACTAAAGTGAGTTATTTGTAGTGAGGTGGATGGACCTAGAGTCTGTCATACAGAGTGAAGTAAGTCAGAAAGAGAAAAACAAATACCGTATGCTAACACATACATATGGAATCTAAAAAAAAAAAAAAAGGTTCTGAAGAACCTAGAGGCAGGACAGGAATAAAGATGCAGATGTAGAGAATGAACTTGAGGACACAGGGAGGGGGAAGGGTAAGCTGGCATGAAGTAAGAGAGTGGCATGGACTTATATATACTACCAAATGTAAAATAGATAGCTAGTGGGAAGCAGCCGCATAGCACAGGGAGATCAGCTCGGTGCTTTGTGACCACCTAGAGGGGTGGGATAGGGAGGGTGGGAGCGAGATGCAAGAGGGAGGAGATACAGGGATATATGTTTATGCATAGCTGATTCACTTTGTTATAAAGCAGAAACTAACACACAATTGTAAAGCAATTATACTCCAATAAAGATGTTAAAAAACAACAACTAAAAATAGAACTACTATAGGATACAGCAATCCCACTCCTGGGCATATATCTGGAGAAAACCATAATGTGAAAAGATACATGCACCACAATGTTCACTGCAGCACTATTTATAATAGTCAAGACATAGAAACAACCTAAATGTCCATCGACAGAGGAATGGATAAAAAAGATGTGGGACATATACACAGTGGAATATTACTCAGCCATAAAAAAGAAGGAAATATTGCCATTTGCAGCAACATGGATGGACCTAGAGATTATCATACTAAGTGAAGTCAGACACAGAAAGACAAATATCATATGATATCACTCATATGTGGAATCCAGTTTTTTAAAAAAGATGCAAATGAACTTATTTACAAAACAGAAACAGACTTACAGATATTGAAAACAAACATATGGTTACCAAAGGGGAAACGTTGTGGAGGGAGGGATAAATCAGGAGCTTGGGATGAACATACACACACTACTATATATAAGATTGATAACCACCAAGGACCTACTGTATAGCACAAGGCAATCTACTCAATATTCTGTTATAACCCATATGAGAAAAGAATCTAAAAAAGAATGAATATATGTATATGTATAACTGAATTACTTTGCTGTACACCTGAAACTAACAAATGTAAATCAACTATATTCCAATAAAATTAAAATATTTTTAAAAATAAATAAATTCAACTAACTCTTAGTGAACACATGATTTTTCTGAGCAAAACTGCATAGGCTTACTAGAAAGTAGACTACTAGTTACAAGTACTCACTGTGCTTTGGGCATCAGTTAGAATGTCTTACAGAGAGAATGAAGAACGTTCATTAACCCAACAAGTCAATTAAGTAAAAGAGCTCTTACTATACACAGTAACATTAATAGTGATACTTTATAAAATTCTTTATGCTAAATGATATGCTATCATATGCATTACCAGACACACACATATAACACTCTTGGCATATCCTTTTTTCTCAAATGTTTACTCAGTGTAACAAACAACACTCAAACCAGATCGTGAATGGTTGTTTTTAGAGTTATTTCTATTCTTTTTACTTCACTTTAAATTTATTAGGATTAGGGTGTCTTTATAGCTTTGATCTTTCTCAAAACAATTTCCTGGAACTATGCCTCACTTCAAAAAGTGAGACAATTTAAGGTTTCTACTAATTATAAGGAAATAAGAACTGATATGGCAAAAAAAAAAAAAAGTGTATTAAGAATAAAGATATGTTTAAGGAATTGTACATTTAACTTCTTAAAATCAGGGACGTCTTCATGGAAGATGAGTGAGCCCTCTATATTAAACTTTGAGTAAAATAATAGTCATTTATGATTTCAATAACAAGGGGGAAGGTGAGAAGAAAAGGCAGTTCCTCCAAAGTGAATGGTCTAAATAGAATATAGGAAAGTATTAGAATGTTTTAAAATAGAGGGTTTGTGGAAAGGCAAAGAGGTTAGGAAACTCAGAGAGATGGTTTAGAATTGTGCTGTAGAGCAAAACTCCAACAGTCCAGGAGGAAAATAGGGAGAACCCAAAGGCCCATTCCTGAGAGACAGATAAGTAACTCTCTCCAGAAGCCACCAACGTGGATTTTATTGGGTTTAGATTTTCTGAAGCAAACTGAGAAAGATTTATCTTTTCTGAGTCTAGTGGTTTTACGTTTTTGAAACCAAAGCCTCAAAGACAGAAAAACAGAATCGTCAGGCAGTTGGGGCCACCCAAGCAAAGGCGTGACGCCTCCAGGCCATTTATTCTGGTCATGTTTTGGGGTGTAAGACAATTGTTTGGAATGAAAACTTGGGATTCCACACCAAATGTAATGTAATATAGATATTATTGTTAAGGAAATTTTGTTTTTATAGTGATCAAGGTCTCCAATCATTAAAAGGGTGATCAGGTGATATTATTTAGGGATTCTTTTGGCGTAATTTCTCAGTGGACTATGCGGATGAACTATCCTTCTCTTCACAGGATATTTTAGAATTTAGTTTACTATAAAATATGAACTCTAAAGTTAATAAACAGGGTGGCATGTGGTGCCATGGATTAAATATTTACCGGTAAGATATACAGTGATGAAAAGGATTTTCAAACAGGCCATAAATCAAACGGTCTGAGCTCTGTATTAAATATTATTTTTACCAGGGAAAAAAATAAAACTTAGCCCAGGGAAAAATGTTAACCCATTGTTGTAGCTTCCTGGGGCTGAACTTGTGAGGATCACCAGATATTCGTTTTCAAAACAAGGCAAATGGCAGAGAGATTTTATGAAATGATTCACTTATTTGGTGAAATGAAGAATGCCAACCTCCCATCCTTCACTCAACCATAGTTGGTTCTTTCACAGGCCTCTTCCATCTAGCCTCTCCTATTCCACCCACCTTGTTTACCATCAGGAGTTCTATTGCACAGTGGTTAAGAGCACGTGCCCTGCAGCCAATCTGTCTAGGTTCAAATTCTGACTCTGAGAGTTCCTAGCTGTGTTACTTAAACTCTCTGTTCTTCAATGTACTCATCCACAAAATGAATATATTAATAGTACAACATCATAGGTTTCCACATAGATTAAATGAATTAATACACATGTATATATACAGCACTTAAAATACGGTCTAGAAAATAGTAGATTCTCCATATTGTCCTTCATACTCTTTAATTAACCAAATATTACCCATCTTTCAAAATCCAGCTTAATTCTTTAATGAGCTTTTTTTTAAAAAATCAATGCAAACCTTCCCTAAGTGTGTATAGCCTCTTAGGCTTTTACCTCTTTTAATATCTAATTGCTTATTATGCACTATTTCAAACTGGTTCAATCTCCTAGAGAGAGAGAGACTAACTTTTTTTCAAACTGCTTTCAGCTAGATATGCCTCCGGAAAAAGCAATATATCCATGGTACGTGCCCACAAATTTTGCATTTATGGGGAGCCTTGTATGTGCATTCCACTGAAAACGGAACACAGCTTCCATCCTCTGGCTTCCGTGGGGAGGGAGGGAGGTGCAAAGTGTAGAGCATGTTCCCTGTGTGTTGGCTAACCCTTGGTCTGAATAGATCTGCTCTTGATAAACTTTTATTTGAGATGGATGGATGAATAAATGGATGGATCAACATGAGAGCTGAGTGGGGGAAAAAGTCCTGCAGAACAAAAGAGAAGAGTTTGCCTCTGGAAATGATTTATTACACAAAGCAGAAGTAACTTTGGGAAGATATCTGCTTCACATTATGTGTAGGGCATAGGAAAAGACTATAAAACAAGGAGTGGAGATGAAAATCTAACGGGCAAGATGCTGGTTAAGAATATTAAGTCAAGGGAATCATTGTGGTAAGGAAGTGAGGACACAGAGAGAGAGAGAGAGAGGAGAGAGAAGGAGATGGAGAAACGGATACTGTGATACCACTCTGCATTTTAATTCTATTTCCTTTAAGCTGAGTGCTCATGGAGAGCGGCTAAGCGATTTTCTGCAGTCTGAGACTTATGTTCCTAATTAGACTCATTTACGCAACAACATTAAGAACATGCAACCAGTGGAGGCAAGAGAAAGAAATGGGGAGCAGTCGAAGGTCAATGCTTTGCCTGGGTAAATAAAGATAGTAAGAATGGCTGCATGTGACGCTCTCCTGTTTCCTTCATCATTGTGGAGACAAGAAACCCTACACAACGGAATCTCAGGATCATAGATCTTGATCAAGAATGTTTTAGACATGCTCCTGCTTCAGGATAGGGAAGACTTCTTTTAAGTCGTAGCCAAAAGATAATTTTCCTTCTACTTCTCCAGAGAGGGAGATTCTGGTTTTATAAACAGGTTCTGCAAATGGAACTATTCTGCCAATCATATTTCTACCTGAAATCCTATATTCCGCAAAGAGGTTTTCCCAAGAAGTGAAAACAGGGTACAGACTGGTGGCAAGATCTCTTATGAAAATCACTGGATAGAAAGTCCTAAGACCTGAATCGTACTTCCATTCTTTTCTGTTAATTTTTTCAGGGATTCTGTCCACATCACCAAACTTCTGAGGCTTGGTTTCCAGAGCCTTAAAAGGACAAGTATAAACCTTCTCACCCAAAACAAAAGTGGGAACCACGAACCAGTCACCAGGACTTTATAAGGCACAAAGCACTTTAGGTGTATATATAATTTCTTCTAAAGATGATAGATTTGAATGGTAAATACTAAAAAGAAAAGTTTCAGTATTAACAGTGGGAGTTCAAGTGAGGATAGAAATTATGCAAATATGCTAGTGTGTTTCCCTCTTCAGCGCCACTTCCCACATTCTCATCCAGTGCCTCTTGCAAATTAAACTCCTATAAATGTTCAACCTTCTAACTTAATTTCAGAGTTTCCTGGATTCTTTTATGCATTCTGCATATATATCTACATGTTTCTGTTTAAACATATTAATACACATTCCAAAGAGTTTTCCCCAGGGGGCGTAGCCCATGGTCCTGTAATGACAACAGAAGTCCACAGAACCCATAGCTGAAAATGATGACCTCGATGATGAAAATGGTAACACTTTACTGAAGATGGTAACACAGAGAGATGGAATCCTGTCATTTATTTCCAAAGGGAGGTAGCTCTCCAGCAGCCTTTGTGACCTGATTTTCCAAATCTGCCATGAGGTTCCACTTAAACACACAACAGACACACACAAAGCCTCGGCAATTGCCAAATTATATTATTTTAACTGGCAAACGAAATCTGAAAGCCTTAGGCAAGAGTTTTCACAAAGCGCATTGGGGGAAACGCCAGCTTCGATGATGGTAGAAGTTTTGATTAAGGGTTTGCCCACATCTTAAATAGTCACCCTCCTTACCACCCAGAATGGTTTTTCCTTGGATGGAATTATTACTCAATGGAAAGACAAACACTGAAATTCGGAGAAGTTTTCTATGCATTGATATTAAACCGTAAGAAATAAACCAAGAAAATGAAGAGGGAGGGGAAGAGGCTCCTTGCCTGCGGCTTCTCCTCGGTTCTACTTGGTGCCATTTTATGCGCTCTCCCCTCGGCTGGGGGAAGACTCCCTACCATCACTCTGACTCCTGGTAAGTTCCTCATCCATTTTCACATATCTCTTCTCTATGAAGTCTGTTCCAGCTTCCTCACCACGGTCCTTTCACCGTAGCCTGCATGTCTAACCCTATCGCATATCACTGTTCATCTCACGAGGCAAGAGCACGAGCCCTGCAGTTAAGATCCCAGGCTTCAAATCCAGGCTTACTTGGGAAGGTTTCTTAACCTCGTGCCTCATCTGTAAATTGGGAAATTAACAACTGCCTCCTTGGGGTGTGTTGAACAATAAAAAGACAATCTATGTCCAGGGCTTTGTGCAGTGTGCGGGACAAAATAACCAGGCAATACAGCGCTTACTTTCGCCACACTTGTTTTTATTTGGGGATATTTTGTTTGCCTTTGTATCCCCAGCACCTAACACGGTACCTAGCAGAGCATGGGCACTTAAAATATTTTTTTCTTTCTTTTAGCAAATGAATGAATATGTACAGCGCTTCACACTTTAAAAAGAATTTTCGCATATGTGGTCTCACTGGGACCTCCCACTAACCCTCAGAGAGAAGCAAGACAGGCACAGGACCTCTCCTTGGGGGAAACACTTTTCTCTGTCTCCATGTACAACTGCCAATCATGGGTCACCTTGTGAGCTCAAGGATGATCACAGGACCAGATTGGACCAAATAAATCATTGCTAGTCATGTTGCCGTTTGAAGAAAACACAGGGAGCGGAAAACAGATGGAATGATTCCAGTCAATGTAATTACTGTGGGAAAATTTACCCACACCTGGAATTGACATTCCAGAAGCTGCCCTTATCCAGTCTTTCCTTCTCTTGAGTTTCAGTTCTTTCTAACCAATGTTATTGAGTCAAAGGATATAGGAGATAGAGCACTGAACTGGGTATCACTAGCCCTGAGTTCTAGGTCTGTCTCTGCCATTAGTAATGGTGGGCAAATCTCTTCATCTCTTTTAGTCTGGGTTTCAAAATCAATTAAATGGGAACAACACTCCCTGTTCTGCTTATGTCATTGGGTTGTTGAAGGCACCAATGAGAGGATTTGGGCTATGAGATTTTGAAAACTGCAAAGCAAATACAAAGCATTAGTATTCTCCATTTCCAGAGCAGTAGACCATTTCCTTGGTATAGAAGATACAAAAATTAGGTTGGACCCGGCACACTTTTTCAGGAAGGGGGACCCCTTCCAGGGACCGAGAGTGGGCTCTTGTCTAACACTTGGAAATGAACTGTCCAAGGAGACACACACGCTGACAAGACAAAAGGCTTTATTGGGAAGGGGTGCCCGGACGGAAAACAGCAGAGTAAGGGAACCCAGGAGACCTGCTCTGCCACGTGGCTCACAGTCTCAGGTTTTATGGCAATGGGGTTCGTTTTCGGGTTGTCTCTGGCCAGTCCTCTTGTTTGGCTCATATTTGGTCTGACTCAGGGTCCTTCCTGATGTTGCGTGCGTCTCTCAGCCAAGATGGATGCCAATGCGAAGGATTCTGGGAGGTTGGCGAGACATATTATGGGCTGGCATCTCCTCCCTCCTTTTGGCCCCTCCCAAATTATTCCGGCTGGCAGTAGCTTGTTAGTTCCATGTTCCTTATCAGGACCTCCTGTTGTGAGATAACTCATGCAAGCGGTCATTATCATGCCTGGCCCGGACGGCTGATTTTGGTCATTGGTTCCCTAACTCTTCCATATGCCCAATACCTAATAAGTACAGATTCTCTCTCACTCTTTCCATATTCTCACCTTGTTTCCTGAACCTTTTTGCCTTTGACCCACCTCACAGTCTCCTTCCTGACCTACTGCTGATCTCCTTGGCCCCTAACCCCTAAGCACACTTCCTGTCTGTAGCCTGAAATGCTCCCCGCACCTTGGCTGACATTTGATACTGCCCCTCCATCACTGCTGGCTTTGAGCCATGAGAGTGTCAGGATCTTTGGCTTTTCTGGGTACTCTGTATGTGGCAAGGGTGGGTATACAGACCCAAGGCTCAAGCCAGGTCATAAGGTCAATGCGGAGCTGCTTCTTTGGTCATTTTGTGACCTCTTCATCTTCCTTGCTCAGAACATGTTTTTTAAAAGCATTTTCTGTTACCCAATGATAAGTCTCAATGATGAAGTTCAAAAGCCAAGCTTGGGGATAATTTGTGCTGGGAAGGCTTATTACCTTTCTCTAGCTATAGTAGTTTTTGTACTGATGAGGAAACTCCCTTGAGGTCAAATCGCTGGGCTATGTTCCCGGAGCTCAAACCACTCATTTTCCTCTAGAAAAACTGAATGGAGAGAAGACAAATGTAGATTCCCTTCTGGTGCCTGGGGGCAAATATTTCACTGGCCATGGGGGGAGTGCTTCCTATACCCCCTGCCAAACATTCTTTTAGAACCTTCTTTGGCTTCAAGGGGTTTTGCCCCATTTCTGTTGGAGCCCACAAAAGGCATCTTCTAGGTCTTGAGAGACACAATTTGCGAGTCAGAGGGAGTCCAACGGTGAGGTGGTCTCAGGAGGATAAAATCACAATACTCAACACAGGAAATTATGAAAATATAGAATGAGGGCTGAGGGAAACCTGCTCTGGTTCCCAGGTGATTTGGTTCTGTAAGTTCTACTGATGGGTTCGGTTCCCTCAGGTAAATGAGGAAGGCGGCAGAAGCCCGGGACAAGCCAATGCAAGCAGCAGCCCCTCCCTGCCCACAAGCCTTCCCTCCTGTGGCCTCAGGCCTGCAAGCCAGAGTTCGCTTCTCCAGCCCTCCAGCTGTCTGCAGCTGCGTGCCTTCCAGCAACTCACAGCTGGCTTTGCAAAGAGAAACGGCCTCTCTCTAAGGCAGTTTACCAGAAGAGATTGCTTCAGATGTGCCATGTGTTAAAACACGATTCTAAAAGCACCATTAAACGCAATGAATTGTGATGTTACATAGAAAAGGCGCACTCTGACCAGTGCCTCACCCATAGTAGGTGCTGGCTCAGTAAGTGGCAGATTTTTCCTTCATTTCTTTTCTAAAATTCTTTTTTATTTTTATTTTATCTATTTATTTATTTATTTTGGCTGTGCTGCGCGGCTTGCAGGATCTGAGTTCCCCAACCAGGGATTGAACCCTGGACCCTCGGCAGTGAAAGTGCAGAATTCCAACTACTGGACTGCCAGGGAATTCCTTTCCTTCATTTCTTTGTCT
The DNA here is from genome assembly GCF_028021215.1 of Eschrichtius robustus. Lineage (NCBI taxonomy): Eukaryota > Metazoa > Chordata > Mammalia > Artiodactyla > Eschrichtiidae > Eschrichtius > Eschrichtius robustus. Next base: position 11,389,293 of record NC_090834.1, read on the forward strand.
CTTCTCCTTTTTCAGTCATGCTGAGATGCAGAAGAGTTGGAAATACCATAAAAGCATCTTCCCTGGTGGGGGGTGTGTGTGTGGGTATCCCATGCGCTCATTCGTGCTTGTGTGGTGTGTACACACGTGGGGGCCTGAGTGTGTGGACACTCAGGGGCACAGTGCCACTGCAGTTCTGTGTGCGCAGGCGTAAAGCACACCTTAGTTTCCTAATGTTGATCAGATCTATTCTACACTTGAAGGTCAAGACCCTGTAGGAGAAGAAAGGATTTAGGGACTTTTCCTCCTGAAAGCAGCCTGAAGTTGAGTTTCAAGCTTTTATGAGGTAGATTGGGTTGGGTTCAAGATAATAACCCAGTTAGAAGTCCTGGTGCAAACAATAGTTCACTCTGTATTTTCTTTTCATTTAAATCAGAAGCTTTGCTTTCATGGCTGTTCTTATTGATATACTTTTCAACTCTTGACTTCTGGTTGCTTTGAGTATGAAGCTCACACACCCAGGGGAATCTCACTGCACAAACAACAGGGCTTCTTGTTGTTGTTGTTTAAAATGCTTTAAAGGCTATAAACTTCCAATCTGCCTGTCTGTGAAGGTTAAGTTCATGTCTATGTGAGGCTGTTTGTTCAGTGCTCCATAATTCTAACAGACAGTGGTGTGAAATTTTGAAACATGCATTTATATTATATTAGTTCCTTCTACTCCTTTCCCCCATTTACTCATCCTCCTGGGACCTCAAGCTATGGTTCTTTACCCTTTCTTTCTCTCTGTCCCTTCCCTCCTTCCTTCCTCTTTCCCTTCTTCCTTCCTTTTCTCCTTCCTTCTTTCCTTCCTTTCTCCCTCACTTTCTTCTCTTCCCTTCCTTCCTCCTCTTTCTTACTCTCCTCTCTTTATTTCCTGAGCACTGGCTTCTGTCTCTAGGCACAGCTTCCCTTCGGCCAGGTTACATAACCACCAGGCAGCCTGCGCTCTGTCCCTCCATGAAACACCGTCTTCCAAACTGTGTTTTCCCTCGGATTTAACTCTTCAAAAGTCGCAGGGCTTAGGGGGACTGGGAGACCCAGGCATGAGGGAAGATTGAGACAAAAGAGCTCGTTTGCAGAGTCACAGGTATCCCAACAGTAAATCTCCCCAAAGCCCTTTTCAAATCTGGAATGATTTTTGTGCAGCTGAAGAAGGCCGGGCTGTTGAGCCGTTCCTTCCGCCTTCCTTGATGCTCTCCCCCCTCCCCGCTCCTGCCCCAACCTCTCTTCCCCGCAGAGCAGAGAAACAGAGCACACAGTCACTTAAGAGAAGGAAATGGATAAAGAAAGGAGTTGAAAACCTAAGGGAAAAACAATACAACATCTTGCAATTTGGGAGTCAGGTACAGAACCCAGAAGCAATATGGTTAATATTCTCCCCGCCTTGCAAACCCTTAGTCTTTCTGAGCCCCTGGGCGCTGGCCCACTCTCCACTCGGGCTGAGAATTCTGTTATCCCTGGTCGATCCCCAGCGCAGGCGGATTTCACCTACATTCCTTTATTGCCCTGGTGGGGAGGGGGAGTCACCGGGACTCAGGGGAGGCAGGGCAGACCCTGGGGACTGTCAGACACACAACACCGCTCTCTGTACCACAGCTAGGATGTTAGCCCCTTCATTCTGAAGTCTGCCCAAAGTCGCAGAGTTGAAATGTCTGAATTTAACACCACTTCCCTCACCACTCTCTCAGCCAAATGTCCTTGGCTTTTCAATAGGCCTAACCTCTCGGCACTATTGAATCTTGATGTTTTGCATTCTTTTTCTCTTACATATTTAACCCTCAACTTGCCCTTCTCTGACTAAAGCTTCAATTACACAAATGCCTTACTTCCTGGGAAGAGAGCCTCCCTTCCTTCCTTCCTTCTTTCTTCCCTCTCTTCCATCACCTTTTCTTTTTACTTATTTCAGTTTTTCAGGAGGAGGGAGGGAAAGCAATGGAGGAGCCCTTGGAAACTCTGCCCAGGGACGCGGCATTCCAGGAGTGTTTCCAATGTGGGTGGTGGGATGCGGGGAGGTGGCACAGGGGATGGCTTAGCCCCTCTGTCCAGAGAACAGAATTCTCTTTCCCTACAACGCCCCAATTCTTTTTTGCTGTATATGTTGTTGAAGTAGCCTCAGAAAGCTACGATCTGATCCTTGTCCTCAGGCATGTCCCAGGCTCTGGCACTGAACACAGTCTTCAAGTGTTGCCCCTTGAGTAGCAAAATGGGCTTATTGTCGAGTTGGCCCCTTGTGCCCTTATAAATGACCTTCTGGAGACCTTCCCTTGGCCAGTGTCTACCATGGCCAAGTCGCTTCGTTTACTGCCAGCTAGGACTGGTGTTAATTTTTTAAAGTTTAGATGCTTTTCATAGCTTTGCCAGCCTGGGTCTCTTTCCCCTAGGAAGTCCAATGGACTTGCCAAAGGGCACAGTCTTAGTGAAGAGCAGAACAGCAGTAAAGACTGACACATGCACCACTGTTGTTTGCACACACAGGCTGTGTCTCAATGAAGACAGCAAATCAATAACTAAGTGAACCAGCAAATATGACATATCTAGGTATCTTTCCCAGAACCAGCCTTTTGTGAAATCATAGAATTGATCCAATCATTTTTTGGGTTTTTTGGTTTGTCTGTTTTTGTTTTGTCATTATAAAGCTGAATTTACTCTTAAACCGCAAGCTGATCTTTCTCGACCTCCATGTTTCTTGAGCAAGAAGCCCTGTCATGGGGTTTCTCTGTAATGAGTGTGTTACATTCCATCCTCTATGCATACTATCAACAGTGATTATTCCTGCACTTATTAAGAACTTTCTATGCATCATGCCAGGTACTGAGGGCTTTACATACATTAGCTTATTTAATCTCCAAATAATCCTATGAAGTGGGTACTCTACTACTTAATTTTTCAGATGTGGAAAGTGAGGCCCAAGTAGGTTATGTCATTTACCTAATGGCTATACTTGTTCACCTGTGACTTCAAGCACCTTGTGGGAAGCACAACATTCTCTTCTTTAACTTTCCATCCACCACAAAGTATATGTCATCAGCTCTGCATATGGTAGGTGCCAGGTTAATACCTATGAATGTCCACTTTCCCAAGAGGAAGAATTTTAAACCAAAGATCAAGAGATAATCCAGGCAGGTTGTACTATGGTTCCTTCCAAACTGACTGTGTTTAGATCCCCACAAACCACTCCCAGACTTGAACAGAGTGGCAGTGATTCTGTAAGTAGCTGACAGTGAACTCTGTGGTGTCTCACACTTCAGATCTCAGTGTCACAATTGGGGATTCCAAACCCATGGCTATGTACTATAAATACAGACATTTATATCCTCTGTCAGCTAAAAATGTCACCTTTCTCATGATTCAAATTATGAACCTCTTGAGTCTGTGAGGAAGAAGTATCTGAATAGGGTTAGTATATCTGCAGTAGCCTTCAAGTCAAGCAAATTCTTAGTGTTTACTTTGTTCCAGGTCCCAGCACACCAATTCCATGTTAGATAGCTTCTTATGTTTAGAAACCCAGATTTCATTGGCATTAAGTCTATCTGTATTCTTGAAGTTTCTCTCTCTTTCCATCCCCCACTTCACTGGTTAGAATAATATGACCAAAAAAGAAAATTACAGGCCAATATCACTGATGAACATAGACACAAAAATACCCAACAAAATACTAGCAAACCAAATCCAACAGTACATTAAAAGGCTCATATACCATGATCAAGTGGAATTTATCCCAGGGATACAAGGATTCTTCAATATCCGCAAATCAATCAGTGTGATATGCCACATTAACTGAAGAATAAAAACCATATGATCATCTCATTCGATGCAGAAAAAGCTTTTGACGAAATTCAACACCCTTTATGATAAAAACTCTCCAAGAAGTGGGCATAAAGGGAACTTACCTCAAAATAATAAAGGCCATATATGACAAACCCACAGCTAAGATCATATTCAACAGTGAAAAGCTGAAAGCATTTCCTCCAAGGTCAGGAACAAGACAAGGATGTCCACTCTTACCACTTTTATGCAATATAGTTTTGGAAGTCCTAGCCATGGCAATAAAAGAAGAAAAAGAAATAAAAAGAATCCAAATTGGAAAAGAAAAAATAAAACTGTCACTGTTTGCAGATGACATGATACTATACATAGAAAATTATAAAGATGCTATCAGAAAACTACTAGAGCCCATCAGTGAATTCAGTAAAGTTGCAGGATACAAAATTAATGTACAGAAATCTCTTGCATTCTTATAGACTAACAACGAAAGATCAGAAAGAGAAATTAAGAAAACAATCCCATTTACCATCACATCAAAAAGAAAAAAATACCTAGGAATAAACCTACCTGAGGTAAAAACCTGTACTCTGAAAACTATAAAACACTGATGAAAGAAATCAAAGATGACACAAAGGGATGGAAAGATATACCATGTTCTTGGATTAGAAGAATCAATAGTGTCAAAATAACCATACTACCCAAGTCAATCTACAGATTCAGTGCAATCCCTATCAAATTACCAATGGCATTTTTCACAGAACTAGAGCAAAAAAAATTTACATTTGTATAGAAAGACAAAAGACCTCAAATAGCCAAAGCAATCCTGAGAAAGAAAAACGGAGCTGGTGAAATCAGGCTCCCTGACTTCTATACTACAAAGCTACCATAATCAAAACAGTATGGTACTGGCACGAAAACAGTAATATAGATCAATGGAACAGGATAGAAAGCCCAGAAATAAACCCACATACCTATGGTCAATTAATCTATGACAAAGGAGGCAAGGATATACAATTGAGAAAAGACAGTATCTTTAATAAGTGGTGCTGAGAAAACTGGAAGCTACATGTAAAAAAATGAAATCAGAACACTCTCTAACACCACACAGAAAAGTAAACTCGTAATGGATCAAAGACCTAAACATAAAGCTGAATAGTATAAAACTCTTAGAGGAAAACATAGGCAGAACACTCTTTGATATAATCGCAGTAAGATCTGTTTTGATCCACCTCCTAGAGTAATGAAAATAAAACCAAAAATAAACAAATGGGACCTAATTAAACTTAAAAGCTTTTGCACAGCAAAGGAAATCATAAACAAAATGAGAAGACAACCCACAGAATAGGAGAAAATATTTTCAAACGAAGCAAACAACAAAGGATTAATCTCCAAAATATACGAACGGCTCAAGCAGCTCTGTCAAAAAACAACAAAAACAAAACCAAACAACCCAATCAAAAAAATGGGCAGAAGATCTAAATAGACATTTCTTCAAAGAAGACATACAGATGGCCAAAAGCACATAAAAAGATGCTCAACATCACTAATTATCAGAGAAATGCAAATCAAAACTACAGTGGGGTATCACCTCACACCAGTCAGAATGGCCATCATTAAAAAGCATACAAACAATAAATGCTTGAGAAGGTGTGGAGAAAAGGGAACCCTCCTTCACTGTAGGTAAGAATGTAAATTGGTACAACCACTATTGATAATAGTACGGAGGTTCCTTAAAAAACTAAGAATAGGGCTTCCCTGGTGGCGCAGTGGTTGAGAATCTGCCTGCCAATGAAGGGGACACGGGTTCGAGTCCTGGTCTGGGAAGATCCCACATGCCGCGGAGCAACTAGGCCCGTGAGCCACAACTACTGAGCCTGCGCATCTGGAGCTTGTGCTCTGCAACAAGAGAGACCGCGACAGTGAGAGGCCCGTGCACCGCGATGAAGAGTGGCCCCCGCTCGCCGCAACTAGAGAAAGCCCTTGCACAGAAACAAAGACCCAACACAGCCAAAATAAATAAATAAATAAATAGCGTTCCCTTTTAAAAAAAAAAAAAACAACAAAAAAACTAAGAATAGAGCTACCACATGATCCAGGAATCCCACTCTTGGGCATACATCTGGAGAAAACCGTAATTTGAAAAGATACATGCATCCCAATGTTCATTGCAGCACTATTTACCAGTACAATAGCCAAGCGATGGATACAGCCTAAATGTCCATTGACAGAGGAATAGATAAAGATGTGGTGTACATATACAATGGAATATTAATCAGCCGTAACGAAGTAGGAAATATTGCCATTTGCAGCAACATGGATGGACCTAGAGATTATCATACTAAGTGAAGTCAGAGAAAGACAAATATCATATGATATCACTCATATGTGGAATCTAATTTTTTAAAAATGATACAAATGAACTTATTTACGAAAAAGAAATAGACTCACAGATTTGGAAAACAAACTTATGGTTACCAAAGGGGATACTTGTGGGGGGTATAAATTAGGAACTTGGGATTAACATATACACACTACTATATGTAAAATAGATAACCAACAAGGACCTACTCTATAGCACAGGGAACTCTACTCAATATTTTGTAATAACCTATATGGGTAAAAAAAATCTGAAAAAGGATGAATATATGTACATGTATAACTGAGTCACTTTGCTGTACACCTGAAACTAACAACATTGTAAATCAACTGTACTCCAATTTAGAAAAAAAAAGAATAATATGACCAAAGAAAACACAGGGTCTAGCCAATACTCAGTGCTTCAGAGTTGAGTGGAGATCATGCTATTTTGGTCCCTGTTTTACCAGTTTGTTGGAAACTGTTAGTATATTCCTGAATTATGTCTCAGATGTCTGTTGTTGGCTCCATTTCCAGCTCAGGCTCAAAGGCAGTCCCACGCCTAGTTCTCTAGATCAGGTGAAGGTACTTGCTGCAACCCACGGTGACAGTGGTTTTACCCCTAGATATAGAGTTTATTGCAAGCTGAATAACTCTGGTGCAATCTATTGTCAGTGTCTACCAACTGCCAGGGTTGGGTGCTAAGAACCCGAAAGGGCAGAGGAAAGAGGAAAGGCCTCTCTGGCAACACTCAGTTATTCCAAGAGAGACTCTTCTAAGAAACAGTCAATACCAAGAGTGCCCTTTACTGGAACGAGAACCAGAAGACACAGAGGAAAGAAGAGACAAGGTGTCCTAACACACAGGAAGCTTCAAGACTAAGATGGTGGCCTGAGAAATAGGATGCACCTCCCTAAAAAGACATAGGACACAAAGAAAACGACTTTGAATAAATAAATTGCAAATTATATGCATAAGTTGTCTCTCCTCTGCTCCCAGAGATGAAATCAGACCATGAGCTCAAGTATGGAGCCAGAGAGGTGGATGGACCAAGCACATCATTTCATCACTTTGGCAAACCGTGTGGACTCTTCAGTTTGAACAACTCATATGAATTTACAACAGGGAAGAAAACAAACAAAATATTTCCTTCAAAGCAGTGACTATAATTTCACTGTCCTCCAGAGCATTCTTCTAATAAGGTCACAGTGCTACGATGCTTCATTCTCTGACCTCACTTATCCAGACTCCAGGGCTTTTTTCCATATTCACATGGAACCTCTCTGTCATCTTTCCTTTCAACTGCTATTTATTCTGAACCTCTGGACTCCAGAAAGCTGCCATTTGGGATGCAGAGTGATCTAGACCTTCATGAGTGGTTGGTTCCCATTCAATCCCAATTGAAATGTGACTTGTGCCTGCTCTCATCCCTATTGGTGGCCTGCTTCCCTGCTCACCCAACCAATGGCAAAGAGGGAGACACCATAAGTAGGTAGTAAAATGGAATCTCAAGGGAAAGATGCAATGACCTTGAAGAGGAGGCCACACAAATAAGAAAAGAAACTGAAACAGCTGTGATACCAACCTACCAAAAATGATATCAAAGGAGAGGCTGATGAAAGAGCAATCCAAGGGCTCTGAGGTAAAGATGCGGCGGGGAGCATTAAAATCCCTTCTCCAACCATGCTGGTGGATTTTACTTCCACTGAAGCACAAAGAAGACCTTTTAAAAGACCAAAACTGGAGCATGAGAACCCTGGGTAGGAGGTCAGACTCTGCCCGATTCCCAGTACTGCCTGTCACCATCTCGGTGACCTTATAATTTGTTGAATTACAGGTTCCTGTCTGTAAAATGGGGGTAATCCTACCAACCTCACAGGAACATTTCCAGGTTTAAATGAGATCGTAACATGAGCACTTCTGCAGCACCTACTATATGCCAGACATCAACAAACACGAGATTTATTAAGTAACTTGCCCAAGGTCACACAGCTAGGAAGTGGCCAAGTGGTGACTGGAACCCAGGAAGGCTGGTTCCAGTCTGTGTTATCTACCACACCTCTCAAGACAATGCCCATAAATCACTCAGCCTGGTGCCTGGGATGTGATAATCACGTTGTACATGTCAGCTATCATTTTATTATTATTTTTCTTGGCATAAGAAAAAAATTCTTATCAATAGAGACTGAGGGAGGAAAGAGGCTCTGGAATGCAATACCTGGAGCTCTGCATGCCAGAAGAGCTGTTTGGGGAGAATTCAGAAAGGACTCAAAGAAATGTGATGTAGCTGCTTCCTGGAGCTGCGTCTAGCTCACACAAGTGTTCTTGGTTTAGCACCACCGTCTTTTCTGTTTTCTAAGACTGACTCAGAGCTAAGTCTCAATGGAGAATAGTACATGACCCTCACCCTCTCATTTTATACACGAGTAAATTGAAATCCAAGTTATATCATTTGATTACAGAAGCTTTGTAAATTAGCAACAAAACTAATACTTGAATGAAAGTCTCCTGATGCCCAGATAATGCCCTGTCTCCCAAACCTAGAGCCAATACATATACCAGCTTCTCTAGATTTCAAAATGCCTTGCACATTGTGTGCATAAGTGCAGTCCTCTTGGCTAAATAAGCGATTTAATTATTGATTTGGTAAATACAATTATGACACTGATTCATCACAGGGAAGACAGTTACACAACATCTCTCTCCGTTTCCTTCTAATGGCCTACAGGGGTGGAGGCGTGGCGCTTAAATCAGAAGGTCCCTCATTACCTACCGCAATCCTCTTGGTCTTCAACGGTCCTGAGGTTTGAGGACCTGTGTGCCAGTGCTGAGACCCAAAAGCTCACATTGAATTAGGTCGTTCAAGTGCTCCAGAGGGGACATGAAACACTGAAATTAGGGACCTCCTTCCACTCCCCGCAAAAGATCCTTTGCCTTTAAGGACTCCTTTTAAAAGCCAGCAAGTGTTCTCTGATCCTTCTTAATAAAGTGCCCCAGCAGCAGCGCGCCCCTTCCTTGAGATCTGTGCAGTCTCATTAAATTGGATGTGTCACAGAGGGCTTGGTTACGTGAAAGGGAGGCTATGGGAGAACCGGAGGCTGCCAGCTTTCCTAAGGAAACGTAATTCATTACGGCTTCTCAAAATGGACGCCCCTCTGGCTTCCTGCTCCATTGATTTTTTCCCCCTTTGCAAGTAACAAGTGAAGGGCCAGCTCAGCCTGCAGATTTAACCCTTATTAACAGCCGTTTAAATTAGAGATGTGGTTTGATGGAGAGACAGGAGCCTTCGTAGATCTTCACTCAAAGGAAACCGAGAAGAGATGATTAAGGATGAAAGCACACTAGGCTGGTGATGTGGCATCTACCCCCACCTGAGGAGAGTCTAGCACAGCTATTAAGTAGTTTACCCAAATAATGTGTGCCTACTTTTCCCTGATTCAATATTCATGACCCACTCCTTCCTCCCCCGCCCTTTTTGAAAGAGTAATGGAGGAAGGAGGACTTGGTGCTGTACACGAAGTGATGGACAGGAGGACAATGGCAGACCACCAGCCTGCTTGACCACTGCCTCCTCAGCAGGACTGATCCAGAACATCTAGGGTGATGACCTACCTGGCTGCAGGCTTCCCTGAGACCTCGGAGTGAAAAGACAGATGCTCTGGTGCTCCTGCACGGCCGAACCTGAAGGAGACGCACCTGGTCTGGGAACAGATCCTGCAGAAGAGAGACCAGATTCCTCATGCAAATGCCAGCTTCCTCATGCAAATGCCAGCTTCACCTCAGTCTGTGGGGACCAGTGTGTGCAGGGGCCACACAAGCTAACCAGGGAGCAAAACTGCAAGGGCGAGGGCAGCGCTTGGATAAAGAGAGGGTGAAGACATCCAGGATGAGGCTGCCCATCCCAGCCTCTCTTCCTGTTTTACGTGCAGCCTCGTAATGCCTCAGATTCCTTAGGCCCCTAACCCTACGTGGTCTTAGGGGTGCCATCGTCATTGTTCCTCTGAATTTGTCCCTTAAGAGAAGAACATGGGGCGTCACACCAGGTACAGCGGACAAAGCAAGACCTACCTGCCCATTGGGAAAATGAGCCGTGGAAAGAGACCATCCTAGGGAAGGATGGGGACAATGTGTCCCTCAAGCAGTAAAGCCCACTTTGTTCAGATTTCTGCTCCCCACTTCTGCTAACAACCCTCATCTTCACTCTAAACATAAAGAAAATAATCCCCAGAATCAGGGTCATATCCTTCGGAAAATGCACATACACCAACACTGCTGTAAAAATGAAAAGCATCAAGGTGCCTCTCTCATGTTCATACTCTATAAACTTATTTTTCTGACTTGCAGCATCTAACTCAAGGAATCTAAAGAGAAACATTCTATGACAGAAACAAAATAAGACAGGCCCAAATAAGTCCCGGGCTGACAGCACTGACATTTACGTATTAAGTGAATGAGGAAAGCAAAATAAGAATAAAGTGAGCTGACATCAACTGAAGTGCGTAGAAGATTTTTCTGGAGTCTAAGTTTTATCAGAGCAACTCATAGTGCAGAAACTTTAGTACACCCTAGTTTTGACTCTACAAAGAGTAATTCTTCCCCCCATCCCGCCCCCCAAGTCCCGAAATAGGACAGAAATATATAGAACACATGGCGGTGCCCCTCCACATCCTCCTCCATTCACCTTGGTGACTTTTAGGCAAGTTTTTCTGGGAGACTCAAAGTGTACACAGAGTTAGTTATAAATAGGGTTTTCTTCAAACTGTTTTGAAACAAAGTTTCAAAGTATTCACAGTGTCAGAGAGAGTTATTGCCAGCTTGCGCTCACCATGGCGTGGGGAACATCAGAAATATAGGCTTTCCACGTTTTTTACTAATTGACACCATCAGGGAAGTGCACCAAGATGAAGCATTGGGAAAATAAACTATAAATTTCCAACGTATGTCCAGTCCAGGGACAGATGAAGGGAGGTGCATGCTGTATGAGCTGCCAAGAACTTTCAGGTTCAGAACAAGGGTCCAAGCAAGATGCAGTCTTGGCAAAAGCCTCTTCCTCTTAATTTCAAATTCGCGAGTATGTGCAGGGAAATGTAATCCCTGTTTTTTTTTCTGAGACACTTTCCCTTTCTAGGACATCCAAGCCCTGCTTTACAGGCACGTACCACATGAAAAAGGAGCTCATCACGTGGAGGAAACTTTCCTGCCAAGCAAGGAAGTTACACAGCAGTAAGAAGTTGTGTATTGTGAGGTGGGTACTTCAAGAGGTCTTTTGCTCATCTACACCCTGCAGTCCCACAGTGAAATACTTCTCTGGCCCCTAAAAATGTACAGAATGATAAAGATAAAAGTGGGGACTAGGGAAGGAAGAAAAAAACCGGATACTGCTGAGCACTTAGTATGACCCAGAACGTGCTTAAGAAATTTACATGTGTTGTTCATTTCATTTTTGCAACAACTGCTATGAGGGCAATTATCTTTTTCACTTAAAGATGAAGACCCTGAGGACCAGACGGGTTGGGTAGACTTCTCCAAGGTGGAAGGGGCTGAGGGAGGATTAGGATCACAATGTATCTAATTTTGAAGCCACTCTGTTTCCACTCTACAATACTGTCGCCAATGGCAAGGGTCTTTAGAAACCACAGAACCAAACACCATGGAAGTCACAAAACAGTGGAAACAAGAATCTTGATTCTTACCTCAGTCTTATTTCCCATGATAGCAGAGTGTGTTTGCTTCAAAATGTTTGTTTGCTCCATGAAACTTCTAAAATGAGTCTAGCATTCTCCTGTTAACAACACTTAACTCAATGCCACATGCAGTCAGACACAAGCCATACTATACAACAGTGATGGCAGTAAAGGGGATCAGTTATATGGACCATATACATATTTACATATTTACTTGTGCCCAGTATACTATAAAGATCCTAGGGTTAAAAAAAAAAAAAAAATCCATACAGGCAATAGCCTCAACCTGGCCTCCTAACCCCACTCACAATACCCTCCGCCTACCTTCTACCCAATAACACTATTATCATTAGAAACTAAGAAGACATTGTCAAGGCAAAAACAGACATAAACAGATATTCACATAACACAACAGAGAAGTGGTCTGAATTCCCACAGTGAAGGTAGAACGCTTCCTCGGCAGCCTCCTTCCCTGATCACTAACACAAGTGCAAAACCTTTCCCTGGCCCCAAACTCGGTCTAACTTGTCTCCCTACTTCTAGTCTAAGCACAGAGCCCACCAACCTTGTTCCCTTCCCCTGCTTTTCCTTTTAGTCACCCCCACCTACAGCTAAATCACTTTTTCATCCACGCCACATATTCCATACCATCTTTTCAACACGTCTCTCCTTTGGCGTCCTGTGGAATCCTGCTTAATGAGCAAACTCCCACATGGCTGCAAATCCTTACGCCAGCATTCTTTCCACCTCACTGTCAAATGGAAATGTGGCTTTCCCTTAACTGTAACTAGCTCTCAAACCCCTTTCCCGAAGCTGCTTTCTCTTCCCTGACCGCAACTCAAAAAAGGTCACACTTGCTTTCAACCTACCTTTGCAGAGCGTTGTCCTGCCGCCATCACCGGAGAGCCCTTCCCCTTTGCAAGCCTTTTCCCTCACTCCTTAATGTACCCTTCTGACCTTTAATCTGGAACACGTGCTCACCCGAGACTCCATGAGCACACATGAGCTTTTATTGATGACTGATGACCTAAGCCTCTCAGCATCTCAACCTCCTCAACATCAATGACCTTCACCTCCTTTCTGTTTCTCACAACAAAGCAGTGGCTCTCAAAGCGTGGTTCTTGGACCGCTACCATCAGCATCACCTGGAACGTGTTAGAAATGCAAATCTCAGGCCCTGCCTAGACCTGTAGCATCAGAGCTTTTAGGGGGTGGGGCTGGCAATCTGTGCTTTAACAAGCCCTCCAGGTGATTCTGATGCACAAAAGTTTGAGAACCACTAATGCAGAGGATGGCCCCGCCGTGGATCATGTATCAATCGGAGATTTTCAACTCTAAGACCTCCGCTTCGCGAACTTGTCCTCATGTTTCCTATTCTCTCAGCCTTGTTAATCTAATATTTGCCATGGTCTGAAGATCTAAAGCCTCTTCTGGCCTCACCTTCACCCAGTCTGGGCCCTGGTCAGCATTTCCATGATGCCGCTAAGCTTGCAATTGCTACTTAACTGGTTTCCCCTAAATTTGGACGTTTGGCACAAGCTATGAGATTGTGCTGATTGAATCCAAGCTAGCTCTCTTATCTGGACCATCGATGCTGGTTGATAACCACAGTATTCATTTCTTTAGCATTGGTTAATTTGTTCTTTACAATATTTCTAGAATTTATCCACTTTCTTCAATACTGACATTTCCACCTTGTCTTCCACACTTTCAGCCACTTGGCTTGACTCTTACTTTACTTAAAAACAGAGGCACCTAATCAAGTTCCCTCCATTTCCACCCACTGCTCTCCAAATCATCTCGAGAGCTGCTTCTCCCAAAGTAGAAGCATCCTACTCTCTTACGCTCTGAATCTTCTCCCTCATGACTCCACCAGAACCTCGCTCCTCAGGAATGCCAGTGGAATGTAGGGCCTCTAAGAAGGAAAGTTCAAGACCATGTCTTGCCAGAGGGCAAGGTTGTCAGTGATTAATAGTGTCATATGCCAGAAATAGATCCAAGATAATGAAACTGAGGAAAGGTTGTTTTGTTTGGGCCATTACTAGATAACTGGTTTCAAAATTGCTGTTTTAGTAGAGAGGTGAGGACAGAAGACAGATTGCAGGAGGTTAAGAGAATGAAGTAAGGATGTAAGGGTGTGTATGGCCCACTATTAAGAGAAATTTAGCCATGCAGCAAAAAAATGAGAGTAGAAATGTAGCTAAAGAGACTGAGGACTCAATGGACAGTCTTCTCTCCACCATTAGTGAGATCTGTGTTTGTTTTATGCAAAGGGAAAGCAGCCAGTAGAGAGGGACAGGATAAAGACACTGGAAGATGGGTTAATTAAAGGAGAAAAGTCCTTCAAGGGACACAAAAACACGGAGTAGACAGCAAAATTGGAGGGGTCTATTCATCAGGACTCTTGACTGCAAATGACAGTATATCTTCATCAACTAACTTAGGCTAAAACAGAAATAGACTGGCTCACATGACCAGCAAGAGGAGTGTAACAGGATATAACTGTACCCAGAGATTCGATGTTTCTGGGACCACTGTCTCACCTCTGCCGCACTGTATGTATCTTCCATACCCTCTCCCATGAAGACAAGCACAGACTACACCCATTCCACAGGCTGCTCCTGGTGTATATGTGTCCAACTTTTCCACCAGAAAATAGAGCATTTCTCCTCAGCTCTAGTCAAATGCCATCAAGACTGATTGGGCCCATCTGAGTTTCATGCCCAGTTCTATGGTGAGGGAAAGAGGAAGAAGCCAGAGTATTAGGATTCATTGTCCTCGTTGGAAACATATGCATGGAAGAAGAGGAACTCTTCACTCTCCCACACAAGGTATGATGCCTTGACCAAAAGACTGGGAAGAAATGAGGTACAGGAGAGACAGTGTCAATTAGCCAGGGTCAGCCCCAGATAGGAACAAAGGCATCTCTCTGACACTAGGTTGGGTGTGAAGGTCTATATATGTGTGTGTGTATGTATATTATATATAATATATACATGTATAATGTATGTACATATATAATGCACATATGGGTGTATTTGTATACTTACATATACACATGCATACATATGTATAGTTATACAGTTGCAGAGGCATGTCACAGGCCAAGTGCTCTGAAAGCAGATGCTGAGACAGTTTGGTTTGCAAGATGTTTATTGGGGATCCACACCTGTGCAAGGAAGGAAGCAGCTGTATTTGTCAGAGGACAAAGTAAAACTGTAATGCAGACCTCCTTCAACCCAGAGGGGCGCTCTGGAGTGAGTGTTGCTAGTCAGAGTTGTCTCACATCAATTAGAAATAGCTGGACCAGGGGACTTCCTGGTGGTCCAGTGGTTAAGAATCCACCTTCCAATGCAGGGGACGTGGGTTCGATCACTGGTCGGGGAACTAAGATCCCACATACTGTGGGGCAGCTAAGCCTGTGCGCCACAACTACTGAGCCCTCGCACTCTAGAGCCCACAGGCCACAACTAGAGAGCCCTCGTGCTGCAACTACTGAGCCCACGCACTCTGGAGCCCACGCACCACAACTAGAGAGAAGCCTGTGCGCCGCAACTAGAGAAGGCCGTGCGCCACAACAAAAGATCCCACATGCTGCAATAAAGATCCCGCGTGCCGCAACTAGGACCTGACACAGCCAAATAAATTTAATTAATTAATTAATTAAAAAAAAAGAAATACCTGGACCAAAGTGCCAGGACCTTTATACACCTGTGTCGCTCAGTCACTGGAGGTGGGCTGTCCCAGGGAAGGTATGATCTCAGGGGAGGTCATGCTCTCTATAGCTGAGGCAGAGTCAGAAGATGCCGACAGCTGAAAACTGCTCTCTGTATTCCCCAGAACAGGGCAGCGAGCCCTTCTTTAAAGAGGGATCTCGATGGTGCATCTCCATGTGTACCGTGCAAGAGTGGAAGAATAGAGGAGCTTTTGGGCAGCGAAACTACTCTGTATGATACTGCAGTGGAGGGTAGATTTCATTATACATTTCTTCAAACACATAGAATGTACAACACCAAGAGTGAACCCTAATGGTAACTATGGACTTTGCTTTTGTGTTTTTGTTTTTATTTCGTTTTATTTATTTATTTTTATACAGCAGGTTCTTATTAGTTATCTATTTTATACATATTAGTGTATATATGTCAACCCCAATCTCCCAATTCATCCCACCACCACCCCCGCCCTGCTTTCCCCCCTTGGTGTCCATAGGTTTGTTCTCCACATCTGTGTTTCTATTTCTGCCTTGCAAACCGGTTCATCTGTACCATTTTTCTAGATTCCACATATATGCGTTAATATACAATATTGGTTTTTCTCTTTCTGACTTACTTCACTCTGTATGACAGTCTCTAGGTCCATCTACATCTCTGCAAATGACCCAATTTCATTCCTTTTTATGGCTGAGTAATACTCCATTGTGTATATATACCACATCTTCTTTATCCATTCGTCTGTCGATGGGCAATTAGGTTGCTTCCATGACCTGGCTATTGTAAATAGTGCTGCAATTAACATTGAAGTGCATGTGTCTTTAGATTTATGGTCTTCTCAGGGTATATGCCCAGTAGTGGGATTGCTGGGTCATATGGTAATTCTATTTTTAGTTTTTTAAGGAACCTCCATACTGTTCTCCATAGTGGCTGTATCAATTTACATTCCCACCAACCGGGAAAGAGGGTTCCCTTTTCTCCACACCCTCTCCAGCATTTGCTGTTTGTAGATTTTTTGACTATGCCCATTCTAACCGATGTGAGGTGATACCTCATTATAACTCTTAGAGGAAAACATAAGAATGCTCTTTGACATAAATCACAGCAAGATCTCTTTTGACCCACCTCCTAGAGTAATGGAAATAAAAACAAAAATAAACAAATAGGACCTAATGAAACTTAAAAGCTTTTGCACAGCAAAGGAAACTATAAACAAGACGAAAAGACAACCCTCAGAATGGGAGAAAATATTTGCAAACGAATCAACGGACAACGGATTAATCTCCAAAATATAAAAACAGTTTATGCAGCTCAATATTAAAGAAACAAACAACCCAATCAAAAAATGGGCAGAAGACCTAAGTAGACATTTCTCCAAAGAAGACATATAGATGGCCAAGAGGCACATGAAAAGCTGCTCAACATCACTAATTATTAGAGAGATGCAAATCAAAACTACAAAGAGGTATCACCTCACACCGGTCAGAATGGCCATCATCAAAAAATCTACAAACAATAAACGCTGGAGAAGGTGTGGAGAAAAGGGAACCCTCTTGCACTGTTGGTGGGAATGTAAATTGATACAGCCACTATGGAGAACAGTATGGAGGTTCCTTAAAAAACTACCTTATGATCCAGCAATCCCACCCCTGGGCATATATCCAGAGAAAACCATACTTCAAAAAAGATACATGCACCACAATGTTCATTGCAGCACTATTTACAATAGCCAGGACATGGGAGCAACCTAAATGTCCATCAACAGAGGAATGGGTAAAGAAGACGTGGTACAGTGGAATATTAGCCTTAAAAAAGAATGAAATAATGTCATGTGCAGCAACATGGATGGACCTAGAGATTGTCATACTGAGTGAAGTAAATCAGACAGAGAAAGACAAATATCATATGATATCGCTTATATGTGGAATCTAAAAAAAAGGGTACAAATGAACTTATCTACAAAACAGAAATAGAGTCACAGAGGTAGAAAACAAACTTATGGTTACCAGGAGGTAAGGGTGGGTGAGGGAGGGATAAATTAGGAGATTGGGATTGACATATACACACTACTATATATAAAATAGATAACTAATAAGGACCTACTGTACAGCACAGGGAACTCTACTCAGTACTCGGTAATGACCTATATTGGAGAAGAATGTAAAAAAGAGTGGATATATGTATGTGTATAACTGGTTCACTTTGTTGTAAACCTGAAACTAACACTACATTGTAAATCAACTATACTCCAAAAAAAATTAAAAAAAAAAAAAAAGCTGCTCGGTGGCTCTGCCTAAGCGTGAGCAAGAGTAGAAAAGAAAATGAAATTAACTAAGTTCACTTAAGAGAAGTTGAAACTTAGGGACAATATGGTCTGCTGCATCATCCATGGGATTGAATTATGTGTCCATTGCCATTAAGAATGAAGGGTTTATCTTTTCCTAATGACTTAAACACATTATAAAAGAAATGTGTGTAAGGACCCTGTTTGATTCCAACTATAGACAGGCCTCTGAAATATACCATGTTCAGAAGAATTTTAAATAATTTTTTAATGGTCTAGGCCCTATACAGATCATGTAGAAAACCTGACCTCTGACCACTGTTGTAAATCAAGAATGATTAATTTAACCTTTCTGTCCTTCTATGTAATGATCCATGGCAGATATGGTCCTGACCACTCCTGTTCTGAGCACTTGTTAGTTCTACACAGTCAGTAAACATTTACTGAATATTCCACTATGTGCTAGATGTTAGGCTGGGCCCAGGAGAAACAATGGTTATTAACACAATGTTGCTTATCTTCAAGAAAACTTCGGTTTAGTATGTGAGATAGACCCATAATCGATAACCACAATACAGTGTGCCAAGTATTAGGATTATGAAGGCATACTGTTCGTAGTATGTGTTCAACTAGTCAGTCATATCATACTACTATAGTAGGAGAGATGGAAGAGAAGGTACATTAATTGAATGTCTACTGTTTGCTCTATATTTTATATAGGTCATCTCATTTACTCTTCACAAGAGTTCTACACGGTAGATATCACTTGCCCCAGGCTCTATGGCTCAAGGAAGAAAGTCACTTACCCAGGGGTAGGTGTTTAAAAAGTCTGGACTAGGATCTCTCTCTCTCCAAAGCCCAGCTATTTTCCCAATACCCTGAAGCCTCCTGGGGTGCTACATTTATTTGTATATGTCTGTCTCTTAGAACGGGTTGTATTCATTTTAGGGTGAGAATCTTGCCTACCTCATTATTTTCCTCCTATGCCAAAGTATACTAATTAGTTGGTCAACAAATATGCATTTCATAACCAAAATGTAGTACAAGTTTCACAAAAAGATGTTCCCTAGAAGAACATAATTGGCATTGAGTTATTATTTGTAAGAAAAAAAAATGAATGAAAGAGAGACTGTATGAATGAATCAATGAATGCATGAATGAAGGCTGAACTTGCTTTTGGCTCAGGGCACTTGCGTTTGCTGGTCCCTGGTTGGGGATTGTCTTCCCCCACATTTTTACATGACTTGCTTCCTCAACACTCTCTTCAGTTCCCAGCTCAAGTGTCACCTTATCAGCACCACCTTCACTGGCCACCCTATGTAAATAGCAACTACCCCTCCAGCTGTCACCTCCACCTCCTGACCTGCTCCAGTTTTTTTTCACAGCACTTTACCACCCCCTGACATACAGTATATTTGCCAGTTCATTCATCCTGTCCCTCCACGGGAGCCCGCACCCCACGTGAGCAGAAGCCTTTTCTGCCCTGTGTACTGCTGCAGCCCCGGTGTTGTAAGTGCTCAATTAATATCTCTTCCAGGAATGAACTTGACTGTTAAACACAGTCATAGAGATCAAATTCCTTCCTTACCTTTTCTCTTGTTTTGCCTGGAAAAATTAAATAATTTTATCAACGCTTTAAACAGTGCTGTGTTCCAAAAGTATATCATCTTTCTGTGAAAAAGCTATGAGGTTGTCTTTTCTTTTATGTCTTTGTCATGTGCACAGAGGATGGGGTTTTGTTGGGATATGTCACTGCTTTTTCCCATCTGCAGAAGTTGGAGATAAAACAGCGTGTCTAATCTCTCCTCAGTGAGTTGAAAGGTTAAAAGAAGTGCTTTCTACCCCCTAAGAGGAAGGTGTTTTGACACTCTCCACTTCTACTTTCCTCCTCATGACTCAATTTTGGTGGTGGTTTGGAAGTTAAGTGAAAGATTGTTTTAGCCACTATAATATTGGAAGAGCGAAAAGAAACTCTGAAGGTTAATATTTACTAGCAGGACAAAAGAGTTGCAAACAGCTCAACTGGAGTTTTCCCTGTCTCCTGCAGATAACTCACAATCAAAATTCTTTCACTGTAAAGGAGGGCCCTTCACTATCTCATGCAGGCTCTTTTTTTGTCTTAGATAATTAGAGAAAGTACTCGTTTCAAGATAGCATTGAAACATAATACCATAATAATATTCATTGCAATGGAATTTTACCTTTATGATAATATTATCTAGTGTGGCAACCAATCTCATTCCCCAATTCTCTGTGTCTCTAACTACTTGGAGAAACATTCTAACATTGTGATATTTAAGGGTAGGTCCTATGTGACTAGGGTGTTAACAGACTTTAATGCAGAACCTTTGGGATTAAAATAAACGATGAGCTACTAAGTGCACACTCAAAGCTGAAATAGTAATAATACTTTATCTGACACTCCACTTTTCTCACTTTTTCGTCACCACCCTCTCTGCAGTAGAAAAAAGTCAGAATTGGAAATTTTCCCCAAATTACAGGAGAGATTCCAAGATCAATAACATCTTACAGTCACACAGCTAGAGAAGATACGGCCAAAACTCGAGCCCGGGTCTTTGGGCTCCGATGACCTCCTCAACTTGCTCTCAACAGCCCAGAAAAATGGAAACTGTGCCATGCACTATAGGCTCTCCCCTTCAGGATCTAATTGCTGGATCTCCAAGTCAATAACATATCACAGTTTGGACCATATTGAAAAGAGGAAGAATTTGTGGAAATAATTCAAGATGAGAGCAAAACTGGCAATTGTGACCCAGCCCAGGCCTGTGACTTCTGGGGAGAAAGCCCTGAATCACATACTGAACAGAGGGAAGCAGAAGTCCCCAAATGAGCGAGCTGCCAGAGCAGGCTGATTTGGGGTCCGGCCAAGCATTTACTCTGAAACCCTCATGGATTCAGCAGTAAATCATTGTTTCTCTTCTTAAATTCTTTCTCTGCAAAGAGGAGTTATTTCCTTTATGATTAATAGTTCCCCGAAACTATTCATGTGGGTGCATTTCTTTATCGCCTCTCTCTCCTCTCTCTCTCTCTCCCTCCCCACCTCCTCCCCCCTTTCCACATCCCACCTCCCTCTTTTCCCCTATTTTGCTCTTTTTATCACAGCTTTTAAATCCTCATTCTTGCTTGGGATATTACTTTTTATTACTGCGTTAAAAATTACCACAAAGTTGGCATCTTAAAGCAACACAGATTCATCATCTCGAGGTTTCTACATGTCTGAAGACTGGGCAGAGCATGAATTCTCTGCGTAGGGTCTCACTGGGCTGAAATCAAGGTGCCAGCTGGGGCTGCAGTTCTCATCTGGGTCCTCTTCCAAGATCACTGGTTGTTGGAAGAATCCGTGTCCTTGAGGCCATTGGACGGAGATGCCCCTTTTCCTGCTACCTGTCAGCCCAGAACTGCTTTCCCTGGCAGTTCCTTGTCATCTGCCCCCACTGTCCATTCACAACACGGTGTTTGCTTCCTTCCAGAGCAGCTGGAGTCTGTCTTTCTAACCTCCTCTTGTACAACCAGTTGGAGAAAGCTCTTTGCTTTTAAAGGACCAATGTGATTAGGTCAGGTCATCCACTGTGCCATGTAGCATAACCTAGTCACTGGAGTAAAGCCATCATAGTTCCAGCCCCAGTGCTGATGCAGGGCATGCGTACAAGGAGCATGGGAAATCTTGGGGACCATCTTGGAATTCTGCCTACCATATTTAGCTTCGTACTCCATTTCTGTAGCATGTTGTACACATCAAAGTTTTTTCTTTTTCTTTCCAGGACACAATTCTGCCCTCCTATTTGAACCACTCTTCGTTTGTCCTCTGAGAAGCCAGTTTCTTGAATCTCCCCTTTCTCCTTCCACACTTCCCGAGCTTAGAGGGTATGATATTGTATTACTTATATTACTTATCTCTCCTCCATAGGACTTAGCACCGTGTCTTACCAGAGAAGATGTTCATTATATGTTTGTGGGATGAGATTGGATTGGTTCGAATCATTGCATGTCTTTGAGAAATTAGGCATTTAGCTAGCAGACTTTTTTTTTTTAAACATCTTTATTGGAGTATAATTGCTTTACAATGGTGTGTTAGTTTCTGCTGTATAACAAAGTGAATCAGCTATACATATACATATATCCCCATATAGACTGCTTTATTGCACTTCCAGGCCTCAAGGACTGAGCAACAGTCACCTGAACCTCTGGCAGGCAGCTCGCTGGACTGACACTGCAGTTACCTCTCTAGGTTGCTAGGAGAGAGCTCCCAACCAACTGACGATTCTATGATTTCATCGAATGCAAGGGGCAGTCAAGAAGGATCGGGGGGGAAAGGCCTCTTTATAAAGAGTGCATTAAACTCTCTACCTCTTTTCCATTTCATGCTCACTCATTGCATTTTTTTTTAATGTACTTTAAAAATCTTTTTGAAAGCAACGTCTTTTCTATTCAGGTGGAATAATATGATTCACCCTGCACTGCCCATGGTCCCTACTGTGTGTGCTTCCAGGGGATATAGCAAAGGGCTACTTTCCCTTACAGCCTTTGATCTGTTCCTTCTACATCCTATAATTTCCATCCACACCCAAGAGCCAAGTGCTGTGTGGGGCTAATTAAACACTATAATTATCCATGAGTTATGGCCCAGAAGCAGAGAGAAAATCTAACACATGTCTGATTGTAATATCAGGTAAATACTCAAGATATGTGACTGGTGAAATGCAAAGTATTCTGTTCATTTAATATTCATGATGAATAGTGAATTAGTCTAATCACATTAGCTATTCTATTCATTTATTAGGTGAGAGTGATTAGATGTGAATAGCTGTGGAAAAAACCCTCTCAAGTTGCAAAAATTAGACTTCTATAGTTTTATTATGTTTATTTTCAACTGAGGATAATTGTCTGTAGATTTCTCTGAGACTAGTCTACACCCCTCCCTTATCTTTGCCCCATGAAAAACTGAGTGCAGATCACAAGGGTAGAGAGAGCAGATGAGACAATGCAGATCTGGCATACAAATGCTCATATAGATTGTACAAACATGTGAAAATATTGCATATCAACATTGCACTTCCAAGGATATAACCATACTATTTTTTCTTTTATTTTTTTATTGAGGTATAATTTACATACAATAAAATGCATAAATCTTGCCACTATGGAAAACAGTATGGAGTTTCCTCAAACAGCAAAAAATAGAACCACCATGTGATCCAGCAATTCCACTCCTGGGTATATATATATATATCCAAATAAAATGAAAACACTAATTCAAAAAGATATGTGCACCCCAGTGTCCACAGCAGCATTATTTATAAGAGCTAAGATACGGAAGCAACTTAAGTGTCCTCAACAGATGAATGGATAAAGAAGATGTGTAAAAAAAAAGAAAAAAAAGAAATGAGAAGAAAATCCAAAAAAGAGGGGATATATGTATGTATACATATAGCTGATTCACTTTGCTGTACAGTATAAACTAACACACTATTGTGAAGCAACTATACCCCAATACAAATTTAAAAAAAAAAGAAACTAGAAAAAAATACACACACATACACACAATGGAATGTTACTCAGCCATTAAAAAAATGAAATTCTGCCATTTGCAACAATATGGATGGACTTAGAGGGTATTGAGCTTAGTGAAATAAGTCAGACAGAGAAAGACAAATAGTGTCTGTTATCACTTATATGTGGAATCTAAAAAATAAGACAAACAAATATAACAAGACGAAACAGACTCACAGTTACAGAAAACAAACTAGTGGTTACCAGTGGGGAGAGGGGAGGGGGAGCGACAAGATAGGGGCGGGAATTAAGAGGTGCAAACTACTATGTATAAAATAAATAAGCAACAAGGATGTATTGTACAGCACAGGGAAATATAGACTTTTTTTTTTATTCTCAAGAAGAAAAAAAAAACACCATATTTATTTAGTTTAACATTTACCCAGATCTAAAGAAAAAGATGTCAAAAGATAACCTAGGACATATACCAAAGCATGCACTCCCTGACCCAGATAACCTAAAAGAAAAAAATAAGGGCAAAGTTCTGTCCAACAGATAAATTTATCTTCGCTTCTGGAAGATGTTTCCACGTTCTCTCCCTCTTGCGGCCTCTTGGGCCTTCAGAATAGCAGCCTTTCCCCGACCGGCCCTGAGCCTTGGGTTTATTTTTCATGCTCTTTAACATGGGTGCGTTTTTCAGTACGTCAGGCAAAATCAGAAAGCGGATCTTGCTGCCATGGATGTACACCTGCTCCAGCTGTGCCACTCGGCCATCTCTGTACGTGACTGTGATGTTGGACATCTGGCAGTTCATGTTGTCCTCGGCTTCAATGAGCTTCCCTCGATACACCTCACCAGTGTTCATCTCCCATGTCACGATGTGACCCTTAGCCTCATGTAGGACTTGAATCGCATGCCAGTAGACATCTCGGCAGGAAGAGAGTTTGGCTCTGGTCTCCTCTTCCTTTCTGGTGCGGAGGTGACTCTTGCGACTGTGAAGGCGTGAGGCGAGTGAATGGCGGGTCCTGCCTAGACATTATTTTGCACTAACTTTAAATGGAGTATAATCTATAAAAATATTGAATCACTGTGTTGTACACCTGAAACTAATATGATATTATAAATCAACTATATTCAATAAAAAAATAAAACTTAAGTGTACAGCTCAATGAATTTTTACCTAAATAGATGCCCATATAAGATACAGTTCAAGATCCACATTTCCTAGAAATGTTCCCTTGCTCCCCTTCTCAGTCAATACCCACCGCCTCCCCAGAGGTAACCACTATTCTAACTTCTATCTCCATACACTGGCTTAGCCAGTTCCTAACTTCATCCAAATGGAATCATACAGTCCCATAATACTTTTTAAAGAACTGTATGTATAAAGTCAATTTAATAGAGAAAAGCAAAACAAAGGGGAAAATCTATTATCCCACCACCACCACCACCAAAAATGAAAAAAAGAAAACCTTCAACATTAAAACAATTGATATATACATATCATTAAATATTTCAGACACGACAGAAAAGTATTTGGGAAAGCCCTCACTTTTCAAGAGTTGTTTATTACTAAGCAAACCCTGCTGGATCTTCCCCATTGGTTCCTTCAGATCCCCCCTCCATCCCTCTGCAGCCTTCTCTGGGCCCCTGGAGGCTGGCCTTTGTGGGCTACATCAATGGCTCCTGGCTACCTTGTGTCTACTTGGGAACTGAAAAGGATAACACTAGCCATAGATGGGAGGGCAGCCAGTGAGTTAGGTGGGCATGTTCATTCCCCTGACTCTCCCTGCTTCACCTGAGGCAGCCTCTCCTAAAGCTAGCTGCTCTCCCCAAGAGTAGGAATGGCCTTTCCCCTTGACTCTTAGGCCAGGCTGCTTACACTTCCCAGCTTGGGCTTGCCCCTGATTGCTTCAGCACCTCTGGCTGGCTTTCCTTCATCCTTCCCATGCCTTTGTAAATAACCCCTTCATTAAACGCTACTCCATTTGAATGTGCTGTCTTCTGCCACTGACTACCATCCACATTAAGTTTTAAATAGGGTTTTTAGGAAATACTTTTGCATCCATCATGTGCATAGGCTATACAGTGCTTCATGGGTGATAAACTGTTTCTACAGGTTCGCTTTATTAGCTACCTCCTTCTAATCAAAGGACACTTACATCATTCACATCCCTAATTCATCCAATCTTTAAGCAGAACAAGGAGACTTGACTTGTCTTCAGGCATGAGCAGGTAGAACCAACATCACTACAGTGGAACTGAAGCCCAAGGCGGATGAGAAAATAGTCAGAAAACAACTAACTTATTTTAAGTGTCCAGATCCCTAAATCCAGACAAACTGCATCCTGGAGTGTGAAGATACTCAGAGGTGCTGTCAGAGCCACCATCTTTTTTAAAGAACTGTGGAAAGAACCGGAGATGTTTACTGTGAAGTAGCAAAGACCTGAGAGGAGGGGACAGGATAGCTCTCTAGGGATGAGACCATCTCTGAGGCTCCAGAGGATGGGTTCACACCCAGGCAGTAGAGGTTACAGTGAATGTGGCTCATGGCCTGTCAATTTCACTTCATTCATTCACTTATTCAACAAATAATTACTGAGAATCTACCACCTGCTGGGCACTGTACTCAGTGCCAGTATAATAAATATAACGGTAAACAGAGACAAAGCTCCTGATGCCATAGCTTGTTTTTATGGGAATAGACAATAAGTAAATAAAGGAATATATAATACGTCAAGATTGATAGGTGCCGTAAAAAAGTAAATCCAGGTAAAGAGGGTATAAGGAGGTGAAGGAGGGCGCTCCCTTTTATATAGTGTGGTCAGGTTCAGATGTCTGAGAAGGTTTCTTCTCTGAATGATCCGCTTAGATATCTGGGTGGTGGGGTGGAGGTAGGAATTCACGTGGATACACAGGAGAAAAATGGTCCAAGTTGAGAGAACAGCATCTACAAAGGTCCTGAGGTGGGTGCATATTTCACCATGTTTGGGGAATAGCAAGGAGATGATGACTGAAGTCAGACCATCATACCCAGCGGTGAATAAGGAAATTGGTAGAAACTAAGCTTCCACCTTAATCTGCTGGAGACAGATTGTGTAGGGTCTTGGGCCCTTAATAGTACTTTGCCTTTTACTTTGAGTGAGATAGGAAGCTACTGGAAGATACTGAGCAGAAGAGAGATATGATGACTGTTTTAAAAGGATCACTCTGGATCTTGTGTAGAATAAACTATAGTTGAGTGGAGGAGGAAGTAAGGAGACAGTTAGGAGGCTGTTAACCCCCATGAGAGAGGATGGTGAGCTGGACTAAACTCAGGGTGTCAACAGAATGGTGAGAAGTGGTTGTTAGATTGGATATATTTTTGAAAGTAAAGTCGATAGCATTTGCCATTGAATTGGAGGTAGGATGTGATAACAAATGATGTGTCAAAGATGATCTCAAGGTTTTAGAGAAGAGAAAATTGTAGCATGTAATTGTCATTTATTGAAATAGGAAAAACTTCACAAGAGCAGATTTCAGGGGAAAAGAAGAAGTTTGGTTTGGGATGTGATAAATTAGAGACATCAGTTAGACATCCAAGCAGAGTTGTTAGGGAAGCAATTGACTATATGAGTCTGGCTTTCAGGAGAGAGGGCCAAAATGGATATAGAAACTGGGGAGTTATCAGTATATGAATGGTATTTAAAATCATGGGATTAGATGAATCCCTCTTTCCCACCCCTAAGTTTGTGTAAACTGAGAACTGAGCCCTGTGGCACTCAAAGATTTTGAGGTCATGAGGAGGAGAAGGAACCATACCAAAAAAAAAAAAAGATTGAGGAGGAACTGCCGGTGAAGTGGGGAGAACCCAGAGGGAGTGGTACCCCAGGGACTAGTGAAGAAAGTGCTTCAAGTGATCAACTGTAGCTAAGGTTGCTTACAGTAGACCAAGCAAGATGGTGCCTGAGACATATATCCAGGGTAAACTCTAGTTCAAAAAGATACATGCACCCCAATGTTCATAGCAGTGCTATTTATAATAGCCAAAACATGAAAGCAACCTAAATGTCCATCGACAGATGAATGGATAAAAAAGATGTGGTGTGTATATATACATATATATATGTGTGTGTGTGTGTGTGTATGTGTGTGTGTATATACACACATATCACTCAGCCATAAAAAAGAATGAAATAATGCCATTTGCAGCAACATGGATGAACCTAGAGATTATTATACTAAGTGAAGTAAGTCAGACAAATACCATATGATATCACTTATATGCGGAATCTAAAAAAATGATACAAATGAACTTAATTACAAAACAGAAACAGACTCACAGACATAGAAAACAAACTTATGGTTACCAAAGGGGAAATGGGGGGATGAATTGGGAATATGGGATGAACAGATACACACTACTGTATGTAAAATAAACAACAAGGACCTACTGTATATCACAGGGAACTATATTCAATATCTTGTAAAAACCTACAATGGAAAAGAATCTGAAAAAGAATGTGCATATATATATATATACATACATATATATGACTGAATCAGTTTGCTATACACATAAAACACTGTAAGTCAACTACACTTCAATTAAAAAAAATAAATTTTTAAATTTTTAAAAAGAAATTTCAACATACCTTAAAAAAAAAGATAGTGCCTGAGAATCATCTGTAACTTCTGGCAATGCGAAGTTCTTTTGTGACCTTGACTAGAGCCATAGAGGAGTCATGGGAACAAAGACCCACCTGGAGGGAGTTCAAGAAAGAACTGGAGGGGAAGTGATGGGGCCAGAATGTATAGACAACTCTGTCAGTGGGTTTTGCTGTAGTGAAGAAGACAGGAATGGGGTAGTAACTATAGGGGGTGTGGGGTGAAGGAAGATGCTTTGGGTTGGTGGTTTGGCTCAAAGATGGGGACTGTTCCACCATGTTTTCAGGTGGCAGGAATGATCCAGTAGAGCAGTGTTACATGTTGATATAGGGGACAGAGGGGAAACTGCTCAGGGCACATCCTTGAATAGGGTAGAGGATAGGAGTCCTAGTGCACAGGTAGGAGGGGTTCTGTAGAGCCAACCAGAGTCATTCTTAGCTTATCTGCTTTATATTTTGCAGTTCCACAGAGACTTTCACCAGTGGAAACATGAGTGTTTAACTACTGATGTAAAAAAAAAAAAATTGATAACTATTTGCTTTATTTATCTCTCACATGTTTTTCTGAGCCATTTTACCCCCATCTTACTAATAAGGAAGGCTCATAAAAGTTATATGACTTGGGATTAACATATACACACTACTGTATATAAAATAGATGATCAACAAGGACCTACTGTATAGTACAGGGAACTCTACTCAATACTCTGTAATAACCTATATGGGAAAAGAAGCTAAAAAAGAATGGATATATGTATAACTGAATCACTTTGGTGTACACATGAAACTAACACAACATTGTTAATCAACTATACCCCAATTAAATAAAAATTAAATTAAAAAAAATAAAAATAACAACAACAACAACAAAAGTTATGTGACTTCATCAAGTTCTCAAAGCTTTTATGAAAACCAGGTCTCAAACTAGTTCTGGCTGATTCCAAAGACCATAAATGTTCCACGACATCGGAGCCTACAATTCCCCCAGAAGGTCCACCAGCTAACGAGAAAGGGAAAACATCATCTTAAGATGCCAGGCAAAGAAAAGCACAACTATGTAAACCTAGAGAACCCCACACACAAGCACTGAGGAAGCAAGAGTAAGTTACAAGCCTGGCTTCTATGCAGTGAAGCCTTTGGGGAAGATGTGGTTCACTTGATGGATGGTAAAGGCAGAGAGTGATGGAGGCATCAGTATTTGACAACATTATAGGAAGATCCTGAGAGGAGCTGGTCTCCAAAGTAGGGCTGATGAGTCCCGTGTGGATGGGAGGGAGCAAATGTTTCCACTTGAAAGTGGGGCGGTGGAAGTTGAGAAAAGCATTATGGGGCTTCTTTGGGTTTCCAGTCACTTCAGTGAACACTTATTAAGCCCCTACTATGTACACAGCACAGGATTTCATGTTCAGGAAATGAAGAAGAGCAGTCCTCCTTCCAGAAGTTACACAATGAACAATTCGAATTCACATAAGATTTCTAAATACCTGTATCAGTCAGTGTTCTCCAGGGAAGCAGAATCAATAATACATAAATAGAGATATAGATGATATATATAGATATAGATCAGATACATTTATTTCAAGGAATTATAGGGCAGGCCAACAGTCTAGAAACTCGGGCAGAAGTTGATGCTGCAGTCTTGAGGCAGAATTTGTTTTCTTCTCCGGGAAACCTCAGTTTTTTTTCTTAAGACCTTCAGCTGATTGGATGAGGCCCACCCACGTTATCCACGGCAATCTAGTTAATCAACTGTAGCTGGTAACCACCTTTACAAAATACCCATCGGGTCAACACCTGGATCAGTGCTTGATTAAATAACTGGGTACTCTAGCCCAGCCAAGCTGTTACGTAACACTAAGCATCACAGTATCCTATCAGTTCCCAGTTTATTCCATAGAAGCCAAAAGCAGGTACTTTATTTTAGAGACTTTCGCCTTTTAGAATTTCACTGTTGCCTGATCAGGTGTTGAGCTGTAGACCAGTGAGGGGCCAGAGGAGGGGCTGTCTCCAAGCCTTGGTACTGTTAAGGGTGGTTTATAAAGGTTCTAATTCATTGTAATTAATTTTTATTGTGCAGAGGCAGAAGGCTGGCGGAATGAAAGGGGGTAATTTCACAAGTCAAAATAACAAATAAGTAAATACAAATAGTCCCCAACTTCCCAGGAGCAGATCACCATCGCCAGGTCTCGCCACCCGGAATGGAACACAGCCCCGAGCCCCTGTTGCCCCCTCACCCGGCAGACACACACACACACACGAGAGATTCACCACAGGGTAAGTCTCATTTCAAAGCCGCTGAGCCCACGGCGCAACCTGACAGGGGTGACGTGGGAGCGGCTGCGTGCTGGGAGTGGCAGGCTGGGGTCCGCTTTGAGCATCCGCGTGGAGGGACAGGAGATGCAGAGGAAGACGAGGCTCTGGGCTGTGGGGTATTTTCTTTTTCGGAGGGTGAGGCAGGAAAGGAGGACTTGACTTTCTCCGGCCTGAAATCCTGTGTTGGGGTTTCAGGAGTCTTGAGTAATGACTGGTGTAGGTTTCTCATGGAGGACTCATTTATCTAGGTGCCAGTGGGTGAGCCTGGCTTCCCAAGCTTGAAAATTCAGATTTATTGGGTGCCAGAAATTGGACTGGACACCATTTAATAGGCCCATGCACCATGAAGGGGTGAGGGTGGGAGAATAAGTGTCAAGAGGGCCGAATGGTTGGGGAAGGGGCTCAGTGTGAAGAAAAACAGCAAAATCTGATTAGCGCGGCGTAGAATGCTGGCCGCGGCGGGCAGGAAATAAAAGACTCTGGAGAAACCGGTGGTTTCTGAACAGAGCCGAAATCAGATAAACCTTCGGGAAGAGAGAGATGGAGGACAGGAAACAATTAGTCTCTCGGAACTTAAGGAAGGGACTTGTTGGAGGGGGAGAGAGAGAAAGAGAGAGAGGGAGGGATGGAGAGACAGACTCCTGAAATCTACAGAAGGCAGAACTGCCTTCAGAAGAGGCGGATCGATAAGAAAGCCATTTGCTGGTTACAAAAAAAAAAAAATGCATATATCTTGTTCAGCCTCTTGCTCTGAAATAGAAGAAAAGCTTTGGGATTTATGGAATGTGGATTTACATAGAGAGGCCCTGGAATATATAAATACTCGGCTGACTTCTAATGTTAGCGAGAGAAAGGCCGAGGGAGGCAAGTTTGCAGGAGGGAAAGCGCAGAGGGAAGTGAAATCCAAACCCTGGACTCCGTGCCTCATTCCCCAACTGAACATGGGGAATTCATATCCCTTCTCCGCGTGCTTCAATTTCTTCATTATTTTTATCTGTTTTCTCTCTGGGGCTGGGGAAGCAGTGTAAAAATGACTTCTCGGGCTTTGAGACATTTAAACAAAAAACTGTGTAATGCAACGCAGCTGATCTGAATCTCTCTGCTCACAAACATAGATGTTCATTCAATATTTATTGTGTTTCTTCTCAGTGCAAGGCACTGAATTAGATTCATGGGTGGAGATGTGCATGGTAAGTACTTCATTCATTCAACAAATATCTGGGAGGAAAATCTTCCCGCAAAGCGCTCCCATCTTTGTAGGGATAGGTGGGCAGGTAAATTCACATGCACGGCATGCCGGAGACTTGAAGGAGGGCCAACTGAATCAGACAGAAGAATCACAGACACCTTCCTGGAAGAGGTGACTTACACACAGGCTGTGGGCCCCTGGCACTCAGTGGTCTGCTGAAAATCACATTTCTCAGTCAACAACCCAGATGTTTGGGCTACATGTCAGCACACATCTAGGCATTTGGAAATGCTTGGATTTCTGGTGATTAGATCCAAATGCCCACCAGCACTTGTAGAAAGGAGAGTATGCATGTACCTTGTATATAATGCAAGCATGGATCGTGTAATAATTGTTTTTATGAGCCATTCTTCTTCCACCAGGACACAGATCATCCAAATTCTTCACTATTTATTATACATTAGTTTATCACTTGCCCTCAATTACATGGTGAAATTTATATGTTTGCACATGACCAAGGTGGTAGGCCCCGTGGCCCAAGCCAATTAGATAAGGCCTTAAAGAAATCAGACTGTGAACAAGGCAGAAGTTTAATAAAATTTGAAACCCACAGCTGTCAAGCTACATGCAGCCCTGTGTTCACAAATATCAGGCAAACATCATTACAGAATTGGTCAGGGTAAGAAGCACTTTGCATCCCATTTTGGTGACAGATTTAAAGACTCTGTCGGTGCGTGTGTGTGCACACGCATGCACATGTGTACATATACATACATACGTGGGTATATCAGCATGCCTGCATATGTATATGGTGTATTTACATTGACGTAGGGATGTGCTAGAGGGAGGAAAGTGAAACTGCGTAGGCAATGCTTCTTTTCAGCTGTCCCCAGTCACTTGGTCTCTTCTTTTTTCCCTCTCCCTAATCACCGTCTTATCCCACACAAACCCCCAGACAGCTCAGAGCTCATGCCCCTCACCTCAGTATTCCCCCTCCAGCTCCAGAGAAGCCTACGCTCTGATCCCTAATTCACATAAATGTCCTTCCCATGAAATATTTTCATTTAAACCACTAATACAGCCAAAAGATAAAGTCCAGATGATGGTAGAACTTTAGGAATGAATTGGCAACAAATCAAGGGTGGATGTGGGGGTGAGAGGAACAGGAGAGACTTTTCTGATGAGGGGAAATGTACAAGAAAGAAATGATGATTCTGAACACCTGGAGAGGAGCCTTAGCGCTAATCCCTGCTACATCCGGCAAAGCACTTGCATCCTCTTGGAGTCAGTCTCTTTTCTGTCTCCCAGAGCCTTTTGCAATCACCTAAATAGATACTTATCAGATTGCATAGTCACTTATTAGTTACTTGTTTCCGGCCATCTCCCCCTCTAGACGGTGAGCTCTTCAAGCGAGGCGACCATGTCTTCCCAGGTTCTAGCACGATGCCTCGCTTGTAGTAAATGCCCCATTTTGAAAACCTTCCAATGAATTTAACTATTCTGAGTCAGTTTCTCCCCTGCAAAATGCAAGTTTCTCTCCTCATCCATCCATTTATTTACTTGCCATTTGCTGGACAACCTGCTAGGTTAAGTGCTATAGGAAGCATACAAATGCATAATCTAGTAACTTATCTAAAATAACATTCCCTGCCTACCTCCCAGTACCATAAGGAAGAACAAAGAGACCGTGTGTATGAATGAGCTTTGGAAACTGTACACGCTACCTGAGGTAAGGGGTGATCTTTATTCTTACTCATTACATGTGTCGTGCTGATGCTCTGGGCCTTCCTGGCCCTGCAAGGGTTATTTTTGCAGATTCCCCCTGTCTCCCCTCTCTGTAGCTCCCAGCAGATGTATTAAGTGTAATCTTGGAACTGTTCCAGGTTCCCTCTTTAAGACTCAGAATGTTCAATATTTCCTGTGCGCAGCAGGCGCTCTGGGCTGGCGTGATGCCAGATGCTGTGAAGGGCTCACTCCCCAAGCATCCCTGGTGTCTGGGTCCCAGCCCCAACTTGTCCAGGCTATTCCATTGAGCCTGCTTGGGAAGCAGGGACAAAACCCCAGCAGAAGCTGCTGCTGCAGCCCCACCAGCTCGTATCCAAGACAACCTGCTGTCCTACTCCCTCTGAGGCACCAGCTGAGGGGGGAAGTCCCACTGCCCACAGCCCCTCTGCTTCCTGACTCAGCCTGAGCCCTGCAGGAAGCAAGTGGGGCATTTGGGCTGTCCCAAGGCTCTGGCTTGTTTGATGGTGGAATTAGTACTTTTGAGAGGTCCACAGGAAAATAGGTGAACAGTAGCAAATTGAGTCCCCCAGACGCTTGCTGAGCTAATATCATGGGACTTAACCCCACCTCACCATGTGGCTGACAAGACCCCATCTGGCTCTGCAGTGAAAACTGCCTTCTTGTGACTGCTCAGGGCTAATGCCTCATCTTTCTTATGGCAGCAGCACAAATGGAGCCCATATCCTTCTCCAAAACTGATGGGGAGGGAGGGGTTCTAAGGGATCTTGGGGAGCACTTCCATGTGGACGCATGATCCCCACCCCTCCTCTTTCCTCCCTCTTTTTAATTAATTTGCATAATCACTTGCACCGGTTGAACACATGTGACACACTCAGGACTCATGTTTGCATCTAAACGGGAACCAGTTTTGTGCTTGTAAATGTAATCTTTTCCTGACTCTTTCCCCACCCTTTGTCTTTCTTTTCATTTGGTCTCCCATCCCCTCCTTCTATTTCTTTTTTCTCCAACCCTCCCACACTCGGTGAATGCCATGGTCACCGTGACCTCCCTCCATCAAATACCCACCCTCTTCCCCAACCACATCAATTCAATCGAACAAGTAGATTCCGCAGTAGAGAGGAAGGAAACTAAGATTCACTGAGCTCCTCTGAGGCACCAGGCAGTGTGTCAAAACGCAGAATACAGACAGACAAGCTCCCTTGCACACGCAGAGCTCACCTGTAGCCTAGGGGCCAAGCTGATGCTACAGCACCTACCTAATGCCCAGACCTACTAAGGCAGGGAAGGCATATCCCAAAAATACAGGGTAAGAGCTACAGAGGCCCTTAAAGGGCATGAGATCCAGAGACCAGCCAGGAGGAGATTCTCCCACTGAAGGTCACTGAGAAATGGTTACCTTTCCTTGTGGAAAGAATTGCAGTCCCAAGTTCAAGTTCAAGCTCTGCCTTTAACTGACCTTTGTTAAGCTGTAACCTCTTCTGCCCCTCAGTTTCCACATTTATAAACTAGGACAATTGAACCAAATAACCTGTTATATCTCCAATTCTGAAATGCTTTGAATCTGTGAATCCTTTTCTGATCTTTGCTTTGTGACCCAACAAACTGTGTTAAACTGATAAAACTGTATTAAAATGGACTGTGAGAACAGGTAGATGTCAGCTGTATTTTTGTCCAGAGACCAGATCTCTGAATTCTTGTCATAATGGTGTATTTGAGGCTATAATGGTTTGTAATCATTCTTGGTATATAGCATGTGTCTGACTACTAAAATCAGTGCTTCTCTCCGTATTAGGGTCCATGTTATTCGGAAAAACAGACTTGTTATTCATTGTGTAGACATCCTTACTGGAATCCTTTTCAGACAGAGCTTGAGCTGCTTGAGCTAATGAGAGAGACCTTTTATCAAACCCTGGAGGTCAGCAGATGTGGGCTTTATGGGAAAAGTGAAAGAATGGGGGAAATTCCATCACCGTCATGAACAGGCACTTCCAGTAAATTCTTATCCATCAAGGGAGAGTAACAGGTTGTTCTGGTCGTGGCAAATAGAGAATCTTTATAGATGCTGCATGGATTATCAATTTTCAAAGGTTGAAAGAAACATGGAAATATACCAAAAAGTTGCTATGAGTAAGCTAATCCTCTCTGAGGATTCCAAAACCCTTTGTATGGGCATCACATAGCAAATGAGAAGTATCCGATTTAGAATATAATTGTTGCTATTCGTCACAAAAACAGTGGGGCTCCTGTTTATCAATCCTGTTACTTTTGGGGAAAAAATAATATTACCAAACACGATTTGGGTTTCCTCTCAATCCCCATTTCCAACGACTGCCCTGTTCTGCTCCATGCTCTAGCCACAGTTGGCCATGACCATTTCTAGAAAGAGACGGAGTTTCCCACTCACACACCTGTGCTCCTGTACATCTTCTCTCCTAGCT
The DNA here is from genome assembly GCF_028021215.1 of Eschrichtius robustus. Taxonomy (NCBI): domain Eukaryota; kingdom Metazoa; phylum Chordata; class Mammalia; order Artiodactyla; family Eschrichtiidae; genus Eschrichtius; species Eschrichtius robustus. The sequence continues at coordinate 11,424,955 of NC_090834.1, forward strand.
CTCACTGCCCTACTTCCCTACCTGCCATCTCAGCTGTGGTCTCCTTCATAAACCATCCATAATATCCCCCCAAAATATGGGATTGTTCCCATTTCCCAACTCTCACAGCTCTTTGTTTTCAATTCTCTTAAGGTATTTATCAATGCTGTGCTCTCTGGACCACATGAATCTATCTAGTTCTGGCACTGTCCTTTAGAGGAAGTTTGACATATAATCTGCCTGAGGGCATAAATGTTCTCGTTTGGCTTACACCTCTGGATAGGAATAGACACATGGTACTATTCATCAGGATTTAAAATTCTGAAAGCATAGCTGATGCTCTGTATTCCTTATCCTTATATGGCCGTGAGCATCTTGCGGGCAGCATGATGTATAAGCAAACTGCATTTCTGTCTCCAGCACAGAGCCTGGCATGTGGGCGGGAGCAATAAATGTTTGCTGAATTAAACTGAACATAATAAAAGGACACCTTGGTGCATTCACACATTAGCGGAACGCTAGAGAGGCAAATGTTCACCAAACTTAACATCTCTTATTTTCAACTAAAAAATAAAAACACATTTTACATTGGAAAGAGAAGCAATGGCATATGCAATCTCATTTGGAAGTTCAGATGATTTACTTTGATAAAGAACCATCATGAGCTATAATCTTTCAGGATATTGTTGACAAAGGCCACGCTATCAGGTTGGCTCTTTACAGTCATAGGTATCGATTCATTCCTCAAATATTACTGAGCATAACTATGAGCTAGAAGTCGTTAAAGTTTTAGGGTTGCGGCAGAGGAACAAGGCAAGATTCTTAAACTCATGGAGGTTATATTCTAGAAGAGGAAACAGGATAAGAAAGTAAACAAATAAGAAATATGGTTGAGTGATACAAAGAAAATACATCAGGGTGACGATAACAAAAGTGATGGTGAGATTAGTATTCTAGGAAAGACGGATGGTCAGGGAAGGTTGTTCGGAGATGACTATTTGACTTGAAGGAGATAATTAAGTGATCCATGCAAGTATGTGAGGGGAAAGTATTCCGGGTAAAAGGAACAGCATGGGCAAAGGCTCTGAGGCAGGAGAATACTTGGTTGCTTGAGGAAGAGAATAACAAGGAAGACAGGGTAGCAGAGAAGACTGAACAGGGATGAGGTTGGGACGAATGGCAAGAGATGAGCTCAGAGCAAGAGCAGTGTACCAGATGTAGGAAGTTAGGATACAGTAAGATTTGGATTTTACCCTAAGATGGATGCTTTTGGAGGAGGTGGAACTGAAGTGTGACATGATCTCACCTACATTTTAAAAGCACCACTCTAGCTTCTATGTGGAAACAGACTGCGAGATGGCAGGAGCATTAAGCAAGTTTGGAGACGTTGGAGCCAGTTAGAAGGCTACTGCAATAATCGAGGATGCTGGTGGCTTGGACTAAGTTTGTGAATGGTGAGGATGGTAAAAAGCGACTGGGTCCTGGATATATATTTGAAGGTAAAGCTACAGGCTTTGCTGAAGGACTGAATATGAAGTCTGAGAGAAAAACGCCAAGGATCTTAGCCTCATCAATTGGAAGAAGAGAGTTGCCATTTACTGAGATGGAGTAGATTGCGAGAGTAGGTTTTGGGGTGAGGGAGTTCAGTTTGGTATATGTTAATTTGGGGATACCTATTAGTCATCCAAGAAAGATGCTGAATAGGCAATTAGATATATAAGATTGGGGTTCAGGAAAGACGTTCAAGCTGGATATATAAATATACGAGTTGCCAGCAAATAGTATTTGTATTAGTTTGCTTGGGCTGCTATAATGAAATGCCACAAACTGGGTGGCTTAAACAACAGAAATTTATCTCTCTCAGTTCTGGAGGCTGGGAAGTCCAAGATCAAGGTGCCTGGCAATTCAGTTCCCTGGTTAGGGCTGTCTCCATGGCTTGTAGACATCACCTTATCTCTGTGTCCTCACTGGACAAGGGAGAGAGAAGAAACAAGTTCTCTGGTGTCTGTTCTTATAAGGGCACTAATTCCATCATGAGAGTCCCACCCTCATGACCTCTTCTAAACTTAATCACCTTCCAAAAGCCCCATCTCCAAATACCATCACATTAAAGATTAGGCATTCAATATATAAATTTGAGGGGGACACAGTTCAGTCCATAGCAGTATTTAAAGCCATGTGCATAGGAGTACATAGAAGAGAAAAGAGGGGAGGGGAAGGAAAGGAAGGGAAAGAGGGAAAGGGAAGGGAGAGGAGGAGGGGTAGGATGAGAGGTTTAGAGAATGGAGCCCAGGAGTGGTAGGAGAAGATGAGGCAGGGCCAGCAGTGATCATAGAGAAGGTATGGCCTTGGGAGGGAGGAGGGAACCAAGAGAGTTTGGTGTCCTGAGAGCCAAGTGAAGAAAGGATTTCAAAGAAGATGGATGATCACCTGGGTTATGTGGGATACATCAAGTGGGATGGGGATGCAAATTGACTATGCATTTAGCAGCTGGTAGGTCACAGTGACCTTGGCAAGTGCAATTTTGTCAAGTGATGGGGATGAAACTCTGACTGCAGTACGTTCAAGAGAGAGTGGGTCAGAGGGAATGGGAGCAACAAGTATTGATCACTCTTTCAAGGCATTTCACTGTGAAAGGAGCAGAGAAAGGTATGATTGCTTGAAGAAAGCAAACACTTCTGCTTTAGCTGAAGGAACTACCGGGAAAGAACTCACTGCCTTCTGAGGGCATGGCCTTTACTCACATGGTGGGGAGATGCTCCGAAGGCCGGCTGAGCACACTCAGAGGACGTGCCTGTGGTTTAGAACCTCTAGGAACTGCGACTCCATCTACTCACTAAAATCACAGAAGGCACAGCCTCTCTGCAAAGCCCCAAATCAGCAGCCCCTTATTATCTGGAATGACTAAGCTCCACATATCCCCTTCCGTCCTCTTCCTGCCTGGGTCTGCATGCACAATTGGGTATGGCCACCAGCACAATGACAACTTCCTAATGTTAAGAAGCCAAAGCCAATTGGAAAATTGTGTTGTGAGCAAATCTCTGGCAAGGAGGATGGAGAAAAGGAAGAAGGGGGACATGAAATGGACAGATAGGTGTAAACGCATCCCCAGCTCCCTGAATCCCATTGTGCTTGGGCACCTGGCAACCATCTTGGATAGTGTCAATCACCTCTTCTAAATCTGCATCAAGGGATGCCGTGAACTTACATTCTTTGCTAACAGGTGTTTCCCTGTTGAGCCTGGTGTGCTTAACAGCTACAACATGCTTTCTCTGCTTTTCAATTTGGCCTCTTTAACAGAGGCTTGAAAGTTGGTGAGAAGTGGCTCTTGTACCAAGGTGAAACTAGCTGTTTAGTTTAATTTCACCCAATTACTTTTTATTGAGCACCTGCTAGAGCTAGATCCTATGCTGATTTGTGCAAGGATACAACTTTAAAAAAGAGTAGAATTTGCTTCCATGGAGCTCACAATCTAAGTCAGTGGTTCTCAATCTGGGGCCATTTTGCCCCCCAGCGGGCATTTGGTGGTGCCCAGAGACACTTTTTTTTTTTTTTTTAATATGTATCTATAGGATTTTTTTTCTTGTGATTTTTTTTTAAAGTATTTATTTATTTATTTACGGCTGTGTTGGGTCTTCGTTTCTGTGCGAGGGCTTTCTCTAGTTGTGGCAAGCGGGGGCCACTCTTCATCGCGGTGCGCGGGCCTCTCACTATCGCGGCCTCTCTTGTTGCGGAGCACAGGCTCCAGACGCGCAGGCTCAGTAATTGTGGCTCACGGGCCCAGCTGCTCCGCGACATGTGGGATCTTCCCAGACCAGGGCTCGAACCCGTGTCCCCTGCATTGGCAGGCAGATTCTCAACCACTGCGCCACCAGGGAAGCCCCAGAGACACTTTTGATTGTCACTACCAAGGGAGGGTGTTACTGGCATCTAATATGTCGAGGCCAGAAATGCTGCTAAACGTCCTATAGCACACAGGACAGCCTCTAATCTAAAGAATTATCTAATCTAAAATGTTAATAGTGTCAAGACTGAGAAACTCTGATCTAAGGGATACGACAGCACACATATGAATAACTCTAGTACAAGAGAGACTGTGATAAGCAACGGTTGATGTTTCCAGAGATCTTTAAGCTTTGGAGAGAGACAGCATCTTAGATTCAGTAGCAAGATGCCTCTAGTGATCCTGGGAATTCCATCTAGGGAAAAGAAAACTCCAGCAAGTTCCTGCGTGAGTATACGTATGTATCCATATGGCCTCTTAGAGGTAACAAGGCTCTTTTGTATACACGATCATGTTCCATCCTCACGACAATCCTTTTTAGGGGTCCTCCATCTATTTGAATCACTGTAACTGAAGAATAGTCCTCCGCTATTTGGAAAGGCCATTCTCTCCAACTGAGAGAGAGACAGGGACCTCAGCCCAGCCAAACAGCCAAATTGACCCTGGCAGTCACTGATGTCAGATGCCCCAGACAGATGTCCATCGTTCTTCAACAAGTGTCTTAAGCAAACCGAGTCGGTATACGCACCTCCAGTTCAGCTTTGGAAGCTGAAGTTTAGTGACATGACTAAGATCTCACTGTTCCTAACTTGCAGTGATTTGGCTCAAACCTTGCCCTTCTGAGGCCAGATGCAGAAATCTTTCTACCACGAGAAGCTGCCTCTTTCCAAAACAACAATAGGCATCAACACCACTATGGAGCTTAACAATTCACACAGTGATTTCCATGTCCGTCCTTTTTCTCCCCAGGTATTTCTGTGGGCAAATGCATGGGAAGGAGTGGAAAATACATTTTGCGTTTAGGCTGAAGGAGAGAAAGAGTCCTCACCTGTATTTTTATCAGCCACACCACATCTCTTTATGTTCATACATAAATCATGGAGGACGTGCAGCTATAGAGCCACCTGGCATCAAAATGGAATCAGACTAAAGGGTTTCTCCAGTAGCACCATGCACCGCATTTATGTACCCTTAAAAAAAACCAAAACACTCAGGGGAACTCAAGTATGCTAATGGCTGAAAATGACCAAGTTAAAACTGAGCCACGTGATTTTATTTAAATACAGATGGTCAGGTTTTGTTTACATCTACAGAGCAAACAGCTGATACAAAGGGGTGCCCTATACATATAAACCAGCAAAGCCGTTCTAGAACCCAGAGTTTGAAAGAGTCTATATAAATGTAAATTACCAACCAAAGGGAGCATAAAATCTATGGATGTGAAAATGAGACGACTATCTTCCCTCATCCAGCTCAGATTGGCCCATGTGGGTTCACATGGCTTTCTCTCATTTGAAGAGTCCCTGGAGCATGGATTTAGCTGAGCTTCTGTGCACCAGCATTTCGGCTGGCCACGATCCAGTGACCTGTGTCTCCTCTGTGGTAGTTTGTCAATGCCAGGGGGGTTTCCAGATCTTGCAGAGACACTGAGGCTTCATGCATCTGCTTTGTCACCCCAGCATTACTTTGATTCCTTGGATTCTCAAACAGGAGTCTTCCAGGCAAATTCAGGGAGTGGGTTGACCCATTAATTCAGCCTAAGAGCTAGTAAGCCAGCTTTGTCCAGGGCCAAAACTGAGCTCTAGTTGGAAATGAAATGCTTCTGAAAGCTGACTTAACTCTTTTCCACCCTAACATTGTGTTTCCTTAGGGACCCTGCAGTAGCCATTCCCTAAATGGGACTCTGGGGCATGGAAGAAGTTAAAGTTGAGCTTCTCCAAGCCTGTCCTTCCCAATAAGGGAGGATGGGGCCCACAAGGGGTAGAGGATTGATGGGATAAAAGAGAATGACCAAGAGGGAAGAGATATGGGAACATATTGTATGTGTATAACTGATTCACTTTGTTATAAAGCAGAAGCTAACACACCATTGTAAGGCAATTATACTTCAATAAAGATGTTTAAAAAAAAAAAAAAGAGAATGACCACAAACTGCTCAGAGTTCCATGCAGGAAGAACCCAGAGAAAAACAATCTAGCTAAATGAAATTGTTTTCTTCCTTTCCAACCACAGTATATTAATTGGGCACAAATCGGTCCACTCAATGCCAATTGACATTAAGCAATTTACCATTTGATGGCAATTGAAAACCCATGCTTAGTGCTCCAAACTCCCTTGATTGTTCCGAACAGATTTCCCATCCTGAAGTGGAAATGGATTTAATTTGATCTCTTCAGTCTGATCATTATGTATAAAACAGTAATACGGGTACCAGGAAACCAGCAGCTACCTGGGCAGTGGACTGTTCAAAACAGAGGCATTCAGTCATTGGAGAAAATTCCACAGAAAGAGTCACCATATAGTTGTAATGATGGCGACCGACCTGGGGCAGCATGGCTGTTCTTTGTTGTTGTTGATGTCTCATTGTTCTGATTTCTTCTTTTTTTCCTTTTCTGTTTCCTTAACGCCAGAGGGGTTTAAAGTTGAGAAAAGTCCTAGAAAGCAATCTAATTCAGCTCTGTCGCTTCTCCAATGAGAAAACTGAGACCTAAGGAAGTTACATGACTTGCCCAGATACTTAAAAACAATAATCTGTTCTCTTTTCTTCATTCCTATGTCTTTATTCTCTTACATGCCCACTCCTACCCCACCTCAGAGCTCTATGGGCAGAGAAGTAATGGAAAGAACATGTAATCTGGTAACAAAGGACTTGAGTTCAACTGATGTACCTCTGTCACTTAACTTCTCAGGACCTCAGGGTGTCAATGAAAGAGGAATAAAGGTCCACACCTCCCAGTATTTTTGCAAGGAAATAACTTATGCAAAAGCACTTTAAAATCTGCAAAGGAACGTGACATGTAAGACATTGCCTGACCAAAACCCACCATGGAATGGAGATCAGCCAAATGGGTCAAAGGTTGAAAGTCAGGCAAGGAACAAATTTTGAGCCGTTGGCAATAAGAGCCATAGCACCCCAGTGCTCTCCACTCATACCTGAAACTAAAGAAAGATCAGGGATTAGAAGCCTGAAAATATTTGCAGATGTTTGGCATGGCTGTGGTTAGCCTTTTGACTTTTGGAACAAGTAACATCTAGTGATATTTGTTCCACTTGTTTTTCTTTTAACTAAGTTGTCAGCGTATCGTTTGCAAACTTTTTAAATTCTAAAGATCTATTTTGCAGAAAGCTATCTAATCACTTATCTGAAAAAAGGCAAACATGGCCTTATGGACTTGCCCTGTAATTATACTTTAAAGTGAAATACACAGAGCCTTAACTTATATTCTGTTGGCAATGTACCCAAATCCTTTATTAAACTGTTTATAGAAATATGTGCCATTGGCACTTTCACAAGTAGAGGCATAAATGGAATAACATATAAGCAGATCATACTAGAAGCAGCCCTGGGCTAGGAGACACAAATTATTGCTTCTTATAGCTATGTGACTTGGAGCAAGTTACTTTACCTCTCTGAGCTTCCGAGAGGTAAATGGGGATGCAAAGTGGGGATAATGACCCCAGCAGTAAACGCGATCATATCATCCAGGTCTCAGCTCAAATGTTGCTTGATCAGAGGAGCAATAGTGGATGCTAAGATAACCCCCCTCTTTCAGGACTGATGCGTCATCCCCCAACTGCTGAGAGAGTTGGCCACTGACCACTCACAGCTGGGCCCCTTCATAGATAAACCTCAGCAGTCCACCTCATCCAAGATCTCACTCTCCCCCATCCAAGGCAGCCCATGTACCATACTGGCCAATAAGAAGGTCTCAAGTCCGTCCCTCCCCCAACTCAGAATACCCTGCAGGGCTATCCCAGCTCCAAAGTGCCCTGTGGCTTTGGAGGTTGAGGCTTTGCTGTGACTACATAACGGCCCAACGTTTTTCTCTTCCCAATCCTGCTTCCTATACTCCCCCATGGATACTGATCCCCAGAGAGCTCCACAGTAAACTCTCTGTATGCTCCTCACCACCTGAGCTGTCTTCCCAAAACCCCTGACCTGCAACACGGGCCCTTCCTGACCACATCTCCTCTGGTCATTCTCTATCTCATTGCTCTTGTCACTATCTGAAAAAATACCATTTATTTATTTGCATGTTGATTGTCTGCCTCCCCACTGCTAGAATGTATGTTCCATGAGGGCAGGACCTCTTTGTGTGTCTTGCCCACTATTCTATCCCTAGGGCCTAGCACATAGGAGGCACTCACTAAATACTTGTTGAATAAAAGAATATCGGATATTAAGAGCTTCCAGTTTGGTAAATACAATGAGCTGTACAAATGTTAGTTTATATATTTTTAAGAACTCAGTTTGTGCTTCAGAAAGGATAAATTAAAGATAGTTGATAAATATGCTGTAGGACTCACCCAGTGAATCACTTATCAACAAATTAATGGATCTTGCCCCAGTTGACATTTCTGTTTGCAAACTAATGGCATACTTATTCAACTGTCTCCATTATGAGCCCTCAATATATCCAAACAGTATGTTTAAACATGAAAAAAAGTAACTTAAAAAAAAAATTGGACACAATCACAGTGCATTTGTAGGCACCAGCAAATATCATTTGTATAAACTAACAGCTCATAACTAAGGAAACAGCCATCAATAAAATGAACAGATTACTAGTTCAAAACAAAAAGTTTTGTTATAGGCAAGAGCGATTCATGTGTTGATACTTGTAAGGCTCTGGATCATAAAGGCTTAAAGTCAGGAGATCTGGGCTCTTGCCTAAACTCCACCTCTAACTAATCAAGTGACCTGGGTCAAGTCACTGCATCTTACTTACTGGTCCTGAGTGTTCTTGTGGAATGAGAAAGATGCTTTTCTCATCCCTCTAACTTTGAAATTCTACGTGCCTATATTAGCTGACTGATGTATATCAATGATATATTGATGTCAAAGAAGACAACACAGACTATACTATCAACTATATTTAGGATAAGGCTAGGAAGTCTCATAACCTATAGCATATTTGTGGTAAAAAGTAGATAACCTATGTCTGGCTGTCTGAGTTCAAGGTCATACTTAAACTGACTTTCCATGAGACTGGGTTAATAATTTCATGAGACTTAAAGGCAAATAAGCTGGAGGCCACTGGATGATAGAATGTGTGTGACTACCTTTGATCTAGAGGATGAGATCTACTTTTCTGGGCTTAGGGAAGCAGTGTTTTTAAGAATGTTTCCTCCAAAAATCTTTTGAGAAAGGAAGGCAATGGTCCCCTTGTCTCAAGTGTGTGAACTAAGTGAGGAGGTATAAGACTCCACCTGCTATTGCTTTTTATTTTGAGCCCTGGCCCAGAAAACTGCAACTTCACAGCTCCTCTCACCCTTCCTCCCCATCCTCTCACTGTGGTACCCTTCAAGGTGCCATCCTCTACCCTCTTCCCTGCATACTCATCTCTAAATGAAGATATCATCCACTTACATAGTTTATGTGCAAATGGCTCCCATGACAGTATCTCTAGCCACAACATCTCAATTTATAAAACTCCTAATTGCCTGCTGGATAGTGTCACTAGCTACCTCAATATCCCAAACTCATATCTAAATAGAACTTAACTTTTTCTTTATCATCGTGTTTACCTTAAACAGTTCTTGTTTCTCACTTTCATCCTTGAGCTTGTGGTAGCACTCATTCAAGTTCTTGCTTCCTGAATCTAAATATTCACTAAATCTTTCCCTTTTTCCTTCTCACTAACTTCTGCATATGACTCATTTCCACTGCTTCAACACTAATAGAGGTCTTGAAGAGGACTAATAGTCAGTAGCACTTATGTTACTACTCTAAAAGTTGAAATAGGCAGTCGCATGAAAAGAAGTATAGACCTAACTCACTTATAAACATAGATAAGGCAATATTAAACTATTAGCAAAGGAAATCAAGCAATGAATCAAAAGGACTTTGTGACAAATTGGGTTTATGCCAGGAATTCATATACGGCTTAACATTAGAAATTTGATTAATATAAATTTTACACTAACAGACTAAAAGAGAAAAATAATATGCTATTACCCATAGACCCACACGAAAAATATTAAAACTTGGTAAAATTCAACACTCATTTGTAATTTAAAGAGGAAAATCTTAGCAAACTAAGAAGAGAACTTATTACATCTACCAAAAACTTCCCTCAAACATCATTTTTAACAATCAAATGTTAAAAGTTTCATAGGAAAGATGCTGAAATTCCCACTATTGACACTTATAAATTTATAATAGAGGTTCTAAGAAGGACAGTAAGAAAAGCCAAAGAAATAGCAGGGGGACTTCCCTGGTGGCACAGTAGTTAAGAATCCGCCTGCCAATGCAGGGGACACGGGTTCAATGCCTGGTCCGCGAAGATCCCACATGCTGCAGAGCAAATAAGCCTGTGCGCCACAACTACTGAAGGCCGTGTGCCACAACTACTGAAGCCCGTGCGCCACAACTACTGAAGCCTGCCCGCCTAGAGCCCGTGCTCTGCAACAAGAGAAGCCACCGCAATGAGAAGCCCCCGCACTGCAACTAAGCGGGACTAGAGAAAGCCCAGCAACGAAGACTCAAAGCAGCCATAAATAAATAAATAAATAAAGTAAAAAAAAACACCATTCAATCTCCACTACTTGTATCCTTTTGATTAAGTTCTGGCCAATATGATGAAGCAGATGTAAACTTTAAAATTAAAAAAAAAAAAGAAAGAAAGAAATAGCAGGTATAAGAATTGAAAAGGAAAACAAAACTGCTCATACTTAGAGTTGATATGATTTCCTATATGGAACAATAAAACAAATGAATCTACAGAAAAGAATCGTAGATTTAATAAAAGCGTTCAGTAAGATTGTTGGATATAGTATAAATATACAAAAATTAATTGCATTCCCTTATAAATTAAACAAAAAATAATAATAAATGTAATTTTACAAGTACCATTTACAAGACCCAATATAAAGTACCAAATAATCTCACAGAAAATGTACAAAATCTTTAAGGATAAAATGATAAAATATTATTGAAAAAGTATTTAAAAGATCTAAACAAATAGAAAGATGTACCAAGTTCATGGATAAGACTACTCAATAACTTAAACATGTCTATTATTCCCAAATTAATCTATACATTCAAAAAATTCAAAGTCCTAACAGAATGTTCATGGAACTTGAGAAGCCAAATTCTACTATTGTATGAAAGAGCAAAGGGCCAAGAAAAGCCTAAGACACTCTTGAAAAAGACTTGCCCAGATTTCAAGACTAGCATTGTGGGATTGGAAAAGAGATGGACAAATTGAAAAAAATAAAATAAAAACAGGTTTTAGTGTTCAAAAACAGATTTGTGTATATGAAGAAACTTCATGTATAATAGAGAAAACAATGACAATCAGCGGGGAGGGAATAGGCTATTCAATAAATGGTGCTAGAATAACTATGACCTGTATGAAAAAAAAAAGAATTTCTACCCCGTTCCACACCCATTAAAAGCCATTTAAAATGAAGACAAAAATATAAACATTAAACATTTTGGAAGAGTTATAGAATATATTCATGACTTTGTGATGGGGAGGAATTCCTTAAATACTCGAAGTATAAAATCCATGAAAGAAGAGATTGATTAATCTGACTATATTACAATTAAAGTGTTCTGTGCTTCGAAAGACATAATTGGAGGGATTTGGGATTATGGCAGGATGAAGAAGTAGTTCTTCAAAAATAAGTATAACACTGGACAAAATTCTCAAAATCAGTCACTTCAAGGCAGATAATGAATTGGAAAGCATTTATTCTTGAAATCTGCCAGATCTTTGGGTGTGAACAGCAGGGATGTGTGGTCTTCTCACTTGGAGCTGCTCCTACTTCTTACCAACCCAGCTTGGTTGGTAAGAATTTTAGTTTTTCCCGGGCTGGGCTAGCTGCAAAACCAGCAGTTTTGTTGCCAGAGGGAGGCAGCGGAATTCTGAGGGAAAAAATGGGGAAAACCCACAGCAGCTTGCTTGTCCAAGATTGCAACCTTAGTTGTGGTGAGGGATAGACCAGTCACAAACTTAATGGAGAGATCCGGAAATCAGAAAGCCATAGAAGAGCTGAAATGAACTTCCCACACATACCGGAGCGACTGCAAAACTATGATATGTTAGCAAGGGAGACCCAAGAAAGTCTGGAGATAAATGCCAAGGGAAACCTGAGAACTGGTCACAAGTGTAAATGATTTCTCAATTCACACACATATCAAACAGCACAGGGTAAAAGCCTTTCCCAATCAAGCATAATCCCTGGCCACCTATGGGCTGGCCACTAAGCTATGCAGACATAGGGGGGACCTCTAGGAAGCCCGAATAAAATTAAGAATAAAAAATTTTAGCAGATACCTTAATGACTACACATCTTAGGGGAAACAGTTTCTCCACATCCCCACCAATACTTGGCATTGTTAATCTTCTTGATTATAGCCATTCTAGTGGGTATTAGTGTGATGTCATTGTGCTTTTAATTTACATTTCCTTATTGACTAATAATGCTGGGCATCCTTTCATGTTTTTATTAGTCATTTACATGTCTTCCTTAGTGCGGTGTCTATTCAAATCATTTGCCCGTTTAAAAAATACATACACTGCTGGCGAGGATGAAAAACAGTCTGAACATTTTGTAAAATAGTCTGTCAGTTTCTTAAAAAGTTAAACATAGAATTAACATACAAGTCAGCAATTCCACTCTGAATATCTACCCAAAAGACATCAAAATATATATTGACCCAAAAATGTGTACACAAATTTTCATAACATTATTCATAGTGAAAGCTGGGAACAATACAAATGATGGGTGGATAAACAAAATGTGGTATATCCATACAATGGAATATTATCCAGCAATAAAAAAAAAAACTACTGTTACATGCAACATCATGGGTGAACTTCTAAAACAGTATACTAGATGAAAAAAGCCAGATGCAAAAAAAACATATATCATATACTTCCATTTATATGACATCTTTAGAAAAAGCTAAACTAGTGACTCAATGCAAATCAGTGGTTGTCTGGAGCTGGGACTGGGAGGCAAGACGGACTGAAAATGGGCAAAAGGTAACTCTTAGGGGTGATGAAAATGCCTTAAATTTGGATTGTAGCAATAGTTGTCTAATCGTAAATTTACTAAAACACATCAATCTGTACATTTATGATGAGCAAACTTTGTGGTATACAAATTATACTTCAATAGAGCTTGATTTTTTTAGGCCATCATTTAAAAAGTAAGAAGTCCAGTTACAGATTGGGAGAAGATATTTGACATTTATATAATCACAGAAGGATTAGAATTAAGAATATATGTGTTTGTGAGTAAGTATATATGTGAGCATATATAGACCCACAGACGTAGAAAACAAACTTATGGTTACCAAAGGGGAAAGGGAAGGCGAGAGGGATAAATTAGGAGTTTGGGATTAACATATACACACTACTATATATAAAATAGATAAACAACAAGGACCTACTGTATAGTATAGGGAACTCTACTCAATATTCTGTAATGACCTATAAGGGAAAAGAATCTGAAAAACATATATATATATATAGAGAGAGAGAGATACAGATAGATAAATAGATATAGATATATGACTGAATCACTGTGCCTTACACCTGAAACTAATACAACATTGTAAATCAACTACACTTCAATAAAAAAAATTAAAATTAAAAAAAGAAAATTGAAGATTAAGAACATATACGTTTGTGAGTATATATGTGTGGGTATATATGTATATGTATGCATATTTCATGATATATGTACATATATATGAATTCTTACAAATCAACTAGAAATGGAAAACACAATTTAGAAACAGAGGAGGTGAAAAAATTATCAACAGGTAGTTCACAAAGAAAACCTGAATAAGCAATAATAAACATCTGAAAGACAATCAATGTCATTGTAATCAAGAAAATATAAACTTAAAACTGCAATGAAGTACCAAGCGGTGCCAGAAAAAAAATTTTTAATTTTGATCACTCCAAATGTTGGCAAGAATATGGAGTAACAAGAATTCTTAAACACTGCCGGAGAGACTATAAATAAGTACAGTCACTATGCAGAGCAATTTGGAATGTCTCATGATGTTGAAGATGTACACTCTTCATGACCCAGCTGCTCCATTTCTACACACACACACCATGAAATTTTCACACATCTTCCATAAGAAAACATAAATAAGAACATTCATAATAATAACTGTTTTTGGTGTCAGAGACCTGGATTAAATCTTACCTAAACCATTCATTCTCTGAGTAGCCTCAGGCAAAAGGTCTTTAAATCTGTCTTAGCTTTAATTTTTCCATTGTTAAAATGCAGGCAACCATACCCGCCCACCAGAAATATTGTGCAGATTAAAAGAAAAAAAAAAAGGTTTATGAAGAATGTAGCACATGTGACACTTACTAAAACTTTAAGAACATTAGTTCCCATTTCTCCATGTACTAAATGGATGTTTATATCCTAAATTGACTGGAGGGAATTCCTTGATTTTAAGAGAGGCAGGACCCTACAGTGAAGGCAAGTGTGCTGTTTCAAAATGTTTAAACTCCATTTCCTCTCTTTAGTGCCTTCTGAAAAGTACACCATGCCACACATCCCAAAGGAAAAGAGTGTCATGGAAAGAGGGAGGCAGGGACACCGAAACAGTTACAAGCTTAGGAAACCATTGATTACAGCCTTTCCACCACCTGGATCTCAGTATGAGTTAAATATAATTATGCTTGGCTTAAAGTAGTGTTTGTGTCACATTCAAACGGGTCCAGGTAGCTTCAAAGGGTAAATGTGCTTATATATGTTCAGTGGGATACACTGATGCCTGGTCCTTAAAAACTTGTAAGACTATCTCAGTTTATGTTGCTGGAAAAGACCACTTATGTTATGAGGGTCAGAGTAAATATCTTGGCTCTTTCTTTTTTAATTTTACAAGGAAGCTCATGGCAAATGAGGTTGAAATGTGGTTAATTTATGAGTATGATGTAACATCCCCCTATTACAATGGATGTCAGCCTGGAAATCTGGTTGGTCTGGGTAAGCCCTAATTAAAAAAGAATTGTCTAAATGGACTTTCTAGACTCACGTCAGACCTGGGATCTACACAGAGCCAGCAGGAACTTTGAGTGGAGTAGAAAGCCTGGATGGGAAGGGGAGAATCTCAGCTCTAATCCTGGCTTGGTTGCTAGCTTGCCGTGCTACCTGTGAAGCCGCCCCTTCACAGCTTTCAAGGTCTACACAGACTCAATGACCTGCCTGCTCAAGATCTAGGATTCTGAGGCTCATCACTTGTTTTTCAAACCCTGGTTATAGAAGTGATCTTCTTCTAGGTCTATTAACACGCCTTGAGAACAGAGAGACCTATACTGGACATAGAAGAAAGGACTGGGCAAAAATGAAGTATGGGAGGGGCTTCCCTGGTGGCGCAGTGGTTGAGAATCTGCCTGCCAATGCAGGGGACACGGGTTCGAGCCCTGGGCTGGGAAGAGCCCACGTGCCACGGAGCAACTGGGCCCGTGAGCCACAACTACTGAGCCTGCGCGTCTGGAGCCTGTGCTCCGCAACAAGAGAGGCCGCGATAGTGAGAGGCCCGCGCACCGCGATGAGGAGTGGCCCCCGCTTGCCGCAACTAGAGAAAGCCCTCGCACAGAAACGAAGACCCAACACAGCCAATAAATAAATAAATAATTAAAAAAAAAAAATGAAGTATGGGAGACAGGGAATGAAAAGGGGAATTAGAAGATGCATACAAATTAGAAATGCATTTTAAAATGGCATTGAATTGGAGTGGATACATTAAATCAAAATAATGCCTTCACAAGTTCATGGAGACATGAATGGACCTAGAGATTGTCATACTGAGTGAAGGAAGTCAGACAGAGAAAGACAAATATCATGTGATATCGCTTATATGTGGAATCGAAAATAATGGTGCAAATGAACCTATTTACAAAACAGAAATAGAGTCAGATGTATTAAACAAACTTATGGTTACCAAGGGGGAAAGGGTGGGGGGAGGGATAAATTGGGAGAGTGGGATTGCCATATACACACTACTATATATAAAACAGATAACTAATAAGAACCTGCTGTATAGCACAGGGAACTCTACTCAATACCCTTTAATGAACTTTATGGGAATAGAATCTAAAAAAGAGTGGATATATGTATATGTATAACTGATTCACTTTGTTATACAGCAGAAACTAACACAACATTGTAAATCAACAATACTCCCATAAAAATTAATTTTAAAAAAATGTTCATGGAGTTATAAGGTTGGATACCTACTCTATAGTCAACTCTTGGACTAACTAGCTGTGTGACTTTGAATCAGTCAGTTCCCTTCTTAGTCTCCATTTTCCCTCCTATAAACCAAGGTGTTTGGGCCAGATGGTTTCCGAGCAAAACAATTTGATGAATCAAAGTAAGGGTGAATAGTACGTAATGTATGTATAAACCTTGAGGGATCTGAGAGCAACAAAGCCATGGTTACAAGTGGGCAGGGGTTCCATCCTACAGCCTCCCTGTTCTCCAGAAATCATGCCCTCCCTGTCAGACTTCCCAGACTACGCTGGCATCGCCAAAAGGCTGCTGGGAATTTCTCTGCACAGCCCTGTTCCTAAATGAACTCCCAGGAGATTGGGGGATGGAGGAGGGTGCCAGTTTAAAACAGGTCTGATATGATCCAGGACCTGATAGGGTTTCAGCTGCCTGCTTCTCTGGCAATTTGCAGAGAAATTAAAGAGATTCTTGTGGAGGTTAAATGGCTCAAGTCCTAGGGAGGGGACTCTGTTGCTCAGAAAGAAACACAAAGACGAGATTCATCTTGCTCAAGAATTATAAATAGAACAGTCAGATTAGATTCAGCAGAGGAATGGGGGCACCACGAAGGAGCCAAGTTCTCTCCGAATAAAGAGGCAAGGCTCCAAAGACTCGCAAAGCAGGCTTTCAAAAGGGAAAAAAAGAAAAGATGGGAAGGAAGAAAACTTCAAAAAAAAAAAAAATGGGCCTTTTCTTTTAACCCGCAACTTCTTTCAGGCAAGAAGACAAAATCATCAGTTCCTGAAAGAGAGATTGAAAGTCAATTATCACCCCATAAGGAGTCGTTCACTGTAAAAGGAATGAAAATAGTTTACTGCTCTATGGAAAATGCAAGCTGCTTCCAAACTTTAGGTTAAAAACTTGGCAAAGGGTGCTTGGCCTCCCTGTGTATCTGTCTCGGAGATGTTTATCCAGCGGATGGAGATACTGAGATGGGTCTGGTCTTCAGGTTTGTTTTTTGTTCCGCGTAAGGTTTCCATCAGATACAGTCTGCAAACTGGTGCAAGCCAGGAGGCTGCTGGAGGGAGGCCCTGATTTAACTGCAGCAGGCCCTGCCTACACCAGGACTCTGCTTTGTAAGAATAGAGCAGTAGTGCAGAGACCAAGCAGGAAGCAGCGCTGGGAGCTGGTGGAGTGCATACTTGCTCCCAACTCAAAAGACCTTCTTTCCAGGTCTGCTTCTAGCATTCAATGCCATATGGTCTTAGACAAGTCACTCGACCTCTCGGAGCTACAGATTCCCCATCTGTTCATCAGTGAGGCTGGCTTCCACCTACATCTCGAAGTTGTTTGAAGGAAGTAATGTAAAATACAAGTTCTGTAGAAATGCCATCAGTAGTCTACAAGAAAACAGATCCCTTCAAGGGGACCCTAAGTGCTTCCTACAAAACCACAGGTAATATGGGCTGCTCAATCACATTATAAATTTCCTGTTCTCCACCGGATGTAACCTAAATACTTCCAGTCTCTCCTCTTCTAAAAGGAAGTACATAGAGGCAATGAAACACAGAGATTAAGAGCATGGGTTTTGCATTAAGACAAACTAGAGTTTGAATCACTCTTGTCTCACTCATTAGGTACATAACATTGGAAAATTTTTCTTAAACTATCTGTATCTCAGTTTACTTCACTGGAAAATGGGAATAATGCTGGCCTCCCAGGTTTGCTGTGAGGATTCATAAAAAGCAAGAATGTGTGCAAACCACATAGCCTGTGCTCAAGAAAGTATGGTATGGCTTTTAATCATCGCCCAATATCATAGTTACCAATTTTACTGTCTTTGGATTAAATCAGGCAAGTACTCCTTGATTTACTCATATACCTCCAACTGCAATTTAAGTCTTATTTTGTTAAAAATATGTGTTTTATTCTTATTATAAAAATAATACAGGGGCTTCCCTGGTGGCGCAGTGGTTGAGAATCTGCCTGCCAATGCAGGGGACACGGGTTCGAGCCCTGGTCTGGGAAGAGCCCACGTGCCACGGAGCAACTGGGCCCGTGAGCCACAACTACTGAGCCTGCGCGTCTGGAGCCTGTGCTCCGCAACAAGAGAGGCCGCGATAGTGAGAGGCCCGCGCACCGCGATGAGGAGTGGCCCCCGCTTGCCGCAACTAGAGAAAGCCCTTGCACAGAAATGAAGACCCAACACAGCCAAAAATAAATGAATAAATAAATAAACAAACAAATAAATAAATAAATAAAAATTAAAAAAAGAAATAATACATGAATATACTTCCACTTCCAGGAGGATGGAGTAGGCATACATTTCCCTATTCCTCCACTAAGTACAACTGAAAAGTGTGGGATATTATATATAAAACAAAGGTATAGACTCTGAACGGTGGAGAGAAGATGGAAGAGTGTCCAGCGACCTCAGGACCTAAAAAACAATACAGCGCTGAGTTCCTAAGTTTTCTTTTTGCTTCATAGACTTGGAGCTGAAGAAGCCAGAGACTTAGAAATGGCAACAGGCACATTTTTTACTACCTGATACCTTCACTAGTGAATTCTACCAACCATTTAAAGAACACCAATCCTTCTCAAGCTTTTCCAAAAAATTGAAAAGGAGGGAACATTTCCTAACCCATTCTATGAGGGCAATGTTAGCATTGCCCTGATAACAGAGCCAGACGAAGACGCTACAAAATTATAAACTAATATCCCTTTTGAACATTAATGCAGAATCCTCAAAAAAAATACTAGCAAACTGAATTTAGCAGCATACTAAAAGGATTATATACTATGGCCAAGTTGGATTTATTTCTGGAATACGAGGACAGTTCAACATACAAAAATCTATCAATGTAAAGCACCACATTAATGGAATGAAGGAAGAGAAATATGTGATCATCTCAATTGATGCAGAAAAAGCATCTGACAAAATTCAATACCCTTTCATGATAAAAACACTCAACAATTAAGGAATAGAAGGAAACTACCTCAACATACTAAAAGCTACATATGAAAAACCCACCATGAGTATCATACCCAATGATGAAAGACCGAAAGGTTTTCTTCTAAGATCAGGAATAAGACAAGAATGCCCACTTTACCACTTCTATTCAACATAGTACTGGAAGTTCCAGCCAGAGCAATTAGGCAAGAAAAAGAAATTAAAGACATCCAAATTGGAAAGAACAAAAGTAAAGTTATCTCCATTCACAGATGCTATTTTATACGTATAAAATCCTAAACATTCCACACCAAAATAAAACTGTTAGAATTAATAAATTAATTCAGCAAAGTAGTAGGATACAAAAGCAACATGCAAAAATCACTTGCATTTCTATACACGAACAATGATCAATCTGAAAAGGAAGTTAAGACAACAATTATATTTACTATAGCATCAAAAAGAATAAAATGTTTAGGAATTACCTAAGGATGTAAAAGACTTATACAATGAAAACTACAAAACATTGCCTAAAGAAATTAAAGAAGAGATAAATAAATGGAAAGATGTTCCATGTTCATGGGTTGGAAGACTTAATATTTTTAAGATGTCAATATTACCCAAAGCAATCTACAAATTCAATGCAATCTCTCTCAAAATCCCAACAATGTTTTTTGCAGAAATACAAAAACCCATCCTAAAATTCACATGAAATCTTAAGGGACCCCAAATAGTCAACAACCTTGAAAAAGAAAAAGTTGGAAGACTCACATTTCCTGATTTCAAAACTTACTACATACAAATTTGACAACTTAGATGAAATGAATCAATTCGTTGAGAAACAGGAATGACCACAACTCATCTAATGTGAAATAGATAATTTGAATATCCCTATAATATTAAGGAAGTTGAATTTATAACCAAGAAACTCCCCCCAAATAAGTCTCTGTGCCCACGTAGTTTCACTAAAGAATTCTACCAAACAGTTAATGAAGAATTAACATCAATTCTACACAATCTCTTCCAGAAAATGTAAGAGGAGAGGACACTTCACAATTTATTTTGTGAAGCTAATATTACCCTGATCCCAAACTCAGCCAAAGACAGTACAAAAAACCAAAACTACAGTCCAATATTCATCAAGATATGAACACAAAAATTCTTAACAAAAAGTTATTAAATATAATTCAGAAATTATAAAAAGAATTAAACACCATGGCTAAATGGAATTTGTTCCAGATATGCAAGGCTGGTTCAATTTCCAAATTATCAATCCATGTTATTCATCATATTAATGGGGAAAAGCAGTAAAATCACATGATAATATCAATGCATAAAAAGCATTTGATACAATTCAATATCCATTTATAATTTTTTTTAAACTCTCGGAAAAAAATAGGGTTAGGGGAACTTTAGAAACTTGATAAAGACCATCTACAACAAACCTATAACTAACATTACATTTAATAGTGAAAGACAGTGCTTTTTTTCTAAGATCAGGAATAAGGTAAGGATATCTGCTCTCCAGTCTTAATCAATATAGTGCTGGAAGTTCTAAATAGTACAATAGGCAAGAAAAGGAAATAAAAGACATACAAATTGGAAAGGAAAAAGTAAAATTGTCCATATTTGTAGGTAGTAAAAGATATCATTTCTTCCCAAATTTATACATAGGTTCAGTGCTGTTCCTATCAAAACTGTAGAAAGCTTTTTTTTATAGATATAGACAAGATTATTCTAAAATTTATGTGGAAAGGCAAAGTAAACTAGCTAAAACCATTGTGAAAAATGGGACTGAAGTAAAAGGAATACAGTCTATCTGATTTCAAAACTTTTTATATAGCCACAGTAATCAAAACTGTGTGGTACTGGCAGAGGAATAGACACATAGATCAATGGAATAGATAAAGAAGCCAGAAATAGACTTACACGAGCATGCCCAGCTGATTTTTGACAAAGGCGCAATAGCAATTCAGTGGTGGAAAGACTGGCTTTTCAATAAACAGTGCTGAAACAATTAGACGTCTATAGGCAAGAAAGAGAAGGAGAAGAAGTAGAGGAGAAGAGGAGGAGGAGGTAAAGAAGGAGGAGAGCCTTGACCTAAGTCTCACTCCTTAAACAAAAATGAAGTCAAAATGGATCAAACATAAAAAACAAAACTATAACTTTTTTAAAAAATAGGAGAAAATCTTTGGGACCCAGGGCTAGGAAAACAGATCCCAAACTTGACACCAAAAGCACAATCTGTGAAAGGCAAAATTGATAAATTCATAAATATTTACTGAAGCTTTATTAATAATAGTGTAAAACTGGAAACAACTCAGATATCCTTCAACAGTAAATGGTTAAACAACTTGTGGTACATCCATACTATGGAATACTACTCAACAATTTAAAAAAGAATGAATTACTGATACACACAAAAACATGAATCTCCAGAGCATTACCTATTGTAGGATTCTATGTATATAAATTCTGAATATGACAAAATTACAGAAATGGAGAACAGATCAGTGGTTACCAGAGGTTAAGGAGGGGTGGAAGTGGGAGGATAGTGAGTGTGGATATAAAAGGGCAGCATGAAGGATTCTTGGGGTGATGGAATCTTGGCTGTATCAACGCTAGTATCCTGGTCATGATATTGCACTATAGCTTTGCGAGATGTTACCTTTGGGGGAAAATGGACCAAGGGTACGTGGGATCACTCTGTATTATTTCTTGCAACTGCATGTGAATCTACAATTATCTCAAAATTTAAAGTTTAATTTTTTCAAAGTAATAGTAATTTTAGAAAATCTGGACTACACACACACACAGAAAAATAATAAAAATCATGTATATCGTCCCCACTAAGAGATAACCACTTTTTAATCCTTAAGCATATCTAACCAAAGTTTTAAAAATCTTTCTAAGCATGAATAATTTCAAAGAAAGATAACTCTTATTCAATGGAAGGATCCTATGCCCCACCTCCTCAGCCTGAAAATTATTTTATTTCAGAAACTCCTTCTTCTACAACGGCCTGTATTAGTCAGGGTTCTCCAGAGAAACAGAACTAGTAGGTAGATAGATACAGGTGACCCTTGAATAACACGGTTGCAAAACCAAGGATACAGAGGGCCAGCTGCAAAGTTATAGGCAGATTTTCCATGCCCCTAACCCCTACGTTGTTCAAGGGTCAACTGTATATATAAAATAAGGCAATTCAAAAGGCAGCAGTTTCCAAACCCAAGAATAGCCAGTGTTTTGGTCTGAGCTCAAGTCCAAAGGCAGGAAAAGACCAATGCCCCAGCTCCAGGCAGTCGGGCAGAAGGAGTTCCCTCTTACTTGTGGGAGGGTCAGCCCTTTTGTTCTATTCAGGCCTTCAACTGTTTGGATGAGGCCCACCCACATTAGGAAGAGCAATTTGATTTACTTAGTCTAGTGATTCAAATGTTAATCTCATCCAGAAACACCCTCACAAACACACCCAGAATAACGTGTGACTTGGCCCAGTCAAGTTGACACATAAAATGGCCTGATGCTACTCTCTGTCACACCAGTGAACTGCCAACCCTGCTCTCCCAACTCTAGCTAATTTCCTGAGAGGTTTCTCATCTAAGTACAGACAAGTCCCAATTCTGCTTTGTTTATAAGAACCAGTGAGATCACAGCAGTGATGCTGTAGACCTTGGCTGTGGTATTTTTCAGCCAAATATCTGACATCTGGAATGCATCTCGAGAGAGTTACTAAGTGGTGGTACCAGGGAAGGTAAAATACCCCACAGGGAATGGGCTATTAGTTTTGTGATGTATGAGTTGAGTGACGTGGGGCAGCACAAAGTCATGGTGGGGGCGTGCACGTGTGCACATATGCACACATACACACACAAACACCCAAAGGGACCTTGTGGGCTGTTATGATAGTTGTTTACTCACTTGTTCGGCAGTGAACAAGTCAGTCTGGGTGGGGCAGACCAAGATTGAGACATTTTAGACAGGTCTATTCTGCAGAAAAGTACTGCCCTTCCTGCTGCCACTCTGTGCCTCAACTTCTCCAACTATAAAATGGGCATCTTTGATTTGTCTTTGGTTCATGGAGGTATTAAGAAGTATAGTGATGTCTCTACAGCCCTTCAACTCCTTACAAAAAACCTGCATAAATAAATCAAAGAAAGGCCACTGTGTAAGAAACAATTTCTAGTTCATTTACCATCCAGATCCTTATGAGACTCTGTAAATATTTAATAAAAGTAGACAAATGGCTGGCAACATGAGGATTCAGCTTGCAACAGAGTTCTAAAAGAAAAGAACTCATAGAAAACTAAGACTCAGATGGAACACCTGATAAAGGCATTCTATTTTGGCCATACATTTCCACTGCTCTAGAGAACAACTTCCCAATAGCATATTTTTCACCACACATGCAACTACGCTATGGCCCAGCAATTCTACTCCTGGAATTCACCCAAAATAAATAAAAACATGTGTCCACAAAAAGACTTACACAAATATATTAATAGCAGCCTTACTCGTAGTAGCCAAAATCTAGAAACAACCTAAATGTCAATTAACAGGTGAATGGATAAACAGATTGTGGTATATTCAAACAACAGCAGAGTTATTAGGAATATAACAGAACTACACAATAATACAACACAGCACACAATAAAAAGGAATACATGAACTACTAATATAGGTAACACATGAATGGATCCTGAAAGCATTACGTGGAGCCCAAGAAACCAGACACGAAAGAGCACATACTGCATAATTCCATTTATACGAAGTTGGGAACAGGCAACTAATCTATTGTGAGAGAAATCAGAACAGTGGTGTGTCTGGCAGTGGGAATGGGGTTAGAGATAGTGGGAAAGTAAATAACCGGAAAGAGAAGTGAAGGCATTTTCTGAGATAATGGAGATGTTTTCTATCTTGTTTGGGGGCGGTGGTTTCACAGGTGTACAGAACAACTGAACTCATCAGACTGAACACTTCAGATCTGTGCATACTATTGTATGTAAATTATGTCTTAATAAATAAATAGGTTTTAAAAAATTGTTGGACCCACCCATATCCAGGGGCAGGGAAACTTTATCCCCACCGAATAAATTATGAATGGGCAGTGGGAAACAAAATACAGTTCTGTTTTGATCACATCCTTTGATTGTGCTTGTTGAAGATATCAGTTAAGCACACTACTTATTTTGTCCAAGAAAGGCGGAAAGGAAGGAAGAAAGGAGATGTCTGACACCCTCCCTGACTTTTCCTGTTTAATATACTTACTTCCGTCCCCCTCAACTCCATTGTTGTAGCCATTGAACATTTCCACCCCTTCCTCCATCCCAGGTGCCTGATGCTCTCATGGGTGGCCCTGGGGTGGTTGGCTGAGTGGGGAGAAAGGCCTAGAACAGCTGGAGGATGACACACAAGACAGTATGTAATTAAGGGTTGATTTACATGGTACCTGTAAGTGTCAAAATTAGAGACAAATCTCTCCAAGGGGAGCTGGGGAAAGTTTCACTGAGGCAATGCGATGAGTGTACTTTGAAAAACTGGGAGAATTGTAATCAGTGGAGACACAAAGGGAAGGCAATTTCATAAGGGGGATCATAATCAAAGGTGCAGAATCAGAAAAGCACCAAGCATGTTGGGGAAATAAAAAGGATGAATGATAACTACTATTTGAATATCTTTGCTTTGCCACCAATAGATGTAAGCAGTTATTTCCTTCTGTAAACTTCAGGACAACTCCTCATTACACAGATGAGAAGAGGAGGACAGAGGGGAACCAGGGAACTTCCTCAACAAATGCAGAGTTGGACTTTGACTCCTGGTTTGTAGCTCACGTACGTGCAAACTACACCTAAACGCCATTGCCCGGGTCCATGGAGATGAGGCTGCAACAGGGGTCTTCAGGCCTTTGTAGTAAAAGGAAGGATATCAATTAACTAGTTAATTAAAACAGTGCTGAGAGGTTGTTTAGAAATATTTAGGTGCTATAGATTGAAAAGTTGGGGGACCAGAACATAGAAAACCTTGAGTAACGAGTTTAGGAGTATCCATTTTATTACAGGTACAGAGAAATCATTTAAGTTCTTGGAGCAAAACCATGAGAATGTGGAAGAAGATGGTTCTGGCTGCGATGAACTGGTCGAGCTAGGCAGGACCAACAGCAGGAAAAACAGGTAAGAGGATATCAGAATACTGTGCTAGTTCAAACAAGGGACCATTTCATGGTCTATATTAAGGGACAGTAATGAGAAGGGGAAAAAAAAGTATTCAAGAGACATCATAAAAGAAATATGGTCAAGGCCTGGCATCTAATAGGATGAAGGGCTGAGCAAAACAAGCTAGGAAAAGAGAAGAGGGGTCTAGGGGTCGAGCCTTGGTCCCAGGAAAATATCATCTCTGTTACGGAAGTCAGGAAGGAGAGCTGCAAGGAGGTGAGAGTGATCAGCTCATCAGGAAATTTAGGGTTTGAGATCTGGTGGGACCCACAGACAAGGTGAGGTTTGCCTGTCAGTGGTAGACGAAGGGGGATTGAGATCAGAAAACCAAGCCTTGGGCCTTAGAGCCACCTGCTTAAGTGCTCAGACTGAAGTCAGACAGAGCAGACCAGGATTTGACACCTACCAGCTCTCTTAGCCTCAGTTCTTCCTATAACAATGAAATAATTAATGTACCTGTTTCACAGGGTTGATGGGAGGATTAAAATGCATAATAAGGGGACTTCCCTGGTGGTGCAGTGGTTGGGAATCCACCTGCCAAGGCAGGGGACATGGGTTCAATCCCTGAGCCGGGAAGATCCCACATGCCGTGGAGCAACTAAGCCCGTGCGCCACAACTAGTGAGCCTGCGCTCTAGAGCCCACGAGCCACAACTACTGAGCCCATGTGCTGCAACTACTGAAGCCCGCGTGCCTAGAGCCCGTGGTCTGCAACAAGAGAAGCCACCCAATGAGAAGCCCGCGCACAGCAACGAAGAGTAACCCCTGCTTGCCGCAACTAGAGAAAGCCTGCGCGCAGCAACAAAGACCCAACGCAGGCAAAAAAAAAAAAAAAAAAAAA